>NC_056062.1:4545454-4848484 GCF_016772045.2 Ovis aries
TGGGCACCTTCAGTCCCGATTGTCTTGAGAGTCGGACCCCTGAAACCTATGCCTCTGGGGCAGTCTCTCCTCCAGTGTGGTCCCTTGCAGACCGCACATGGAGCTGGGGTGGCTTAGAGGCCTGGCAGCAATCCCGCTTGAGGTGCCCCTCCTTTCCACAGTAATAGCAAGTCCGTCCCTTTTCATCTGGGTCCCTCTGGGCATTCTTCTCAGGCAGGTCTAACAGTCATGCTGGGGCTTCAGTCTTTCCCTGGTGTGTTTTTTGCCTCGTATTTTCTTCATATTCTCTGCCATAATGTACCATCTGAGCCAGCTGCAACAGTTTAAAATTTTTAAAGACTGATGTGGTCCAAACGCCTGTTTTTGTAACTTATGGCAGATCTCTGGAGCTGAATGAGTGATAAATCTTTTAAGATCATTCCTCCCTCTGCACTTTCAGGATCAATGTCAGTAAACTTGTGGAGAGCCTCCCATACTCTGTCTGGGAATTACTAGCAGTTTCCTTCTTTCCTGGTTCTATGTCAGCCAACTTAGCATAGTTTAGTCTTAGTGTGCACTCGCTTGAGTCCTTGAAGGTTACTTCTTGCAAAGACTCTGATCCTACCTTCCTTTAGCCGTGTTATAGCCTCAGTCTGGCACGGTTACGGGAACTGCTTGACTCCCAGTAGGGAGGACGGCTGTTTCATGTTTGCTTTTCTCCCTTGTCTCATGTGCAAGCCATTTACCTCCAAAAGCAGTAGCTTCCCCCAGAACTTGAGCTCTTAAGTCAGAAGTCAGCGTCTCTCCTAAGACATACCCTCTAAATAGTCTCGACCACATTGGGACTGTTTGAAATTCTACCTAGACTGAGCAGACCCTCCTGGAAGGGTGCCCTGATCCTCAGCCTTGAGACTTGAGCATAGTTCAGTTGGGAGCCCCAGATACAGGGGCAAAGTAGGAGGACAGGAGGGAGCTGAAGGTTTCACACCCAAGTCTGCACCCTTAGGACATAAGTCTGGCATGTCTCGAGAGAGACAAAGGGCAACACTTAATGGCACTTCTGCCCATTTATCTTATTTTCTACGGAACTGTTCTAGTTGTAAAACAGTATCGTAATTGAGAGACCTTTTAACAGGCCAGCGTTTCCCCATTTTCTAAAGCATACTATGGCTATTCAGTATCCTAGAAGATCAGGCATCTCTTTAAACTCTGGGTATCAAACTTGTCCCAGTTTTTTAAAATACATTGTAAAAGAGTGGTTCTGGAACGGTTAGCTCCCATCTGTGAGAGAGAAAAAAGTGGCATCCACAGCCATGGCTTCTTTCCACCAGAAGTGTCTCTTCCTGCTCTAGATGGGGGTGTAGACAGACTCTCCACCAAAGTTTTCCTTTCCTGGTCAGACTTAGTCTGTACCTTACCAACGCAGACATCTTACTTGTCCCTCCTGGGTGTACCACCGAGGTGGGGTGGAGGTGCCCCAGGGGTAGGCCTGATAGCATCCCAGACTGATTTCCAGTTTCTTACCACCAAGACATTTGTTTGACTTGCCAGAGTAGTTTCCGGAATGTTCCCAAGCTAGTAGTACCAGGGGAAGCCTCCGTCTTACGTGTGCCCGGGCACATTCCTGAGTACAGTGCTGACCGCAGTAAAAGCCGTGAGTCATAAAGGGATGAACAACATCCAAGATGTCGCTCCTGAGTGTCACCATGCCAGCATGTGTGATAGCAAAAGGGTCAGCCAGCGAGGAAAAAGTGGTTTTTGCCCTCAAGCCACTAAGGCTAATCCTTCCAGTTCATGTCCACAGATTCCACAGAAGGAGTATCTAGGGAGTTGAGACAAAAGTCATCAGAGAGCCTTCTCTGGTCTGCAAAGAGCTGATGCTACCAGAAGTCCATTGTAATTCCAGTCTAACCACATTTTGCAATTCCCGATCTGTGTCCTCGAAAGCCTCATGGTCACCAGCAGGGCTTCCCTCTACATAGATAGGAGACACAGCCATGACAGAGACTCACTTTCAGGTCGCTGGCTCCTGAGGCCGGCAGCCGAGAGATGTTCCTGGATCTGGAGCTCCACCTCGCTCCCAAACGTGCTCTTGAAACTTTTGGCTCCTAGCAGGGCTAGGCGCTTCCATACTTGGGGTCTAGTAAAAGTACATAGTAACAGCATGGATCACAAGTCCCTTGAAAGTCTATGATCAGACAGATTATGTTAGTAGCTCTAATTCCCCACACACTTAGGAAATGGTCAAAGAGATCATGAAAAGGTGACTGAGAAGGGAAAGTTGTGTCCACATGCTTCGCCCATTTCTGCCTGCTCCACTTGCAGGGGTGTTTCTTGATATTGGCAGGTCAATATAAATATAAACCCCTGATAAGATTCCCCTTTTGGGGGCTGCCTTCATTCATTACGAGACCGTGAAACTGCAGACCAGGGCTCAGTGCTTGCTTCATGCAGGGCGTATCATCCATTCACACAAGCACACCGTAGAGTTAGTAAAGCAGAAAACTTGTTTACTGAGAAAGCAGAGAGACAGCTCTCAGTGTTCTTACCTTGGCCTGAAGATTCCGGACCAGCCCCCAAGGTGATGGCTTACGGTGAACAGTGTTGGATTCATGATCTCCGAAGAAGATTTAGCTTCAGGACTAGGGACCAGGCTTAATCACTGAAGAGCTTTTGTGTAGCAGAGTTTTATTAAGGTATGAAAAGGGACAGAGAAAGGTTCTGACACAGACCTCAGAAGGGGGATGAGAGTGCCCCCCCTCACTAATGTTAGCAAGGGAGCTATATGTTTTTAATTAGTTATTACGAGGAATCAAAAGAATGTCCAAGGTTGTAAAGATCTTACTAGACCCACTCCCACAATTTACATTTTAAGATAACAGGATTAGCCAGAAGGTTTTTAGGAAGGAGAAACTGTCCTCAAGCAGGATACATTGTTGTTCCATAATTCTTAGTACAGAGTTTAAACTGAGTTGTTTGTTGTGTAATCATTAGTTCTGGGCTTAAAGAAAAAAAAGTGCTTTATGTGACTAAGACTAAGAAATGTAGAGGAAAAAAAGATGTTTGTCCTTTCTTCCTCATTGAGAATTCCAGACCCCTATTTCCACTTTGAGAGCCCTAGACCCCTTTCTCCTCCTCAGGGACCCTAGACTTCTTATCAACCTGCCTAGGAATTGACTCATTTGTTTCTACTTTTCATTTACTTATTAGTAGTTGTCTCTGTCTAGTTATGTTTATTTTTAGCCAGCCAAAAGCTTAGATAATATACCAGTTTTTCCCCAAAACTTTGATCTATATATATATTGATGTTTTAAAATATTCTTTGTTTCCTTTTTTGTTTTTTCTTTTTTTTGAAGCACTGGCTGGGGCGCTAGTGAATTTCCTGAGTTGTCATTTGAAGCTGGCCTGTGCTAATAGTTAAACAAGACCTGAAGAGACTTTCAGAGAACTATGTCTGGTAAACTGTAAAGAGTATTTTCTCTAAAGAGTTATTAATGAATTCTCGTGAGATGCTTAGTAAAAGACAAGAATATTTAAACATTAGTATTTAAGAACTAGTTTCAGACTTCATGCCGTAGCTGTGAATTTAGGTGTCTCAGGGTAGAAGTGTGCCACGGCATCTTTAATCTCTTTCATCCTTATTAAAATGTGCAGGTTGTTGTTTTCCATGATGAATTATGTTGTGGCCTACGTTTTATAAAGTGTATTTCTTATTCCTAAATGAGTAAGTCTGTCATCTGAGTTTCTCAGTTTCCACCTTGGATGTTGAAGCCTCTAAACTGATTAGGAACCTGCTTATCAGGTACAGTAGTTTGGAAACTCTAGATGTCAAGGACTGCTGACATTGGGCTTAGGAGCTGAGGACACTAGGCAGGCAATCAGCTATACTTTCTCTGTTTTGTCTACTTTACCTTCCTAGTTATTTCGGCCTTCCTTTGGTCAAGGGTATATTGTGATAATGTCTGAAGTGTTTCCATTGACCTGTTTTTCAGCTCCTGGCACTATGAATGTTTTTTGCCAGATAATTTCATTGTTTCTAGTTTTTCTGTGTAATAATTAACTTCACAGATTAAAAAAAAAACACACACACAAAACTGTAAAGAATAGGTGAAAGTGGTCTATTACAGTGCCTTGTGTAGTTGGCCGATAACTTGGGCTCATGAAACATACAAAGTGTGCATGCTCAGTCACGTCCGACTCTTTGTGACCTCATGGACTTGGCCCTCCAGATTCCTCTGTGCACGGACTTCTCCAGGCAAGAACAGTGGAGTGGGTTGCCATTTCCTCCTCTTCCTTCCCAACCCAGGGCTCAAACCCACATCTCCAGTGTTTCCTGTATTGCAGGCAGATTCTTTACAACTGAGCTAAAGTGTACTTAAAAAAAAGAAAAATCAGAAATAGCCATTAACGTGAACAAATATTCTTTATTTTATACAGTGTATAAAATTAGTTAAGATATGGCATAAAAATATTTGTTTTGGTAGCTAAAATATTCATTTCTTCCTTCCGTCCGTCAGTGATTAATCTGTTTATGGCCTGACATTATCAGGTGTTTGGGTTGAACGCTCTGCTATTGCCTCATTCCTCCTCTCAGATGCAGATAATTGTACCTTAGAACTTTGTGTTCTTCAGCTCAGTTCAGTCGCTCAGTCGTGTCTGACTCTTTGCGACCCCATGAATCGCAGCACGCCAGGCCTCTTTGTCCATCACCAACTCACAGAGTTCACTCAGACTCATGTCCATCGAGTCTGTGATGCCATCCAGCTATCTCATCCTCTGTCGTCCCCTTCTCCTCCTGCCCCCAATCCCTCCCAGCATCAAAGTCTTTTCCAGTGAGTCAACTCTGCATGAGGTGGCCAGAGTACTGGAGTTTCAGCTTTAGCATCATTCCTTCCAAAGAAATCCCAGGGCTGATGTCCTTCAGAATGGACTAGTTGGATCTCCTTGCAGTCCAAGGGACTCTAAAGAGTCTTCTCCAACACCACAGTTCAAAAGCATCAATTCTTTGGCCCCTAGCCTTCTTCACAGTCCAACTCTCACATTCATACATGACCACAGGAAAAACCATAGCTTTGACTAGAGAGACCTTAGTCAGCAAAGTACTGTCTCTGCTTTTGAATATGCTGTCTAGGTTGATCATAACTTTTCTTCCAAGGAGTAAGTGTCTTTTAATTTCATGGCTGCAGTCACCATCTGCAGGGATTTTGGAGCCCCCCCAAAATAAAGTCTGACACTGTTTCCACTGTTTCCCCATCTATTTCCCATGAAGTGATGGGACCGGATGCCATGATCTTCGTTGTCTGAATGTTGAACTTTAAGCCAACTTTTTCACTCTCCACTTCCGCTTTCATCAAGAGGCTTTTTGGTTCCTCTTCACTTTCTGCCATAAGGGTGGTGTCATCTGCATATCTGAGGTTATTGATATTTCTCCCGGCAATCTTGATTCCACCTTGTGTTTCTTCCAGTCCAGCGTTTCTCGTGATGTACTCTGCATAGAAGTTGAATAAGCAGAGTGACAATATACAGCCTTGACGTACTCCTTTTCCTATTTGGAACCAGTCTGTTGTTCCCTGTCCAGTTCTAACTGTTGCTTCCTGACCTGCATACAGGTTTCTCAAGAGGCAGGTCAGGTGGTCTGGTATTCCCATCTCTTTCAGAATTTTCCACAGTTTATTGTGATCCACACAGTCAAAGGCTTTGGTATAGTCAATAAAGCAGAAATAGATGTTTTTCTGGAACTCTCTTGCTTTTTTGATGATCCAGTGGATGTTGGCAATTTGATCTCTGGTTCCTCTGCCTTTTCTAGAATCAGCTTGAACATCAGGGAGTTCATGGTTCACGTATTGCTGAATCCTGGCTTGGAGAATTTTGAACATTACCTTACAAGCATGTGAGATGAGTGCAATTGTGTGGTAGTTTGAGCATTCTTTTGCATTGCCTTTCTTTGGGATTGGAATGAAAACTGACCTTTTCCAGTCCTGTGTCCAATGATGAGTTTTCCAAATGTGCTGGCATATTGAGTGCAGCACTTTCACAGCATCATCTTTCAGGATTTGAAATAGCTCAACTGGAATTCCATCACCTCCACTAGCTTTGTTCGTAGTGATGCTTTCTAAGGCCCACTTGACTTCACATTCCAGAATGTCTGGCTCTAGAAGAGTGATCACACCATTGTGATTGTCCGGGTTGTGAAGATCTTTTTTGTACAGTTCTTCTGTGTATTCTTGCCACCTCTTCTTAATATCTTCTGCTTCTGTTAGGTCCAGACCATTTCTGTTCTTTATCGAGCCCATCTTTGCATGAAATGTTCCCTTGGTATCTCTAATTTTCTTGAAGAGATCTCTAGTCTTTCCCATTCTGTTCTATTCCTCTATTTCTTTGCATTGATCGCTGAGAAAGGCTTTCTTATCTCTTCTTGCTATTCTTTGGAACTCTGCCTTCAGATGCTTATATCTTTCCTTTTCTCCTCTGCTTTTTGCTTCTCTTCTTTTCACAGCTATTTGTAAGGCTTCCCCACACAGCCATTTTGCTTTTTTGCGTTTCTTTTCCATGGGGATGGTCTTGTTCCCTGTCTCCTGTACAGTGTCACGAACCTCATTCCATAGTTCATCAGGAGCTATATCTATCAGATCTAGGCCCTTAAATCTATTTCTCAGTTCCACTGTATAGTCATAAGGGATTTGATTTAGGTCATACCTGAATGGTCTAGCGGTTTTCCCTGCTTTCTTCAATTTAAGTGTGAATTTGGCAATAAGGAGTTCATGATCTGAGCCACAGTCAGCTCCCGGTCTTGTTTTTGCTGACTGTATAGAGCTTTTCCATCTTTGGCTGCAAAGAATATAATCAATCTGATTTCGGTGTTGACCATCTGGTGATGTCCATGTGTAGAGTCTTCTCTTGTGTTGTTGGAAGAGGGTGTTTGCTATGACCAGTGCATTGTCTTGGCAAAACTCTATTAGTCTTTGCCCTGCTTCATTCCGCATTCCAAGGTCAAATTTGCCTTTTACTCCAGGTGTTTCTTCACTTCCTACTTTTGCATTCCAGTCCCCTATAATGAAAAGGACATCTTTTTTAGGTGTTAGTTATAAAAGGTCTTGTAGGTCTTCATGGAACCATTCAACTTCAGCTTCTTTAGCATTACTTGTTGGGGCATAGACTTGGATAACTGTGATATTGAATGGTTTGCCTTGGAGACGAACAGAGATCATTCTGTCATTTTTGGGATTGCATCCACGTACTGCATTTCGGATTCTTTTTTTGACCGTGGATGGCTACTCCATTTCTTCTGCGGGATTCCTGCCCACAGTGGTAGATATAATGGTCATCTGAGTTAAATTCATCCATTCCAGTCCATTTTAGTTCTTTGATTCCTAGAATGTCGACGTTCACCCTTGCCATCTTTTGTTTGACCACTTCCAATTTGCCTTGATTCATGAAGCAATATTGCTCTTTACAGCATCGGACCTTGCTTCTGTCACCAGTCATATCCGCAGCTGGGTATTGTTTTTGCTTTGGCTTCATCCCTTCATTCTTTCTGGAATTATTTCTCCACTGATCATATTGGGCACCTACTGACCTGGGGAGTTCCTCTTTCAGTATCCTATCATTTTGCCCTTTCATACTGTTCATGGGGTTCTCAAGCAAGAATACTGAAGTGGTTTGCCATTCCCTTCTCCAGTGGACCACATCCTGTCTGACCTCTCCACCATGACCTGCCCGTCTTGGGTTGCCCCTCGGGCATGGCTTAGTTTCATTGAGTTAGACAGGGCTGTGGTCCTAGTGTGATTAGATTGACTAGTTTTCTGTGAGTATGGTTTCAGTGTGTCTGCCCTCTGATGCCCTCTTGCAATACCTACCATCTTACTTAGGTTTCTCTTACCTTGGGCATGGGGTATCTCTTCACAGCTGCTCCAGGAAAGCACAGCCGCTGCTCCTTACCTTGGATAAGGGGTATCTCCTCACCGCTGCCCTTCCTGACCTTCAACGTGGGATGGCTCCTCTAGGCCCTCCTGAGCCTGCGGAGCCACTGCTCCTTGGGCGTGGGGTTGCTCCTCCTGGTCGCCGCCCTGGCCTCTGTATTCATGCACTTAGTATTTACTAAGTACTTAATACGCTGGTGACTCAGAGGTTAAAGCGTCTGCCTGGAATGTGGGAGACACGGGTTCGATCCCTGGGTCAGGAAGTTCCCCTGGAGAAAGAAATGGCAACCCACTCTAGTATTCTTACCTGGAGAATCCCATGGAGGGAGGAGCCTGTTAGGCTACAGTCCATGGGGTCACAAAGAAGGACACGACTGTGCGACTTCACTTTAATACAGACCTGGTAGTTGTGGGCGCTGGAGACTGATGCTGAAAACCAGTGAGACCACCGCTCTCAGGCCATGTACGTTCTCTGAGGCCAGACCAGCTCGCTCCCTAGTGCTCAGTTCTGTGAGGACGCAGAGCAGACCGATGTGAGCATCTGCTCAGTGGTGAGTGTTGAGGTGGGAGGAGGGGAAGGCCAGGCTGCTACAGAGGGTCCTTAAGGTGAGACCTGAGTGAGGCAGCCTTCACGGAGATGCTGCAGTAGGACAGCGGCCCTCAGGGAGACGTGCATCTGGTCTGCTGGACTGAGGGGTGGCGTTGGGTTGTGCTGTGGTACCAGCTGAGGTCAAGAGGAAGGTGGGGACCCAGTGTTTTTCCTTTTAGGTCATGTTGATGGTTTTAGATTTTCTTCTCAGTGCAGTGGGAAGTTAAGGTTTTTAAAAATAAAGTTGACTTGGGATTAGAGTGGTGTTGGTGAAGAAAAGTGATTAAAGTCAGCATGTGTTTTGGAGGTAGACTGCATGGCTTTGCTGATGGATTAGATATGGAGGTGAAGGAAAAAGAAAACTGAAGCAGTGATGCCTAGGAAACTTTAGAGAAATAGGGATGCCTGAGGAATAATAATAAGTCCTGTGTGTGCACATGGACAAGTGAGTTCAGTTCAGTGGCTCAGTCGTGTCTGATTCCTTGCAACACCAAGGACTGCAACACACCAGGCCTCCCTGTCCATCAGCAAATCCTGGAGCTTGTTCAAACTCATGTCCATCGAGTCAGTGATGCCATCCAACCAACTCATCCTCTGCCGTCCCCTTCTCCTCCTGCTTTCAATCTTTCCCAGCATCAGGGTCTTTTCTTTTGAGTCAGTTCTTTGCATCAGGTGGCCAAAGTATTGGAGTTTCAGCTTCAGCATTAGTCCTTCCAATGAATAGTCAGGACTGATATCCTTTAGGATGGACTGGTTGGATCTCCTTGCTCTCCAAGGGATTCTCAAGAGTCTTCTTCAACACCACAGTTCAAAAGCATCAATTCTTCTGCACTCAGCTTTCTTTATAGTCCAACTCTCACATCCATACCTGACTACCGGAAAAACCATAGCCTTGACTATATGGGCCTTTGCTGGCCAAGTAATGTCTCTGCTGAGGGGATGTAAGAAAAAGAGCTGCATTCTGGACAGGTTACCTTCCAAGTGCCTATCATATATATTTAGGTGGTGTAGTCAAGTGACAAGTTAAGCTCCAGGGAAAGCTTCATGGTGTCTGGAAGTCATCAGCCTGTGGATGGTATTTAGAACTGTGGACAGACCTGTAGCTGGGGAGAGTGAGTGGTCAGAAAAGGCTTGACACTAGGGCCGAGCCAGGGATGGCAGAGCTGTATTATTATGTGGAGGCCACCCACGGGGCGGGGCAGCAGCCTGGGATGGGGGAAGGAAAATGGAAGAGGGGCGCTTCGCAGTGGATGTGCTTCAAGAGCAATCGTGAGAAGTGGAGGGAGAGCGGCAGGGGAGTGACCCCTCGCCTTTGGTAAAGAGTAATCTCTGTGGAGCAGTGGGTGGTCAGGTGGGAGTGAGCTAAGTGGGCAGGAAGGTGAGGGAGCAGTGACAGGGGATGCTGGCAGCTTTTCAGGAAGCTCCGTCCTCCAGGGGAGTAGGAAGTGGGTTGCGGGAGGGGTGTGTTTATTTGTGGTAACTGTGGTGTTTGATGGAAACTACTGGAGTGTGTGCACTGTAGGATCAGTAGAGTGGGAGAGATGTTTGTCAGGGGAGGGTATGGTTGCAGGCCCAGTGTTGTGTCCTTACAGAAGCAGAGGGTTGAGGGCCTCAGCATGAAAGGCTTGGCTGTAAATAGCATGGGCACTCGGCAGAAGGAAGTGCTAGCGTTTGAATACAGGTGGAATGGGGTCTCAATTTGGGACTGAACTGAGTAACTCTTGGTTTTGGTCCTCAGGTCTGGGTTTCTTAAGCGTTGGCTTCTGTGCTGAGTGCTTCATTCCTGTAAGGGGCAGTCCTGTGTGCTGCAGACGTTTAGCAGACTCTAACCGCCACCTTCAGATGCCAGTAGCATGCTGTCCCTCCCCCAGCCCCCGCCCCAGCCCCGCTGTCTCCAAGACATTGCCAGATGTCCTCTCGGGGACAGAGTCATCCATGAGTGAGAGCCATAGGTCTAAAGGGAGGTTATCTGCTAAAGTTAAGGGTACTTAAGTGTAGCTTTGGGTTGGACTGGGCATTTCAAAAGGTCTCCTGGAAGGATGGAAAAGGGAGCTTTATGTATTCAAATCACTACCTTTTTGTTTCATGGACTGTATCTCCTTTTCCTTTTTTCTAGAATGTTCTTCTTGTGTTTTCTCTACTTAGTATTAGTTCTTGTTTCTCTCACATTCCTTTGGGTCTTCTGAAGGTTTTTTTTTTTGGTCTCTACTTTGGAAGGCAGAAGTTTGTAAAATGTATCAAGGGTATAACTAAGCAATTTTCAAAATGTAGAAGTAAGTTTCATAAACTGAGCTCTTTTGACAGTGAATCAGATACCTTGGAGGCAAGATTGTATATAAAAGCCAAATATACAAATAGTACCTGAGTGATGTTGTATATTTTACACATATTTTTGCTTTAAAATATTAACAGTAATATTCTGTAACTGCTGCAAGATTTGGTTAAACAAAAGAACCCTTGAGGGTAAAAGACACTAAATGTCAGTGAACCTTTGAGTTTAAATTGTTGTTGTTTAGTGCTAAGTCTGACTCTTGCGACCCCATGGACTGTAGCCCACCAGGCCCCTCCATCCATGGGATTTCCCAGGTAAGAATACTGGAGTGGTTGCCATTTCCTCCTCCAGGGGATCTTCCCAACCCAAGGATCCAATGTGGGTCTCCTGTATTAGCAGGCGGATTCTTTACCAGGGAAGCCCATTGATTTTAAATTACCTCAGTCTTTCTACTTGTGTCTTCTGAGGTTATTGTCTTCTTCAGTTTTTAAGTTTAACTTTTATGTGACTGTCAGTGGGTACATGAGTACCTCATTGATTGGAATCTTGCAGAGGAATAGCTGTAATTATCCTCTGTTTCAAAAAATCTTCAAAAATTTTGTTTTGATATATAAACAATCACTTAAGAAACACAGCTTTGGGAGCTGAAGTTTTGGTTGTGTTCATTCATTTGGATACCTGAAGAAAAAATTTCTCATCATTGGTTAGAATTAACCACAGTGCTTTTACCAGTCTTGTGCAGTAAGCACTGCTTAACTTTATTTTTATTTTTCTGTAGTATATATTTGGTGTTTCTTTGATTAGATTTTTTAGTCAAAGATTGTGAGTGTTACTGATTGCAACTTGTTCTGTTTACCCCCATTCAGAAGTAGTTCATGGATATCCATATATACCAGTTGATATACATTTTAGAGGTTTTAATGTCCATATGGTATTCCACATTATAAATGTACAATAATACATTTTATTGTTTCTCCCCAGGTGGTTAGATTGCCTCATTTTTTGTGGTTTCTTATTTTTTTTAGCATTTTAAACATTATCCTATTGTTTATTGATCTTTTTGTTGGGGTGCACAGACTTTCTAGTTGTGGCACATGGCCTTACTTGCCTGGAGGCATGTCAGATCTTAGTTCCCTGATCAGGGATTGAACCCATGTCCCCTGCATGGCAAAGCAGATTCTTAACCGTTGGACCACCCTGAATATTATCGGGTGGAGAAAGATCAATCAGCATTGATTGGTGGAGGCTGTAACTTATGGGAATAAGGGTCAGCAGGTCCACACATTCTTACACGCTTCCCATTCTGTGAAGTGGTGAGCTTTCCCGTAGTGCGGGTGCTTCAGCAGAGGCGCCTCTGCGGGGCAGGTGGAAGAGTGCCCTTGGGTAGATTGGCACCGTGGACGTGGGTGCCCCCTACACGAGCTGGAATACCCGCTGTCTGCGGCCCTGGACGCCGCAGGGGCTGGGCACCCCGTGTCTCTGGGCCCATGGTCCTGTGAGTGACTGAGGGGAGGACAGCCTCCTGCTTTGGGAGGGGTGGGGGGGCACGGGGGGCATGGTCTGGGCTTGCGAGCTGCCAGGCATCCCTCGAGAGGTCTTAAGGTTGTTCACTGGGAAGGACTACTTGTTTCAAAACATCCCTGTGCAGGATATCTGTCCTGATTTGTGTGAATCATTTTAGGACAGATTCCAGCAAAAATGATTTATATCATGGACTGTCTTACTAATTACTGTGTGTAGATGGCTTTTCCTCCACGTTTACCATTGCTGGATATTTTTAATGTTTAAATCTTGCCATTTAGGTAAATGGAAGGTCACTATGATATTAATAATAGATTTTCATGCTTTATTAATAAAGTTTAGTAATTGGCTAAATTTCTCCTTGTTGGTCTTTTACAAAAATTTTCTTAGCTCTTTGACTGTATGTTTTCCAGATGACTTTTAGAACCACCAAGCCAGAGCATTGTCCCTGCTGTTGGGATTTTGATTGGCAGTTTATGGTTTCATGGATTTGGTATTTACAGCCTTTTCATGTGGAAATGCTGACTTTTCAGTTGGATCTTCTTCATATTCTGTAGTTACTTGTTTCTTTATTCAGGTACCATAATTTTAAAGTTTAGCATATTCTTAAGTTTTTCACAGTCTTCATTGCTATTGAAGAAATAGTATTTTTATTGTGCACTGTGTGCCAGGGTTTGTGTCTGTAGTGCTAAATTTGAGTTTTCCACACTTTTGTTCTTTTAGACATTTCTCAATTAGAAATTTATAGATCCTTGTTGTAGGTGTTTATAAGTGAAAAAGGGGGGGAAAAAAAGAAAAACCTGAATTATTTTAGGATAATTGAATGTTACTACTCTGCCTTAAAAGACTTGTAAGTGGGATTCTTAAAGTGTTGATGGAACAGAATTGACCTGAATACTATAATGAACCTTGTTACTTAACAGCAAGTCACATAGACTCTCCAGGTTTAATTTTTTATATGCGTAAAATTAGGGTACTCAAAAAGACTTGGTATTATACCTCAGTTCTAATTAATTAATGTAGTTTTTTAAAAATTTGAGATTAATTTGAATTAATTTTCTAAAATTACTAATTAAAAATAATTGGGTTGAATGCAAAGGAGTTTAATTTACTTTTATTTTAGGTATTTAAAAAATGTATATTATGCTGAATATCTTCTTTCCAAGTTATGCATCGTACCTGTCACTCTGTATAGCAGTGTACCACTGCTTCCCCTTGCCCTCCGGACAGAGGCCAGCGCACTTAAGGTGACTCAGAAGGCCTCATACCTGCCCCCTCCTCTCCCTTGCTCACCTGGTTTCTCTTCCCTTTCCAGAAGCTCTAGTGAGTCTATATTTTGCTTCTTTACAGGTTTTTCAGACTCTCCATGTATGTGCCTTCACCGTCTTCCCTCCTTCCCACTGTGTTTTTCAGATCCTGTTTGGTTGCCCTGGGAAGCCACCTCTGACAGTCAGTCGACTTCCATCTCATGAACTTCCTCAGAACCACCTGCTCACGCTTGCTCACATTTAGCTGCTAATGCAGTTGTCTTTTTACTCATCTGTCCCTCACTTCTTGAAGGCACAGACCATACCTGTCGGTGTCAATGATACATTTTAAAGTGACACTCGATCATATTAAGACTTAAGTATAACTGTGAAGAAATTAGATGTTTCATTAATATTTCTGTTGTTTCCTGTTTGTCCTAGGACTGGGCCAATGCAAACGTCAGCAGACAGATCGAGGACACTGTACTGTATGGTTACTATAGTGAGTAAATTTCCATTTCATTTCCTGTCTGGGCTGCTCACCAAAGTGTAGAATAAAGCTGCATATAAACTTTAAATTTTGAGGTTGCGTTTGAGATGACTGTTTCAGCACCAGAAATAAGTAGAATTCACCTAGTCACCTAGAAGCTTCTGTAAGGCACTTTGCTTCATTGAGGTTCACCTGCCGCCCTTCTCTGTAGCGGTTTAGTCACGTTAAGTCTCAGCTCTCTGCCTCTGATACCATTGTTTGCTCACCTTCCTTACCACTTTCCCACTTGAAGTGTTGATTTTGAGTATCTGTGTTCCAGAAATTTTTTCTAAGTATTGGCAGTAGTAGAGTATACTCTCTGGGAGTTTGCAGCATCACCTTTTTTATACTCTACAGAGCCTATTAATCTGGGAGTCATGGGGTTGGGGGCTTCCCTGGTAGCTCAGCTGGTTAAGAATCCACCTGCGATGAAGGGGACCCCAGTCCGATTTCTTGGTCGGGAAAATCCCCTGGAGAAGGGATTTCAGCTACCCAGTCCAGTATTCTTGCCTGGAGGATCCCCATGGACAGAGGAGCCTGGCGGGCTGCAGTCCATGGGGTTGCAAAGAGTCCCGTGCGACTGAGTGACTAAGCACAGCACAGCACGGAGATCTGGGCTCTTACTCCTTTGTTTCCTCTCTCCCTTCCATAGTGTTGGATTAGGGAAGCTATTTATAATAACCACTTAAATGTTTCCCAAGTTTTTTCTTTGAAAACATATAAATGTGCTTTTTAACAATGTTTAAGTGCTGAATTAGAAAAGGGATATCCTTTTTTTTTGGTCAACAGTGAATCAAGAGGTTGAAAAAAATTTTTGTAGGACACTGAAAAAACATCTGTAGAAGTTTCTGTTGATAGGATGAGTTTTTCAAAGATGTCACTGGATCTTAATTTAGCTGCTTTGGCTCTTAACTTTGTCTCTTACCTATCTAAAATCTGCAGGACCTATGAAATTCTATTTCTTTGGTGTAGATTTTAGAAATATTTTTATGGTGTTTTAATAAAGAATTCATTATTTCTTATGAATACACTAAATATGTATCATAAAATTTATATTTGACCTAGTAAGTGAAAACTTTTGAAATGCTGGTATATTAAGCAGACTATTGCTTTTCGTTACAAATTTACTGAATGCATGTTCAGTCACTCAGTTGTGTCCGACTCTTTGTGACCCCATGGACTGTAGCACGCCAGGCTTCCCTGTCCTTCACCATCTCCCAGAGTTTTGCTCAAACTCATGTCCATTGAGTTGCTGATGCCATGCAGCCATCTCATCCTCTGTCGTCCCCTTCTCCTCCTGCCTTCAATCTTTCTCAGCATCAGGGTCTTTTTCAGTGAGTCAGTTCTTTGCATCAGGTGGCCAAAGAATTGGATTTTCAGCTTCAGCATCAGTCCTTCTAGTGAATATTCGGGATTGATTTCCTTTAGGATGGACTGGTTTGATCTCCTTGAAGTCCAAGGTACTCTCAAGAGTCTTCTCTAGCACCACAATTCTAAAGCATCAATTTTTCGGTGCTCAACCTTCTTTATGGTCCAACTCTCACATCCATACATGACTACTGGAAAAACTGTGACTATATCGACCTTTGTCAGCAAAGTGATATCTCTGTTTTTTAATACATAGTCTAGGTTTGTCATGGCTTTTCTTTCAAGTAGCAAGCATCTTTTAATTTCATGGCTGCAGTCACCATCTGCAGTGATTTTGGAGCCCAAGAAAATAAAGTCAGACACTGTTTCCACTGTTTCCCCATCTATTTGCCTTGGAAAGTCTAGAGATCTCTTCAAGAAAATTAGAGATACCAAGGGAACATTTCATGCTAAGATGGGCTCAATACAGGACAGAAATGGTATGGACCTAACAGAAGCAGAAGATATTAAGAAGAGGTGGCAAGAATACACAGAAGAACTGTACAAAAAAGATCTTCACGACCTGGACAATCACACTGGTGTGATCACTCATCTAGAGCCAGACATCCTGGAATGTGAAGTCAAGTCGGCCTTAGAAAGCATCATTACAAACAAAGAGAGTGGAGCTGATGGAATTCCAGTTGAGCTCTTTCAAATCCTGAAAGATGATGCTGTGAAAGTGCTGCACTCAATATGCCAGCACATTTGGAAAACTGATCATTGGACATAGGACTGGAAAAGGTCAGTTTTCATTCTAATCCCAAAGAAAGGCAATGCCAAAGAATGCTCAAACTACCACACAATTGCACTCATCTCACATGCTAGTAAAGTAATGCTCAAAATTCTCCAAGCCAGACTTCAGCAATATGTCAACCATGAACTTCCGGATGTTCAAGCTGGTTCTAGAAAAGGCAGAGGAACCAGAGATCAAATTGCCAACATCCACTGGATGATCAAAAAAGCAAGAGAGTTCCAGAAAACATCTATTTCTGCTTTATTGACTATACCAAAGCCTTTGACTGTGTGGATCATAATAAACTGTGGAAAATTCTGAAAGAGATGAGAATACCAGACCACCTGACCTGCCTCTTGAGAAACCTGTATGCAGGTCAGGAAGCAACAGTTAGAACTGGACGTGGAACCACAGACTGGTTCCAAATAGGAAAAGGAGTACGTCAAGGCTGTATATTGTCACCCTGCTTATTTAACTTCTATGCAGAGCACATCATGAGAAATGCTGGGCTGGAAGAAGCACAAGCTGGAATCAAGATTGCTGGGAGAAATATCAATAACCTCAGATATGCAGATGACACCACCCTTATGGCAGAAAGTGAAGAGGAGCTAAAAATGCCTCTTGATGAAAGTGAAAGAGGAGAGTGAAAAAGTTGGCTTAAAGCTCAACATTCAGAAAATGAAGATCATGGCATCCGGTCCCATCACTTCTTGGGAAATAGATGGGGAAACAATGGAAACAGTGTCAGACTTTATTTTTTGGCGCTCCAAAATCACTGCAGATGATGATTGCAGCAATGAAATTAAAAGACACTCCTTGGAAGAAAAGTTATGACCAACCTTGATAGCATATTCAAAAGCAGAGACATACTTTGCTGACTAAGGTCCGTCTAGTCAAGGCTATAGTTTTTCCAGTAGTCATGTATGGATGTGAGAGTTGGACTATGAAGAAGGCTGAGTGCTGAAGAATTGATGCTTTTGAACTGTGGTGTTGGAGAAGACTCTTGAGAGTCCCTTGGACTGCAAGGAGATCCAACCAGTCCATTCTGAAGGCGATCAGCCGTGGTATTTCTTTGGAAGGACTGATGCTAAAGCTGAAACTCCAGTACTTTGGCCACCTCACGCGAAGAGTTCACTCATTGGAAAAGACTTTAATGCTGGGGCATCAAAGGAGGGATTGGGGGCAGGAGGAGAAGGGGACGACAGAGGATGAGATGGCTGGATGGCATCACTGACTTGATGGATGTGAATCTGAGTGAATTCTGGGAGTTGGTGATGGACAGGGAGGCCTGGCGTGCTGTGATTCATGGGGTCGCAAAGAGTCGGACACGACTAAGTGACTGGACTGAACTGAACTGAATGGGACTGGATGACATGATCTTAGCTTTCTGAATGTTGAGTTTTTTTTTCGCTTTTCTCGCTTTTTTTTCGCTTTTTTCGCTCTTCTCTTTCACCTTCAAGAGCCTTTTTAGTTCCTCTTTGCTTTCTGTCATAAGGGTGCTGCTGCTCTTAAGTCGCTTCAGTCGTGTCCAACTCTTTGCAACCTCATAAATGGCAGCCCACCAAACTCCTCTATCCCTGGGATTCTCTAGGCAGGAATACTGAAGTGGGTTGCCATTTTTGTGTCATCTGAATATCAAAGGTTGTTGAGATTTCTCCTGGCAATCTTGATTCTAGTTTGACAGGATATAAATCTCCTCATCAAAACAGTTCTGTGGGTGGGGCCTGTTTCTTTGTGACACTAAACTGCATTTGTGCTGTAAAATGTAACAAGATAAGCCCAATTTCATCTAGGTGCAGTCCAGGTTTATGAACCCTATCTTATCATTGAACTTCGAGGCTACTGGGTTGGTCCATCATAGTCAAGGGTACAAAGACTTCTACACTGGAGTGTTAATTCAGCAATCTTTCCAGTTTGTTTTATAGAGAGAATTAAGTCTACAGAAAATGATTTGTGATAATTTTTCTTAATCCTCCTAAGGATAGTATGTCTCTAATGTCATTTTAAATGCGTGGGGAAAAATTAATCTTTATAAAGATGACTTAGGGATTTAGGGTTTGATTCTCTGTATAATTTGGATTGTAGTGAGAGACTACTTTGGGATAGGAGAGTCACTGATCTAGGGAAGAATTTTGCATGAGAAGCCAAATTATGAAAAAAATAGATTTCCTGATGACTCTGAAATTGAAGCAAGAGAATTTAATTGGTTGTTTTCATAAAGTTACTTAATTCCATTTTAGATATGATTGGTAGCTCTTTGACTAGGATGATGACCTACAGCTAAGAATCATAGCTTCTGAGATGGTAACTGTCCTCAAGCCCCGCTGTTTTCCTAGAAATGCTCGATAGTACCTAACTGCCCATTACTTCTCTTCTCCCGCACCCTGAGTGCCACACAGACTCCAGAGAATCCAAAGGGCTATTTTATCTGTTCCCTTCTGTGAGATTCTATAGTTCATCTAATCTCTCCTAACATACCAACACATTTTCGTTGCCTGACCTTGCCAGGTATTGTGCAAGGCTTTCCCATTCAACATTTTCGTTGATCTTCAGGAATGTCATTTTGTGGAGGTATTTTCTACACTTTACTGGTGAAGAAATTGATACCTCAAGATGTTACAGATCACCTTGTTAGTGAATGATTAGTCCAGAATGGGCATTATTATAATATTATTATAATGTAAGCTGGAGCTGCTTACCTTTAAGTGAGCTGTCTTATAATAAACTCTTCTGAGGATGTTTGTTACCTATGGGAATGCTTAGCATGGAACCTCTGGGGCAGCTTCAAACATCACCTGGAGGCCTTTTAAATAATAATGGAATACTAGATTACATTCAAAGAGAGACTGATTTACGTTGGCTTTCTGTTAACATCACCACTCTTATTATCAGAAAAGCACTTATGTATGGGAGGGATGGAAGGCTTGAGGTGCTGGTTTCAAGTTTCCCCAAGATTGCTGATTCTCTCTTGAGACCTCAAGTTTTATCACTAATAACAAATACTGTCACTTGCTTTCTTTGAAGTGACAGGTTCACTTTCTTCATTTCTGAGAGAGTCACCTAATACTCTAATCTGGATTACTATTGCTTTTCTGTCCTTTGTTCTTTCAAGCAAAAATGATACTACTTGAGAAAAAGTGCCTAGTGTAGCTCACAGCTGAAATAGCACGAGTGGCTCTCACAAGAATGCTGGATATGTACTTCCTTAAACAGAACTTGAAACAGATGAGCACTCATGGGTGGACATCTCAGAAGTATTTCTGCTTAAGGGTCCTTTCCTGATTACAAGTGCCCCACGCTGGTGAGTGCTAGGGGATGAAGAATGTAGTAACTGCTAGTCGAAAGAGAAATACCATCTTAACACTGTCATAAAGATGATTTTATGTGTGGATACCCTTCTGATCTGTGCTGATCCTGAGGTCTTGAAACCACATTTTTAAAGAAACTTCTGTTGTATTAATAGAACTTTGGGTGTTTTTTTCTGGAAACTTTGTGGAAGTGAATCCTGCTGCAGATACCTCAGCTGCTGATTGGTTGTTACCAGGCTGTGTTAACTGAAGCTGCCTACAAAGACAGCTTCCTGGAGCTCGCAGAAGGCTGGGAGGGTAGACTAGCTTGTGCGTGTGTGTGTGCACATAGGCATGCTTAGTCACTTCAGTCATGTGTGACTCTCTGCAACCCTGTGGACTGTAGCCCACCAGGCTCCTCTGTCCATGGAACTCTCCAGGCAAGGATACTGGAGTGGGTTGCCATGCCCTCCTCCAGGGGATCTTCCTGACCCAGGGATTGAACCTCCGTCTCTTATGTCTCCTGATTGTCAGGCAGGTTATTTACCACTAGTGCCACCTGGGAAGCTGGTGAATTGCCTACTTCTGCCCCTTTAACCTGTACTCGTGGTGACCCTGTACTCAGAAGACGACTGTCTCATCAGAGGATGTTGTGCCCACCCCAGAAACATTGACTCATTTTCCTTTTCCTTTTGAATATTTTTGTTCATTCATCTTTGCCTTCAGGTTTCTTTGATATTTTCTTTTAAAGCTTCTCTTGCGAGAGTCTTTGGCTCTCAGTTCTGTTTTAGTGTCACATTTGAGCCTCTTATCTGTTAACTCCTCTGTATATGCTTAGCCTTTTATCTGAGTTCTGTTTGGCCTCTAATTAATTTTTATCTTTAAATTCTTTCTTTTTATTTATTATAATTAATTGTAAATGTTTTTCTCCCTTCTGTGACTGTTCTTGAAATTTTTAGTTTCAATTCTTTCACCATCTACTTTCCTTTAGCTTCTTTTAAGTGAATTTCCCTTTTACTCAATCATTTTTCTTTATGCATGTTTTGATTTTGCTGTGAATGCAGGGCGGTTTAGACGCAGGGAAAGCCCAAACCAGGAGCCGGGGTGTTAAAGGCTGCTGTGCTGGCTTGTCTGTAGTTGTCCTGTCACTTGCTTCTAGCGACCCTGTCTCCTCCTGATGCTGATTTTCGGGCTGGTTTTTTGTGTGTGTACATAAAAATTGAACCATATCCTGTGTGTGGTTTCCTCTTTGGCCTCTTCAGTGCTCAGTGTTACATTTGAAAGTCATCCATGTTGTTGCAGGTGTCAGTGCCTTGTTGATTCCCATTGCTGTGTAATGCTTCCTTGTAGCCGTGTACCGTGGTTTGTGCACGCTCCTGTTGGTGACTAGCTGGCTTGTTTAGCATTTGGCCATTCCCAGTGCTGCTGCTGCGAGACTCTTGCATATATGTGTGTGGGGCGTGGGTGCATGTATACTGCATTGTTTCCATTTTATGGGTGCTCTTTTTCTAACAATGCCACACAGATTATTTAATACATTCTCACTTTTTGCTGTTAGGGAATTCTGTAGTGGAAATGGCACCCCACTCCAGTACTCTTGCCTGGAAAATCCCATGGACGGAGGAGCCTGGTGGGCTGCAGTCCATGAGGTCGGTAAGAGTCAGACACGACTGAGCGACTTCACTTTCACTTCTCACTTTTATGCATTGGAGAAGGAAATGGCAACCCACTCCAGTGTTCTTGCATGGAGAGTCCCAGAGATGGGGGAGCCTGGTGGGCTGCCATCTACGGGGTCGCACAGAGTTGGACAAGACTGAAGCAACTTAGCAGCAGCAGCAGCAGTGGAAACAGAGTTTGCCAAGAGTGTGCGAATTTAGGTGAATTAATTATAGAACTGGGATGAATAAGATTGACCAAGGTTTCAAACTGAAACCTTGCATCTCAGATTTGAACTTGAACCCACACATCCAGGCTCAAACCGAACCAAGACCAAGACTGGGGCTTGTACCCATGATCTTCTAGTTGAGATCATGATATTCCTGGTCTCAGGACTTAACAAAACTCAGGGTCTTGGTGTCTCGTCATGGAAAGAACTCATTGGGAGCCACAGTGACAGGTAAGAAGTGGATTTATTTCGAGAGAAACACACTCCACAGACTGTGTGTGCCATCTCAGCAGGTGAGGGCAGCCCCAGGGTGTGGGATGGTGTTTTATAGGGGTGGGTAGCTTCCTAGGATAATGAGTACTGGGAGGGGTAGTCTAGCTGTTTGGGGAAGGGCCAGAGATTTCCAGGATTGAGCCACCACCCAGTTGTGTTAACGCTCTGGTCAGCCTTAGAAGGTCACGGTGCCTGTGGGTGTGCCAGTTGGTCTGCGGTGGGTTGCAGTGAGCATACACTGAGACTCACGGTGTAGTGGAAGCGGACTCATCTGTCATCTTGGACCTGTTTAGTTCTAATTGTTTTACGTTGTATTCTTAGGCCATGTCATTCTTTTAAAGGCTGTGCCCTGCCTCCTTCCATCCTGTTTCAAAACTGTTCCTGTGGCAGGCTTTTTTGGAGCATCTAAGAGAGTTTCCCACATGGCACTAGTGGTAAAGACCCTGCCTGCCAGTGCAGCAGATGTAAGAGACACGGGTTTGATCGTTGGCTCAGGAAGATCCCCTGCAGGAGGGCATGGCAACCCACTCCAGTATTCTTGCCTGGAGAATGCTGTGGTCAAAGGAGCCTGGTGGGCTACAGTCCACAGGGTTGCAAAGAGTCGGATATGACCCAAGTGACTTAGCACACACACAGGAGAGTTTTTAGGACACTTTTCCTCTCTCTTGGTTGGTTAGTTGCTGAACACTTGTAGCAGGAGTTTATGCAGTTACTCTGAACTTGCTGTGTAATCTGTGAATTGTGCCGGGGTACCCTGAGGTCCCTTCACTTCTCTCTGGCTTCTCCACGTGTGTGATGAGGTTGGAGCAGTGCCTCTGCACCGTGCTAGGAGTGTGAGACGTGTGAGTGCTGAGCAGGTGTCACTGCTCTGCACACCTCTGTTGAACTTCGTATCTGTGTCCAGTGGTCCACTTGACAGTTTCTACCAAAAAGTTCACATCTCAAACTTAACATTTCTAGAACAGCTGGTCCTCAAGTTGTTAATATTCGATAAATTTCCTGGTGGTCAGTGAATAGCAACTGAGTTCAATGAATTCAGTTGCTTAGTTATGTCCAACTCTTTGAGATCCCATGAACCGCAGCACGCCAGACCTCCCTGTCCATTACCAACTCCCAGAGTTTACTCAAACTCATGTCCATTGAGTTGATGATGCCATCCAACCATCTCATCCTCTGTTGTCCCCCTCTCCTTCTACCCCCAATCTTTCCCAGCCTCAGGGTCTTTTCAGATGAGTCAGCTCTTTGAATCAGGTGGCCAGAGTATTGGAGTTTCAGCTTCAACATTAGTCCTTCCAATGAACACTCAGGACTGATCTCCTTTAGGATAGACTGGTCTCCTTACAGTCCAAGAGATTCTCAAGAGTCTTCTCCAACACCACAGTTCAAAAGCATCAATTCATTGGTGCTCAGCTCTTTATAGTCCAACTCTCACATCCATACATGAGTACTGGAAAAACCATAGCCTTGACTACTGAGTTACTTCAGTCCAGAAACCATCTTTGACTTTATTTTTTCACAAGTTGTATCAAATATGTATAATGTTCTCTTGTGCTTGGCTTTAAAAATTTATCCAGAATCTGGGACTTCCCTGGTGGCCTAGTGGTTAAGATTCCAGGCTTTCACTACCATGGCCCCGGGTTTGATCCTATCAGGGATCTGAGATGCTACTAGTTGCAGGTGTGGCCAAACAAAACAAAACATTTATCCATAATGTGACCACTTTTTAGTACTGTCTTAATCAGTTCGGGTTGCTATAACAAAAATGTTGCAGACTAGGTGACTTAGCAACAGACATTTATTTCTGTCTGTTCTGGAAGCTGGGAAACCTAAGATCAGGGTGCTGACAGTGTGGAGTCTGGTGAGGACTTGCTTCCTGTTTGCAGATGCTGGTCTTCCTGTTGTGTCCTGACACAGCAGAGAGAGCAGGCCCTCTCATGTGCCTTCTGTCTCTCACCGATTCCATTCACGAGGGCGCCACTCTCATGACCTGAAAACCTCCCACCTTCAAATACCAGCACACTGGGGTTAGATTCAGTGTGTGAATTTTGGGGAGACAGAAATGGACCCTAGCACTGTGTATATGAGAGGGATAATTTGTACTTCCACATTAAGAGTGTATGATCTGGCTGGGATTGTGACTTCACACATGGCCAAGTAAGAAGGTTGACAGAGCCTCTCCCCAAAAAGCAATACAGAATTGACAAAAGAACAACTTCAGTGCTTTGGAAATCAACCAGAGGACTGTTTATACTTGCAGACTGGTAAGGACAGTGGTTAGCGTGTAATAGTTTGGACTAGGTCTGTTACCTTCTTTCTAACCACTTCTTCCCTCCTCAGCTTGAACTGAATGAGAATAAAAATACTGCATATCCAAAATTTACGAGGTGCAAGTAAGAGAAAACTTGATAAATTCTACTTTATCAAGATTAAAAATGTGGCCTTTCGAAAGACAGTTTAAAAAAATGAAGTCACAGACACAATATTTGCAAATCGTATGTCATATAAGGCTTGTATACAGAATGTAATACCAATACTTACCAATCACTAATTAGACAAACAGTTAAAAATTAGCAAAGTATTTGAGCATACTTTCATCAATAATGATTTCTAAATTGCTTGTAAGCACATAAAAAGATGTTCAGCATTGTTAATCATTATGGAAATACAGATTAAATCCCCAGTGAGATACTGCTGCACATCCACTAGAATGATTATCTCAATTCAGGCTCTGTAACAAAATACCACAGACTGGGTGACTTAAACATGTATTTCTCACTGTTGTAGAGGCTGGGAAGCGTAAGATCATGGTGCCAACAGATTCAGTTCCTCTCTTGACTTGCAGAGGGCTACCTTCTTGCTGTGTCCTCACATGGGGACTGGGGGAAGGAGAGGGAGGCGGAGACCAGCCCTCTCTTCCTTTTACCCTAAACACTCAGATCATGCCATGGAGTCCTACTCAGGACTTGATCTAATCCTGATTGCTTGCCAAAGGTCCCACCTCCAGATACCATCACATTGGAGGTTAGGGCTTCAACCTGTGCATTTTGGGGCAGACCTACATTCAGTTCATAATGGCTGTAATAAAAACCAGATACTATCCAAGTATTGACAGATCCAGAGAAATTAGAAAGTTCAAACACTGCTGTTGGAAATGTCAGATGGTATGTTGGGTTGAAAAGCAGTTTTCAACTTTTCCTAAAAAGTTGAGCTGGAATCAAGATTGCAGGGAGAAATATCAGTAACCTCAGGTAT
Source organism: Ovis aries (assembly GCF_016772045.2). Taxonomy (NCBI): domain Eukaryota; kingdom Metazoa; phylum Chordata; class Mammalia; order Artiodactyla; family Bovidae; genus Ovis; species Ovis aries. The sequence goes on from NC_056062.1 coordinate 4,570,348, forward strand.
GCAGATGGCACCACCCTTATGGTAGAAGATGAAGAGGAACTAAAGAGCCTCTTGATGAACGTGAAAGAGGAGAGTGAAGAAGCTGTCTTAAAACTCAACATTCAAAGAAATAAGATGATGGCATCAGGTCCCTTCACTTCAATGCAAATAGATGAGGAAACAGTCATAGACTTTATTTTTGGGGGGGCTCTAAAATCACTGTAGATGGTGACTGCAGCCATGAAATTAAAAGATGCTCCTTGGAAGGAAAGCTATGACCAACCTAGACAGCATATTAAAAAGCAGACATTACTTTGCTGACAAAGGTCCATATAGTGAAAACTGATTTTTCTAGTGGTCACATTTGGATGTGAGAGCTGGATCATAAGAAAGCTGAGTGCTGAAGAATTGATATTGATGCTTTTGAACTGTAGTGTTGGAGAAAACTCTTGAGGGTCCCTTGGACTGCAGGGAGACCAAACTAGTCCATCCTAAAGGAAATCAGTCCTGAATATTCATTGGAAGGACTGATGTTGAAGCTGAAACTCCAGTACTTTGGCCACCGAGTGAGAAGAACTGACTCATTTGAAAAGACCCTGATGCTGGAAAAGATTGAAGGCAGGAAGAGAAGGGGACGACAGAGGATGAGATGGTTGGATGGCATCACCAACTCAATGGACATGAGTTTGAGCAAGCTCTGGGTGTTGGTGATGGAGACAGAGGCCTGGCATCCTGCAGGCTTTGTGACCATGGGGTCACAAATAGACAGGACTGAACTGAACTGAACTGAAAATGTTAAATTTTTTAGTTTAAACTATGTGATCCAGCAGTTACACTTCAAGGAATACGCTCAAGAGAAATGGATATAATGTCCACACGAAGATATATGTGCAAATTCCACAGCACCATTTTTTCATAATAGCACAGAACTGGAAAGAATCCACATGTCCAGCAACCAGTGAGTGTTTAAGTGAAATGTGTTCTGTGTGTGCAGTGTAAGTTGGGGTCGGCAAACTGGCATTCCTGTTTTCTGGCCGCTTTCATGCTGTAACATCAAGAGTTCAGTGGGTGTGACAGAGATGTATAGGCTGCAGAGCTGAGATAAGATCTGACTCTTCACAGAAAAAAAGAAGAAAACTCTCTTAGCCCCATGCTTAGTAAAAGAAGCCAGATGCAAAAGACTACCTCTTGTTTAATTACCTCAGGATGAAATGTCCAGAAAAGGCAAGTCTCTGGAGACAGAAAGCAGATGAGACCTCGCCTCAAACTAGGAGTTGGAGTGTGGTTAATTACAAATGGCACAAAGCAGCTTGTTTGAGGTAATGGAAATGCTCTAAACATGGATCATAGTGCTAGTTACTCAAGTGTATACATTTACTAAAAACCATTTAATTGTGAACTTAAAATTTGTGCATTTTCTGATATGTCAGTTTTATTACAAAGTTGTTGGGGAAATATTTAATGAGCAGATACAGGTGAAGAGTATAGCACAGTGCTAGATATATGATAGGCTGTTAGTGCAGGACAGCTGCTATTATTATGACCTAAAACTTGAGGGGACTTGCATTTTTATGATTTCTGTTTTCTAAAGTTAGAATCATATGTGAAAAATGAGGCTGCAAAGTTATGAATTACCAAGGTTTATAAACTGGAATGTGGTTCTTTGTGTATCACACAACATGGCTTCCAAGAATTGTCAGCTAGTAACGCTAATCTGCATTATGTCTATGTATGTACTGTGTATGTGTATTTTATGTGTTGGTATTTCAGCGAATGTTTCTAAGTAGCTTTGGCGTCAACAGCGTAGTCATCATTAGTTCCTACACAGTTGTGCGTTACATTGTAAATTGCTTAGCCTTTTCCCTGAGTGTATAATTTAACATTTTAACAGTTTCTTGTTATAAAAATAGCATTGCAGCATAAACCTTGGAATTAATTTGAGAGAGGAAACAACCAACCAAAATAGTCCTTAAGAGAAACGATTGTTCTTCAGACCATGTCAGATGATGTATTTTAAGTCAGAACCTATACATGATTTTATTCTGAAAGTTCTGTACTGTCAGATCATGCATTGGAATGTTTTAATCACTTTGCTGTGTTACCAGCAATGGTGCAGATGATCTCTTGTGTAACGAAGTGCCTCCAAACTTCTTAGTTTAACACCGCAGATGGATGTTATCTCACGTCCCTGTGGGTCAGGGGTCCAGTTGCAGCTGTCAGCAGGGACAGCGGTGTCCCAGGGCATGGGCAGAGGCGGCCTCAGCCCTGGGCTGTCTGTGTTCAGCAAAATCAGCTTTTGCTGCATGCACTTTCCATAGGGCAGCTCATAACATGGGAGCAAGCAAGATGGAAGCCAGAGTTTTTTAGTCACTCATCCCCTGCTTTGTTCATACTCTGTTATCAGCAGTGAGTGTAGTCCAGCCCACACCCAGAAGCAGGGCATGAGTATCAGAGATGTTGGCCATTTTAGAGGCTGCCTGCCACAGCTGTTTTGCAAATGTTGACAGCTTTGTTATTTATTCAACACATAATACTTTTATACTTGCAGAATATTTATTAAGTAGACAAGGTATGAGATTTGAAGCCAGCGTTTTGCAGTCCCCTATGTGCCTTTCTCCGATGCCATCTCCTCCCCAACCCCTTAGAAATAAACACTGCTTAAATTCAGTCTGTGTTAATTCCTTGCTTGCCTTATAGTATTACCATGCTGTATCCTCATACTTTTGAACTGTATGTGGAATTGTTTGCTTGTTTTCATTCAAGTCACGTGTCCCTAGGATTCACACATGTTACTGCATAAGATGCTCTTTATTATCATTGTGTGTAACTATATGCTGCATGGTGATCATTCTGGACATTTGGACAAACGGTGAATGTGTTTGCACATGTTTCCTGTTGTGTGTGTGCAAAAATACATACATGCAGTGGAATCAGTGGGTCATAAGTCATGTGCAGCTTCAACGCCCTAAATAGTGCACCATCATTTTTCTAAACGTACCAGTTTAAGTCCTGTTAGGAGGCTGTACTCTTTCTAGTTGTTCTGGACCCAGAACTTTGATAGCACCTTGTATTTGTAGTTTTTGCCAGTTTGGCAAATGTGAGGTGATCATTCACTAATCTGCATTTCTCTTATTTGGAAATGAAGTTGCATATCTTTTAACATTTATTGGCTCTTTTAGCTTTCTGGTTCAAGTATACTTTGGCATTGTTACTGATTTAAGATTCTTTTTAATGTACTCTGAGTAGTTTAATTTGGTGATTCTCAATATTTTCTTTTCCCCACTAGAAGTAAGCTGTGTGAGAGGAGGGAAGATGTGAGCTCTGATCCTTGACCCCAGAATGATGCCTGGAACATACTCAGTAGATGTTTGGTGAAATTGAATGCATTTGTCAGGGAAGATAATCATGTGAAGTTTGTTTCATATTTTCATTCTTCTAAGTGATGTGTTACATGAATAGATTGTTCTTAACCCATCTTTGCATTCCTTGGATAATGCTAGGTTGGTCATGGTGGTGGCTTTTTGGGTTTGTTTTTTTAATTTTTTTGCTAGATTTCATTTGCTGCCATCTTGTTTAGGATTCTTTTAAAGCTTGATTTAGAGGTGAAACTGGCCTGTGATTTTCCTTTATCATTTTCTCATCAGGTTTGAATATGAAGATTCTGCTGGTTTGCTAAACTGAATCGAGAGGTGCCCTTTCCATGTTTAGAGAGTGCCGTGAACCGCCTAGCACTACCATGTGGTTCTTTCCTCCCATGATCTGTTTACGTGTTACTGGTCACCAGGGAATGGATGTGAGCATAGCGGTTTGTACTAGTATTCCTTGTGACCCTTTCACAAAACTGTTACTCTTCAAACCCTGCAGCTGAACTTGGCTGGTTTTAGAATTCTTTATAGCCATATGGGAATACTTCCAGCAAGGATGAAAACAGTGGTTTCATCGAATTGTTGTTAATTGATGTTGTTAATCACTAAGCCGGTAAGTTGTGTCCAACTCTTTCTAGACCTCATGGGCCGTAGCCTGCCAAACTCTTTCTGTCCATGGAATTTCCCAGGCAAGAATACTCCAGCAGCTTGCCATCTTCTTCTCCAGAGGATCTTCCTGACCTTTGGATCGAAGCTGCTGCTTCTGCATTGACACACAGGTTGTTTACCACTGAGCTACCATAGAAGCCCTTTCATCAGATTAGGAGGCATGGTTTGTATCTGGCAATAACAGGCAAGTTTGGCCTTGGAGTACAAAATGAAGCAGGGCTAAGGCCGACAGTTTGCCCAGAATGCAGTGGCACACACCCTCATAGCAAACACCCTCTTCCAACAACACAAGACATGACTCTACACGTGGACATCACCAGATGGTCAACACCAAAGTGAGATTGATTATATTCTCTGCAGCTGAAGACGGAGAAGGCCTATACAGGCAGCAAAAACAAGACTGGGAGCTGACTGTGGCTCAGATCATGAACTCCTTATTGTCAAATTCAGACTTAAATTGGGGAAAACACTAGGCCATTCAGGTATGACTTAAATCAAATTCCTAATGGGCACACATTGGAAATGACAAATAGATGCAAGGGGTTAGAACTGATAGACAGAGTGCCTGAGGGACCATGGACAGAGGTTTGTGACATTGTACAGGAGGCAGGGATCAAGACCATCCCCAAGAAAAAGAGATGCAAAAAAGGCAAAATGATTGTCTGAGGAGGCGTTTCAAATAGCTGAGAAAAGAGAAGTGAAAAGCAAAGGAGAAAAGGAAAGGTGTACCCATCTGAATGTAGAGTTCCAAAGAATAATAAGGAGAGATCAGAAAGCCTTCCTCAGTGAACAATGCAAAGAAATACAGGAAAACAATAGAATGGGCAAGGCTAGAAATCTTCTCAAGAAAATTAGAGATACCAAGGGAACATTTCATGCAAAAATGGGCACAATAAAGGACAGAAATAGTATGGACCTAACAGAAGCAGAAGATATTAAGAAGAGGTGGCAGGAATACACAGAACTTTACAAAAGAGATCTCAATGACCCAGATAACCATGATGGTGTGATCACTCACTTAGGGCCAAACATCCTACAATGTGAAGTCAGGAGGGCCTTAGGAAGCACCACTACAAAGCTAGTGGAAGTGATGGAATTCCAGGTGAGCTATTTCAGATCCTAAAAGTTGTTGTTAAAATGCTGCTCTCAATATGTCAGCAAATTTAGAAACTCAGCAGTGACCTTAGGACTGGAAAAGGTTAGTTTTCATTCCAATCCCAAAGAAAGGCAGTGCCAAAGAATGTTCAAACTACCACACAATTGCACTCATGTTATATGCTAACAAAGTTATGCTCAAACTTCTCCAAGCGAGGCTTCAACAGTATGTGAACTGAGAACTTCCAGATGTTCAAGCTGGATTTAGAAAAGGCAGAGAAACCAGAGTTAAATTGCCAACATCCGTTGGATCATAGAAAAAACAACAGAATTCCAGGAAAACTAATTCTGCTACATTCACTATACCAAAGCCTTTGACTGTGTGGATCACAATAAACTGTGGAAAATTCTGAGAGAGATGGGAATACCAGACCACCTGACATGCAGATCAAGAAGGAACAACGGATTGGTTCAAACTTTGGAAAGAAGTATGTCAAGGCTGTGTATTGTCACCCTGCTTATTTAACTTCTGTGCAAAGTACATCATGCGAAATGCCAGGCTTAATGAAGCTCAAGCTGGAGTTAAGATTGCTGGAAGAAATATCAATAGACTTAGATAAGCAGATGACACCACCCTTCTGGCAGAAAGCAAAGAGGAATTAAAGAGCCTCTTGATTAATGTGAAAGAGAAGAGTGAAAAAGCTGGCTTAAAACTCAACATTCTGAAAACTAAGATCATGGCATCTGGTCCCATCACTTCATGGCAAATAAATGGGGAAACAATGGAAACAGCGAAAGACTTTATTTTGCTGGGCTCCCAAATCAGTATAGATGGTGACTGCAGCCATGAAATTAAAAAATGCTTGCTCCTTGGAAGAAAAGCTATGACCAACCTAGATAGCATATTAAAAAGCAGAGACATTACTTTGCCAGCAAAGGTCTATCTAGTGAAAGCTATGGTTTTTCCAGTAGTCATGTATGAATATGAGAAGTGGACCGTAAAGAAGGTTGAGCACTGAAGAATTGACACTTTTGAACTGTAGTATTGGAGAAAACTCCCAACAATTGTAGTGTTCAGAGTCCCTTGGCCTGCAAGGGGGTCAAACCATTCAATCGTAAAGGAGATTAGTCCTGAACATTCATTGGAAGGACTGATGCTGAAGCTGGGGCTCCAATACTTTGGCCACCTGATGTGAAGAACTGACTCACTGGAAAAGACCCTGATGCTGGGAAAGACAGAAGGCAGGAGGAAAAGGGGATGATAGAGGATGAGATTGGATGGCATCACCGACTCAATGGACATGAGTTTGAGCAACCTCCAAGAGATGGTGAAGGACAGGGCGGGCTGGCGCACTGCAGTCCATGGGGTTGCAAAGATTTTCACACCACTGTGTTACTGAACAACAACAGATTTTGGTCTCTTTATTCAGTGATCAGGCAACAATACCTCCCATTTTAGTTGGAGGGCCTGGTGTTTATTAAAGGGCTGCTGATTATCAGGGGAAGTATGTTTCAAACCTGTACTAGGTTGCTCATCACGACGCTGCTGTGTTCAGGGGCACAGACTAATTGAGCTTCATCTACTGACCACTCCCAGACAGGACCATGAAGGACGTGACAGCTCAGGGGTGAATGTTTGGGTTACCCCATTTCTCCTGCAACATTCTATGCTGGTGTGAACAGATCAGAAATAAATGGCTGGAATGGTTTTTCAGTCTCTCTTAAAGTAAGACTGGAGAGAGGTACTCAGGCTGGTGTAGCAGCATTATGCAGGGCCTCCGCTCGCTTCCCTGTCCATCCTTAGTACCTGATTCCCACCTTGAGGCCACCACAGAGACCAGAGACGTGGCTGGAATCTAAGCTGTCATGTGTACAATTCAGGCAGAAAGTCGAAGGAAAAAAGACAAAACGGAGAGTGAGCTGAAAGGAAGATGGGTGTTGTGTGTGCAGCTGGCAGTGTTGACCCCAGATTGCTTCATCTGGGCCAGTGGGATAATTTTAGAAGGCTTTTAGAGTTCCCAGAATATCTTAATACTGACCATCTAAAACAAAAAGCTTTGTAATGATTAATTATGCTATTACAGTATTGACTGAGCTATTCTATGTCTCAGATTTCTCATTGGTAGTTGGGAGGAATAAAGAACGTCTAGAAATTCCAAAGCCTGATTTGTCCAAGTTAATTCTTATATGAGTTATAGTTTAAAGATGCAGTTTTCAAAAGGTACATTGTTTGCTTTGTGTGTATTTAAAACATCCTAAGAATTATCATGTATTCTTTGCCACAGTTTTTGTCTGGCTTTATGAGAGTTGATGGCTTTCTGTTCACTTGTTTTTGCTAGTTTTATTTTTAAAAAATAACTTGTTTTATGAGTTTAATTTCTGCCAATTTCTGTAGATGTGAGGTTTAAAATTTCTTTTTTAGTATTTTTTTTTTATTTTAGTGGGACTATTAAGCCAAAAAGTCTGTTTATCTTTTACTTGTTAGTAGCAATCCTCTAACAAAAACTGCTGCAAGTAAGATGTATTTTATAAAGATGTCAGGATTTGAGAGTGTCATTCCTGTTGGAGTTAGGAATAATTTTCCTTTGAAAATCGCTATCAGTTTGAAGTATAACTTTAAAAGAATCAGTTTCTCTGTTTCATGATAGCATTTTTTTCATTTACAGATATACAGTACCAACTTGGCATTAGAACTGATCTGAAACACATGAAAATATCAATGTATTTTTAGTTTCCTTCTTTACAGTTTAACATTTACATGCTAAAGGAAAAAATCTTTTTAAAGGACACTGAAAAAGAGCAGTCCGATTACAAGCAAATGGCTTAGGATGTGGTGTCAGGGCAGCCCTGCACAGACCAGTATCCTAGAGTCTCTTGAGAACTGTGTTTTTCCCCACTTCCTTCCTCAGGTGTCAGTTCCTAGAAACTTGTTCTGGGTATTCTTACCAGCAACGTATGAGATTTTTGCTTGCTGTTCATCTTCATGTCTCTTTATAGTCAGTAACTGCCCTCAAATACTTTTTTGACTTGCTTCATAATAAGCCTGTTTTGCTAGTTCTGGAACTTCTTTAAGATGTACTAGAAGGTACTAGAAGGTGTTGGCTTCTCTGTGGCTCAGCTGGTAAAGAATCCGCCTGCAATGTGAGAGACCTGGGTTTGATCCCTGGGTTGGAAAGATCCCCTGGAGAAGGGAAAGGCTACCCACTCCAGTATTCTGGCCTGGAGAATCCCATGGACTGTATCCGTGGGGTCACAACAAGTCGGGCGTGACTGAGCGGCTTTCAGAAGGTGCACGTCTTCCAGTGTCTGTGCTGTTTTATTCAGCCTAAGGTCTGCGAGGTCCATCCTTATCATAGGTATTCAGAGTTGTTTCTTTTTTATTGCCGTTTGTATGACTGTACCACTCAGCTTATCTGTTCACCTGTGGATGGACATTTGGGTCATTTCCAGGTTTTGATCACTATTAATAATATTGCTGTCAACTTTCTTGTGAATCAGACTTGATAGTTTCCCTCTCGCATATCTTCAGGGGGACCTGCTTATGTGGCTGACCCTTGACCTGGAATCCTGGCCCTTGGCTGTCACCTGATAGTCCTAATTGATTAGTGGATATATACTGCTGAATACAGAATCATGCAGTCCAGCTTGTTTAGATTGTTTGTGCTGTGACTTACGGTGCAGCTGCTGTCCTTCTTGGAGTCTGTACTTGTGGTCATCTTAACTGGTCACTCAGGCAGTTGTGCCTGCATCATAGATTGCCAGTAGGAACCCTGGACTCTGCCCCTCAGGCAGGCTTCTCTGGGCAGAAAGACTTTGCATGTGTCGCCGCACTTCGTTGCTGGGGGAGTGGAGCTGTCTGGGTATATGGTGGGTATGTGTTAACTTGGTGAGAAACCGCTAGACAGTTCTCCACAAGGTTGTGCTTATATAGTCCCTCTTGGAAAGCATGGGAAAGTATATTGTTCTGCGTTCTTGTCAGTACTTGGTATTGTCGGTTTAATTGTAGCCGTTCTGGGGTCTGTAGCCTCTCATGGGCTTAGTTTGCATCTCCCTAATGCCTAGTAATTATGAAAGTAAAGAAAGTGAAGTTGCTCAGTCTTGTCCTACTCTTTTTGACCCCGTGGACTGTAGCCTCCCAGGCTCCTCCATCGATGGGATTTTCCAGGCAAGAATATTGGAGTGGGTTGCCATTGCCTTCTGCAGGAGATCTTTCTGACCCAGGGATTGAACCCAGGTGTCCTTCATTGTAGGCAGACGCTTTACTGTCAGAGCCACCAGGGAATAATGATGAGCGCCTTGTTAATCATGCTTATTGGCCACTGAATACTGGGAATGCTTATGAAATAGTCATTGGGCTCTGTGCCTGTCAAGGCCAAGGCCACCAAGCAGTAGACACACGGACATGCTGAGGCTGAAGGCAGACCTTACTGCATCTGTCAGTTTATCAAGCTTGGCATATGGCTATCAGCCCAATAAACTCTGTTGTAATTTAGGGTTTTTCCCATTCTTAACAAATTATTTGATTATTTCAGTCCTAATACTGATATAGTGTTTAGGGTGATGTATAGTACTTTCTCTTTTATGTTTAAGTGTTTGAAGCTTTTTGTTGGTCAGTTGCTCAGTTCTGTCTGACTCTTTGCAGCACGCCAGGCTTCCCTGTCCTTCACATCTCCTGCCTGAAGTTTGCTCAAACTCACATCCATTGAGTTGGTGATGCCATCCCACCATCTCATCCTCTGTTGTCCCCTTTTCCTCCTGCCCTCAATCTTTCCCAGCATCAGGGTCTTTTCCAGTGAGTTGGCTCTTTGCATCAGGTGATCAAATATTGGAGCTTCAGCATCAGTCCTTCCAGTGAATATTCAGGACTGATTTCCTTTAGGATTGACTGGTTTGTTCTCCTTGCAATCCACAGGACTCTCAAGAGTCTTCTCCAACACCATAGTTCAAAAGCATCAGTTCTTCAGAACTCAGCCTTCTTTATGGTCTAGCCAGTATTTTGGTACTTTTTTGAATACTTGTTTATTTCCACTGGCTCTTAGATTTGTAATAAAAATGTTAATTCTGGCTATTCTCTGGTTTACAGTAGAAACATCAGTATTCATTACCCTTAAATATTTACTGTCATTTTTAGTTTCTTACAGTATTAAGAGGCTGCATAGATGTCACAAAGTATTTGTAGTGCCAAAATTCAGTATGCTGACAGTCATGTTGTGATTGGGCAGTATAAATTAACTCTGACTGTTCTATCAATTATTTAGAGTCTGGTTTGTTCTGAGTTTTTTTTTTTTTTTAAACTGTGTTGCATTTAGTGGGGGCTGTTTCATAAGTGACTTCCAGAAAAATGAAACAGTGCTAGCTACTATTTAGATCATGTTTAAAAATTCTGAAATTTGTACAGTCATTCTTCCCAAGATAATGAGTAATTTAGCTTTATTATACATTACTAACAATACTTTTGTTAGTAATTTAAGTATTATATATTACTAACAAACCTTTAATAATACTTTTTTTGGATAAAGGAGTATACTGATTCTCATCCTGTGGTTCCTTCATATAATTTGATATTCACTATTTCCCATGAAATAGTGTATGAAAATAAATGTAAATACACAGATTTCTTAGGTTTCTTGAGACTGAAAAATTGTTTATGTTGTTTTTATATTAAATACTGTATCCATAGCTGTTGAAATTTCAAGTTCTGTGTTGAATTAAAAACAATACTTTGATTGACTACTGGTTGAAAGTAATCTCAAATCTAATGTTATTTTAAAGCAGATAAATAGAACTTCATATCACTTAACTTTCAATCTGATTTTACTGTTTCTTACATTTTCTCTGTCCTGAGTTTTATTTTCATAAGATCAGTTTCATAACATTGCATATTTTAAACTCTTGCTCAGTTTCTGGGTTGTGTCTGACTTGTGATGCCAGGCTTCCCTGTCCTTTGTCATCTGGAGTTTGCTCAGATTCGTGCTCATTGAGGGGATGATACCATCTAGCCATCTCCTCCTCTGCCCCTCTATTCTCCTTTTAGACATAGATTGGGGAAATTATTTGCAACAAAAGGATCATATCAGTTACAGCTGTTTCTTTAACTTGAGTGACTGGCAAATGTGTCAGTGTACTCAGTATTAAGTTGGAAAGAATATAAAAGTTAAAGTTTATTTATATAAGATCGTTCACAGAAAGTTCTTAGTACTGTGGTGTGTACATCTTAAGACCTGAGATGTTAAGAGGCTACAATTTATTGACACATTTAGTATCATGATTGTCAAAAATTGCCCCAAAGTTAACTTGAATTATGATTTGCTATGTGATAATAATGGTGTTGACTTCATGAAACAGGGTTCAGAAAAGGTTGATTTGGATATTACACATACATATCAAGTTGCAGGTCTAGGAGTCAGATAGGGGAGTGAATTTGGAGTGTGTGTACCTATATGTTTGAAACGTTTGTTAAGTTGGTGTGTTTTTATTATATCTCATCTCATTCTTTCTGCAGCCTTATATTCTGTTATATTATTCTGTGTGTTCTTCTGGATCCCTTTTGTCTACTTCTACTATGAAGAAAAGGATGAGGATGATACTGGTAAATGCACTGTAAGTAGCTTTATTTTAGAGGTCTCAATTTAGGGGGAAAGGGATTATTTCTTCCTGTTTTCAAATAATGTGACTTTGAATTTATTCTCGAGCAGTGTTGTCTCATAGAAATACAATGTAACCCACATGTGAATTTAAAATTTTCTAGTAGCCACAATAAAATAAGTAGAAAGAACAATTAAAACTACTTTTCATGACACATTGTATTTAATATTATATGTTCGAAGTATTATTTCAGATAGTCAAAAACGTTTTTAATGAGACGTTACTTTTTTTCCACATTCTGTGAAATTTAGAGTGCATTTTATACCTGCAGCATACCCCGGGTCAAACTAACTATATTCCAGGGCCCAGGAGTCACAGGGTACTTGTGACGGTTGTTCTCGAGCAGTTCTGCAGCTGGGTCAGCAAACTTATTTCTGTGTAAGGCCAGTGTACAGTGAGTGTGATGTGAGGTAGGAGGGGCTGCGTGTGGCCCACAGGATGTGGTTTGCTGACCTGTGTTCTAAGACGGAAAGGAGGACTCGCAGACTGTCCTTACTGATCCCACAGTAATACCGATACAGAAACCTGGTCAGCAGAGCACACGTGCATGTCCAAACCTGCAGACCAAGGGCTCTGAAGGCTTGGTATGAAACTCTTCACTGAAACATCAGCAGGGGGAATTCAGGAGTATCTTAGAAGCATGTTAATATAGTATATGACTGAGTTGGGCCTGTCTCTGGAATGCATTGGTGGTTTAGAACCAGCACTTCTATTAATATATAGTAATTTAATAGGTCCTAGAAGAAATTGTATGTTGAAAGGTATTTGCCAAAATTGAACACTTTATTTCTAATTTAAGGGAAAAACAGCATAAAAGAATAAATTTATTTTGTCTTTTTATTGAGTTACAGGAATTTGTTTCATAACTTGTTTTTGCTCTGTAACATTTAAATACAGAAGCAAATATATTCACTCAAAAGCCAGCATTAGGCATAGCCGTGCTTATTAAAACTTTACAGCATTTGCATTAAGATCGTTAGCAAAGTACATCAACAATATTTTAAATGATTCCCAGAGTGGTAGTCAGTGCAATTTGTTAGAGGAAAAAGTGTTTAAATATTTATAAAGAAAGTTGAATTATTATCTTCAGATACTGTGTAATTCTGTATTTGAAAACTCAGGGCGTGTAAGGTAGAGTGGCTAGTCACAGATTTGCTGTTAAACGGGATGAGCAGGTGCTTCCTCTCTTCACTGCTTCTCAAGTGCATCTTCCCCATCCCCTGTGGTTGACCCTCCTTAACTTTACCCTAGGTATTTTCCTAAAGACTGTCTCAACTCCTTTGTGAATAAGAATTTATCATATGAAGCATAAAGTTACATTTTAAAAGGTGATTATTTTAGAGATTTCATTAGGCCGAGAGACAAGTCCTGTTTTCTTTTCTCACTGATGTAGCTTTTCCTTTGAGATTAACTTTTCTTTCCATGTATTTAGAGTGTCTAGTTTGTGTTTTTGTTAAACTTTGGCTTATATTATGCGTACTAAGGAAAGCACAGACTTTAAAGAACTGAGTTCTTGGTTTCAAGTCCTTGTTTAATCCCTTGGCACCTCTGTGACATATGGTAAATTATTTTACCTCTGGGCCACAGTTTCCTTATCTCTGAAGCAGGGATGGGAGTGCCTATCTCAGGGGTGTTGTAAGTATGAAATGAGTTTAACATATGTAAAGTTCTTAGAAGCAGTCCTGGCATGGCATGTGCTTTATATATGTTTATGCATATTTATAAAATAAATTTTTATAAGTATATGTTTTATATATTATATATATATATCCAAACATATAGATTAAATATTTGTTGCTTAATTATTACTTAACCCATTTTGATGAATTGGGGTATGGGCTTTGTAGATTCTGATTGCTCCCTATTTTGAGAAATATTTTATTAAATATTCTGGTATTTATTAAAGTAAATTAATTACTATTCAGTCTCCCAGAAAGAATTCATTATATTTTAGGTGTACTACCTTTTCATGAGATCTAATCATTGAAAAGATTTAAAAAATCTAGTATAGTGTGAAAGATACTTAAGATGTATTATATACATTGTTTTTCAATAAAGAGGAACTTTGTACAGTTGAATATAAATGTATATTGAACATGAAAATACTGTTACACTCTAGCTAAAATACTTTATATTTTAAAAGTTTTACTAAATGGAATGTTTTTTTTTCCTTTGACATCTAGCAAGTTAAAATGGCACTAAAGTATACTTTGGGATTTGTTGTGATTTGTGCACTTCTTCTTTTAGTTGGGTAAGTTTTGATTTTTCTTTTCCTGAAAATAGTAATAAGGGCTCATTAATAAAAGTCCAAGAAAGAAAATCAAGAAAAGCTTAAGAGAGCAGACTACCAACAATCAATAACCACCACATTGTTCTATCTAGATATTTTTTAATGTGTTCAAATATATGCAGAAAGCTCCTTCTCCCATATACCCTCTGTGTTGTAATTTTACAGAAATGTGACTACCTTTTATGTGATTGTTGGTAATCACTGGTTGATATATTGCAGGCATCTCTTCAGGATAGATATATCATTTTTGTGTGTACTGCATTCCCTTCTTAGGATATAACAATTTATTTGGCTGGTCTTCTAGTGGTGGCTACTTGGACATTTATGTTTGCAGTTTTTGCATTTTTGTAAACAACACTAATGAAAAATCCTTGTGTGTACCTCTTTTCAGATTTGACGCGTCAGTCTTTAAAACTTTGAAATAATCTTTGTCAACAAGTCCTTTCTGTTTCTCTTTCTCTGTCTCTCTTTTTTTATTCTTCCTGCTTCGCTCCTTCAGTCTCTCTTTTCCTCCCTTCCTTGGCCGTGCTGGGCAGCTTGTGGCATTTTAGTACCTTGATCAGGGATTGAACCCAGGCCCTCAGCAGTGAGAGCATGGAATCCTAATCATTGGACCGCCAGGGAATTTCTAATGAGTTCTTTCTTAATTCTTTTTCCATACATTTTTATAAACTTACATCAGTAAGTTTTTTATATTTTTTAATACATTAAAAAATCTCATTTTGGAAAACATTTATCCCTGTTAATGGTAGACATTTATCATTGCTAAAATAGATCTTGATTTTTTTTTTCAGCAGCATTCTTAAGCTTCTTCATTTATTCAACTGTAAACACTTAATAGTCTTTCCTGGTGGCTCAGACGGTGAAGAATCTCCCTGCAATGTGGGAGACCCTGGTTCGATCCGTGGGTTGGGAAGATCCTGTGGAGAAGGGGAATGGCAACCCGCTCCAGTATCCTTGCCTGGAGAATCCCATGGACAGGGGAGACTGGTGGGCTACAGTATATGGGGTTGCAAAGAGTCGGACATGACTGAGCAACTAACACATACACACAAACACCTAGGTGTGCCAAAGAGCATGTGCGTGTACATGGAACACTGTAAGGCTAAAAAAAGAAGGCCTGCCTCTCTAGGTCAAGTTGTGGGCGTGATCACAGGAATCAGTATGACTCCAAGTACAGCCAGAACCAAGCAAACAGAAAGGTTTCAGAGATGATAAATGGGCTTTAAAAATTGAAGTGAGACAGCATAGAATCTCAGTTCCTGAAGACCAATGATTATAAAAAGCATGCAGTTGCTGTAGAAGCAGTAATGAAATAATTTCTGTGAGGGAAATTATTTTAAGATCCCCAGGATAAACAGTGAGTTGGGAATCAATTAAAAAAACCTTAGAACCGAAGATTTCAAACTTCTGTCTTTTTGTGCCTGTATGCTGCCCAACTCATTCCCGAAAAGGAACCAGAATCAGATTCCTACCAACGTAAGACTCCTAAGACATGTCATTTGTCATGTTGGTTTCTGCAGAAGCTGCATCTTGTGAAGTAGTCTTTAAAAATAAAAGTGAAAAAAAAACCAAAGAGTACCATGAGAAACCACTTTCTCCTTCCCACTGTAATTTTGCTTTATTTGCTCTCTAAAGATTTAAGAAAAAGCAAAGTCATTGGTCTCAGACTCCTAAATTAATGTGACCTCACTCCATGGCTGATGTGGCCAAGAGAGATGCTTTAGTATGATTAGAACAGAAGGACTTTATATCAGCAGGACTTTAGGACTCTGGCTCCACTGTGTTTACTACAAGGTACACTGATGACAGGGTGGAGGTCGGAGAAAGGTGAAAACGTCCATCACGGGGTAACATGACAGGTAGCAGGACCCTAGGAAGACTTGAAGGAACCAGTTCCATTCTGGCAGGGGAAACCCACGTAATCAAATTTCACACTTTCAAAATTATCACTCTGAATTCAGGAGTAAGAGGCACCGGGTTGTAGATACAATTCCATCTGTAGATACTAGCATTAAATTTAGAGAGGAAAAACACTTAGTGAATTAATATTATGGGTTGGGGTTTCTTAAGTGATTCTTAAATCCACCTGTGATACAGTTCACAGCTATGATAAGAAGTCTCCCATAGCCCTGGCTCAGAGTTGGTCTTTAGTTTCGTAAAGTCCGTCTACAGAAAGTCATGTAGCTGTCTGTCACTGCTAAATCTGTTGTTTGCAGAAGCCCCAGAGCTCTGTTTGCTGAGTTGAGTCCTCGCCATTTAAGCTCTTCCTACATACAGGTCATGCATCATGCAGTTCTAACCACAACACAATATAACTACTGTCAGTGTCGTGGTTTCAGGGTAACTGTTGGACTTCTTTCTCACCTGTGTAATCCTCTTTGCATACTGGACCCTGTGAGCCCTTATCAACTTGTTCCTGAGTTATTGTCACTGTTGGAAGAGATGTGACCTTTTCCATGTCAGCTGGAGGAGGCCCTGTATTTTCCACTTGTTGAAAGGATGTGTTCTAGTGGTTTTGTTATTTATTTTAGCTCTTAAATACATTTTTAAAGCCGTTTTTGGCTTTCTAAGTCAAGCCAGATCTAGTTATGTGAAATTGCTTTGTCAGAGTTGGGGGTCCCTTATCTGTAAATCTAAATTACCTAGAATAGAGATCAGCAAACTTTTCTTAAAGAGTGGATAGTATTTCAGGTTAGTGGACCAGGTAGTCCATGTAGCAGTGCTCAGCTCTCCTCCTATAGCTCTACAGTAAGTCACAGACAGTGCATAAACCAAAGGGCATGACCGAGTGCCAGTGAAACTTTATTTACACACATGAGCCCTCAGTAGTTAGCTAGCTCCTTATTTCGAACATGACTGAGAACCATCAGTGAAATCACAAATCTTCATAGTAGCCAGGATATCTTTCCCAGACAAAACAGATTCTGAAGTGTCTTCTGCAGTTTATTGGTTCTTTGCAGGGGGTTAGGAGAGCAGAGAAAGAAAGACTAGGCCGTGTTGGGGGGGTGACCCAAGAAGGCAGGATGAGGAGACCCTTGGAGGAGGTAGGGAGCCCAGCTGTGCGTGTGTGTGAGGGGAGGGCAGCGCAGAGTTCTCTACCCAGAGGAAAGGTAGGTGAGCCCGGGGCAGGAGTGCCTCTGGTGCCTTCAGAGCCAAGCGGAGTGGATGGGCTGGGGCCAGCCACAGTGCAGAGGAGGGGTCAGAGCTGCCTGAGCAGGGCTTGGGGGCATTGGCAGCATTGTGACATTCGTCCTCAGGGAGCGGGGAGTTGCTGAGGGCATTTGCTCATGGAGTGACATGATCTGACATTCTGCAGATTCCTGGATGGTGTATTGAGAGTTGACTTTGTGGTGGTCAGGCTAGAAACTTGATGTCTGTTAGGAGCTCTTGCAGTCACCCAGACAGGATGGTTGCAGCAGTGAGGAGATCCTGCCTGTGGTTTGGAGAGAGAGCTGGCAGGGGTTTCTCACAGGGCAGGCATGGGGGGTATGAGATGAGGAGGAAAGGAAGATAGATGCGCCTGGACTTAGCCCAACTGCAGACTTCAAGGAGCACTCCTCTCACCTCTGAAATCAACCGCAAGCTGTTTCAGGGCTCCTAAAACTACCCTCAGCTATGGTAATTCTCTAGAAGGATTCACAGAACTCACTGAAAGCAATTATATCCATGGTTACCAAGGACTTCCCTGGTGGCTCAGAACGTGAAGTGTCTGCCCGCAATGCAGGAGACCCAGATTCGATCCGTGGGTTGGGAAGATAACTGGAGAAGGAAATGGCACCCCACTCCAGTAATCTTACCTAGGAAATCCCATGTGCGGAGGAGCCTGATAGGCTACAGTCCATGGGGTCACAAAGAGTCAGACACGACTGAGTGACTTCACTTCACTTACCATTTATTACAGGTAAAGAAGACAGATTAAAATCAGCCTCTTGAGAGATGCATAGGACAGAGTCTGGGAAGATTCCAGATGTGAGGTGACTGTTGTCCTCTGGCTTCCGTGTGTGACAACACATGTGGAGTACAGATTCCCCACCGTCCCAAACTAGAGGGTTGCTCGGAAACCTTTCCTAAACTGAAATGGCGTAAAGGGAGTGAACAATTCCCTGAGGACCCACCTTGCTCACAGAGGCACAAAATAAACCAGATAGAGCACAGATGCCCACAGACCCAGGTCAGGGTTGTGGTGGCTGGATGCTGAGACACTGAGTGTGGTTCCTGGGGAAGAACTGGGTGGTGTCACTCTCTGCTCAGGGTGCGTACTGCCTCTGAAAACAGACTCCAAAACCAACTCTGATGTTGTCTTTGCCTTTTGCCTTTCTTCATACAATTGACAGTTTCCTTTTCAGATTTCTTTGACCTAGTGAAAATAGGTACTAATGTAGTTCTTTCAGAAAAGTGAAATGGCATAAAGTGAACTTTCAAAATGCTGGAGGGCTGCTTGTATTTCCCACAAGGGAAGCTCGCGTGGCGTTTTTATTGCAGCACGTCTGAATGACTGATAGCCTGTAATTGCCTGCATGGTCATCTCACCTCCATGCTGAATTGCATGATGGTCTTTCTGGCCTATCACGTGAAGCTGGGTATGGCCAGCCCCTGTCCTGAAAACAGATGCCCTGTTGGGTATGACCTGGATGACATTCCAGAATCGTGGGCAAAATTCAGACCTCGCTTTGGGCAAGGCCAGGTTCTTTACTCCACGGGAAGGGTGACCCTGTCATCCACAGGCAGATCTGGAGGAGGAGCAGGTTTGCTGAGGGAGCCTCACGAGCTCACATGGTTCATGGGCAGTCTTAGCCTTCAGGAAGGATGTGGAGTAGGCCACCAGGTCAGGCCATAGGAAACTCAATAGTTTCTTCTTCAGTAGCAACATGCAGTGAGAACTAGAGCTTTGTCCTTTGTGACATGTGGGAAGTGAGGTAGATGATTGCCACACACTACTCGCTGTGCTGCCTCCCTCCTTTCTCAGGCCTGGAACCCTTTTGTGCTTACACTGAAAGCCTTGATTGGCAGGTGAGTAGCAAGTGAGAAGGAAGGGTGTGCAGAGCTCTCAGATAGCAGGCAGCTGTGATGGCGGTGCAGGCAAGGGCGTTTCCTCCTTGTGTCTAAGAGGGATGCGAGTGGAAGGAGTTCCAGGCCGGTGCACTGGTTTGGGGGCAAATGAAAGTGTCCCTCTCTGACGGGCTCTTGTTTTCTCCTGCATGTCTGCGGTGGGACATCTGCTGAGGCCCCTGATGTGCGGGGAGGGCGTGGGCTCCTCTAGTTCACCGGCCAGAAGCCTGTGACTGGAGGACACAGTGCTGTCCTATTATCTCCTTACCTTGTGTGTGTCTGCGGGAGGGGCATTAGGGTAAGTGATGGGCTGCATTTCCTGAAACTCTTGAAGGTGACACGCTCTAGTTTTTGTTAAGTGATAAACTTGTTTTTGATAAAACAGTAGGTAATTTTTTGGCCAAAATGTGGTCTAGGTTTAAGCAGATCATGCAGCTAACACCATTGGAGCCCTTGTGGGTTGTGCAGTCTTAGGAAAAAAGATGGAGGGTTGTGAACTCTCCTCACAGTTCACGTGCAAAGAGCTGCAAATAGATACTTGAGTTACTGTGTTTAAGGACTCTGATAAGAGACCGATGCCAGAGGCTGATGGTGAGGTAGCAAATTCTGCTTTACAGAATCAGGTAAGACATAAAAGGAATTAATCTTTGAATCAGAGTTTGGTGAAGTGGAAATTGGTCAGCAGACTACATAAAGGAAACTGGTGGATAGCAGCTGTAATGCACAGTTTGCCCTTGAATGGATTTGAGCTGTGTGGTCCACTTACACATGGGTTTCTGCAGTCGCCAGCCCTGCAGTCCTGTGAGGTTGGTTAATAAGTGGATGTGGAACTGGGGTGCTGAGGATTGTGAGTGTGGAGGGAACACCTATCTGAGGACGAGTGTAAGTCAGACTCAAGTTGTGATCGCCTAGAGGGTTGGCACCACCAATCCCACACACTGTGTCAGGGTTACCTGTACTAGTCTGCTCACACGGCTGTGAACAGCAGGCGTTTTATTTTCTTGCAGTTCTAGACCCTGAGGTCATGATCAGGGTGCAGGCAAGTTTGGTTTCTGATGAGGCCGCTCGGAGATGATAGTAGTCTCCTTCCCATGGGGCCCTCACATGGTCTTTCCTGTGCTTCACGGGGTAGCGTGTCTCCAGGGACTCTTCCTCTTCTCAAGGGACATCATGCCCATTGGCTAGGGTCCCAGTATATGACCTCATTTAACTTTAGTTACCTCTCTATGCACTGGTCATAGCAAACACCCTCTTCCAACGACACAAGAGGTGACTCTACACATGGACATCACCAGACGGTCAACACTGAAATCAGATTGATTATATTCTTCACAGCCAAAGATGGAGAAGGTCTGTACAGTCAGCCAAAACAAGACTGGGAGCTGACTGTGGCTCAGATCATGAATCGTTATTGCCAAATTCAGACTTAAATTGAAGAAAGTAGGGAAAACTACTAGACCATTTAGGCATGACCTAAATCAAATCCCTTATGATTATATGGTGGAAGTGAGAAATAGATTCAAGGGATTAGACCTGATAGACAGAGTTCCTGAAGAACTATGGATGGAGGTTCGTGACATTGTACAGGAGACGATGATCAAGACCATCCTCAAGAAAAATGCAAAAAGGCAAAATGGTTGTCTGAGGAGGCCTTACAGATAGCTGTGAAAAGAAGAGAAGCGAAAAGCAAAGGAGAAAGGGAAAGATATACACATCTCAATGCAGAGTTCCGAAGAGTAGCAAGGAGAGAGAAGAAAGCCTTCCTCAGCAATTAATGCAAAGAAATAGAGGAAAACAATAGAATGGGAAAGACCAGAGATTTCTTCAAGAAAGTTAGGGATACCAAGGGAACATTTCATGCAAAGATGGGCTCAATAAAGGACAGAAACAATATGGACCTAACAGAAGCAGAAGATATTAAGATAGAGGTGGCAAGAATACACAGAAGAACTGTACAAAAAAGATCTTCACGACCAAGATAATCACGATGGTGTGATCACTCACCTAGAGCCAGACATCCTGGAGTCTGATGTCAAGGGGGCCTTAGGAAGCATCACTAGTAACAAAGCAAGTGGAGGTGATGGAATTCCAGTTGAGCTATTTCAAATCCTGAAAGACGATGCTATGAAAGTGTTGCACTCAATATGCCAACAAAGTTGGAAAACTCATCAGTGGCCACAGGACTGGAAAAGGTCAGTTTTCATTCCTATCCCAAAGAAAGGCAATGCCAAAGAATGTTAAAAAAAAAAAAAAATGAAGTCACTCAGTCATGTCCAACTCTTTGTGACCCTGTGGACTGTAGCCTACCAGGATCCTCCGTCCATGGGATTCTCCAGGCAAGAATACTGGAGTGGGTTGCCATTTCCTTCTCCAGGGGATCTTCCCGACCCAGGGATCGAACCCAGGTCTCCCGCATTGCAGGCAGACGCTTTAACCTCTGAGCCACCAGGGAAGCCCTAGACATTGGTTTGCTGACAAAGGTCCATCTAGTCAAAGCTGTGGTTTTTCCATTAGTCATGTATGATTGTGAGAGTTGGACCCTAAAGAAAACTGATAGTCAAAGAACTGATGCTTTTGAACTGTGGTGTTGGAGAAGACTCTTGAGAGTCCCTTGGACTGCAGGGACATCCAACCAGTCAATCCTAAGGGAAATCAACCCTGAATATGCATTGGAAGGACTGCTGCTGAAGCTGAAACTCCAATACTTTGGCCACCTGATGCAAAGAACTGTCTTCATTGAAAAAGACCCTGATGCTGGGAAAGATTGAGGGCAGGAGGAGGAGGGAACGACAGTGGATGAGATTGTTGGATGGCATCACTGACTCGATGGACTTGAGTGTGAGCAAGCCCTGGGTGTTGGTGCTGGACAGGGAAGCCTGGCGTGCTGCAGTCCTTGGGGTCGCAAAGAGTCAGACAGGACTGAACCTCTGAACTGAACTGACTGAACCTCCCTATAGGCGCTGTATCCACATACCATCCTGTTGGTGATTGAGGCTTCAGCATCGATTTTGTGGGGACAAAGTCAGTCTACAGCACTCTGTTCTTTGCCTTCCCCAAAATCCATGTTTTTCTCACATGCAAAATGCACTTACCTCATCCCAGCAAGGCCCCAAAGTCTTAACCCAGCATGGAATCTGAGTCTTGGGTCTCATCTGAATGTTATCTAGATCAGGTGTAGGTGAGACCTGAAGACTCATCTCATCCTGGTTGGAACCCTTGCCCAGCAGTGAACCTGTGCAACAGGACAGGTTATGTGCTTCCAGACACAGTGGTGGGACAGGCACAGGACAGGCATTTCCATCCTAAAGGGAGACACCAGAAAGGAAATGTGAATGTGCCAAACCAGTTCAGAACCTAGCAAGGCAGAGTCCCTTAGACCTTAAGGCACAGGAATAATCATCTTTGATGGGTGCTTTGCCCTCCAGGCCCACCGAGGGATGGGTCACTGCCCCGGCCCTCTGCAGCCCTGCCCTGCCCCACCCCCTGATTCTGGGTGTTGGTCCTGCCCCCTTGACTCTGCATCAGCTCCCTAGCAGCTAAACTGAGCAGAGGACCCTGTCTTCTGAAATTAAGGAGGAAGCAGCTTTGCCCTCTAGTCTAGTAGGAGCGGCAGCCCTGATGGTGACTGAAGTGCCTTTGGGGTCTTTCTTGAAGGATGAAAACATATTCTCTGCTAAATAACTCTGTGACCCCATCCTGACGAATCTCGAGTCTCAGAGCCTTCCCTTACTGTGTTTCATCTGTGCTCCCTTACCTTAGTTCAGGTTGACTGGGTCTCTGCTGGTGTCACCCTGTCTATTCCTGTCTTCTGTGAGACAGCTGATTAAATCGATGGTTTCCACCCGTACTAATCTCCTTGACAACTGATTGTTCAGCCAAGCTCTTAGAAGGTGCCTTCTCAGTGTTTTCAAAAGGATGGTTCCTTTTTGCTTATCTCTCTCTCTCTTGCATTTTACTATAAATGGTATGGAGAAACCAACCTGCTCCTTCCAGCACTTTGCTTAGAATTTTCCACAGCTAAATATCCAGTCTTATCTCTTACGAGTAGTTCTGCCATCCATAAAGCACTATAAAACTATTCAGCCAAGCTCTTCGTCACTTTCTAATAATGATCTCCTTTCTTTCAGTTTCCATTAACATATTCTTCATTTCTAGCTGAGATTTCCTCAGAATGACCCTTTGTGTCCATATTTCTAACAGCATTCTCACAGCTTGTATGTCTTCTCTAAGATGATAGAGGCTTTCTCTAAAACGCTCTTTTCTTCCTGAGTTCTCACCAGAATTGCCTTTAACATCCACGTTTTTATCAGTAGTCCGTTCAGGGCAGTTTAGACTTTCTCTGGCATGCAACCTCCAGTGTCTTTAGGTCTTTCCCCATCACTGAGCTCCAAAATCACATGCACATGTTTAGGTATTTGTTACAAAGTAGACACCTGCTTCATAGTGCCAAAATCTGTATCAGTCTACTTGGGCTGGGAGTAATGTACATGCCTGCAGAGTTGTGTCCAGCTCTTTTCAGTCCCATGGGCTATAGCACACCAGGCTCCTCTGTCCATGGAAGTTTCCAGCCAAGAATACTGAAGTGGGCTGCCATGTCCTTCTCCAGAGGATTTTCCTGACCCAGAGTCTGAACCCATGTCTTCTACATCTCCTGCTTTAGCAGGTGGATTGTTTACCACTTAGCCACCTACTTGAGCTGTCTTAACAGAATACAACAGGCTTGCTAGCTTCAACAGTGGACACCTACTTCTTATAGTTCCGGAGGCTGAGAGTCTAAAATTAGTGTCAGCAGGTTTGGTGTCTGGTGGGAGCTCTCTCCTTGGCTTCCAGATGGCCGCCTTCTCACTGTGTCTTCCTACGGCTTTTCCTCTCTGCTGGCCACCCGCGAGCTCTGGTGTCTGTTCTTCTCCCTACAAGGACATCAGTCCCATCAGGTCAGAGAGTCACCCTTGGGACCTTGTATCCAGGTACCATTCACATGGGGACTTGGCACTTCAACATAGTAATTTGAGGGGGACGGGACACAATTGAGTCTATTCCATATGGTGACTGAGAAACTGAAGTTAGCATGGAATAGTTAAAGAATGATATAAAAAGTGGAATGTGAACTTAAATCCTCTGTCCCCCAGTTGTTGTTGTCCAGTCTCCAGTTGTGTCTGACTCTTTGCGACCCTGTAGCATGCCAGGGCTCCCTGTCCCTCACCATTTCCTGAAGTTTGCCCAAGTTCATGTCCATTGCATGATGCCATCCAGCCATCTCATCCTCTGATGCCCTCTTCTCCTTCTGCCCTCAGATTTTTCCCAGCATCAGGGACTTTTCCAATGAGTTGGCTGTTCCATCAGGTGACCAAAATACTGGAGCTTCAGCTTCAGCATCAGTCCTTCCAATGAGTATTCAGGGTTAGTTTCCCTTAAGGTTGACTGGTTTGATCTCCTTGCAGTCCAAGGTACTCTCAGGAGTCTTCTCCAGCTCCACAGTTCAAAGGCATCAATTCTTCGGTGTTCTGCCTTCTTTATGGCCCAATTCTCACATCTGTACATCACCACTGGGAAGACCACAGTCTTGATTATATAGACCTTTGTTGGCAAAATAATATCTCTGCTTTTCAGCACACTGTCTAGGTTTATCATAGCTTTCCTGCCAAGAAGCAGTCATTTTCTGATTTCAAGGCTGCAGTCACCATCCACTGACTTTGGAGCACAAGAAGAGGAAATCTGTCACTGCTTCAACCTTTTCCCGTTCTGTTTGTCATGAAGTAATGGGGCCAGATGCCATGATCTTAGTTTTTGTAATATTTAGTTTTAAGCTGGCTCTTTCACTCTCCTCCTTCACCCTCATCAAGATGTTCTTTAGTTCCTCTTTGCTTTCTGCCATTAGAGTGGTATCATCCACATGTCTGAGGTTGTTGATGTTTCTCCTGCCTATCTTGATTCCAGCTTATGACTCATCCGGCCCGGCATCTCTCATGATGTTCTCAGCATGTAGGTTAAATAAACAGGGTGACAGCCGACAGCCTTGTGGTACTCCTTTCTCAGTCCTGAACCAATCAGTTTTTCCATTCAGGGTTCAAACTGTTGCTTCTTGACCTGCATACAGATTTCTCAGGAGACAGGTAAGATGGTCTGGTATTCCCATCTGTAAAAGCTTTCCACATTTTGTTATGATCCACACAGTCAAAGACTTTAGAGTAGTCAATGAAACAGGTAGATGTTTTTCTGGAATTCCCTTGCTTTCTTTATGATCCAGCAAATGTTGGCAGTTTTAATCTCTGGTTCCTCTGCCTTTTCTAAACCCAGCTTGGATGTCTGGGAGTTCTTGGTTCATATAATGCTGAAGCCTGGTATGCAAGATTTTAAGCATGACCTTACTAGCATGGGAGAGGAGTGCAATTGTCCAATGGTTAGAACATTCTTTGGTGCTACCCTTCTGTCCTGTGACCACCGCTGGGTCTTCCAGATTTGCTGACATATTGAGTGCAGCACTTTTTAAAAGCAATTTCATCCTTTAGGGTTTTGAATAGTTCTACTGGAATTCCATTGCATCCACTATGTTTATTAAGAGCAGAGTTTCCTAAGGCCTGCTTGACTTCATGCTCCAGAATGTCTGGCTCTGGCTGACTGACCACACCATCATCGTTATCCAGTTCATTAAGATCTTTTTTGTACAGTTCTTCCATGTATTCCTTCCATCTCTTCTTGATCCTTCAGTACGAAAGAAGAAAAAATTGTAAGATGGCATTTCAGGTGTTTGTGTTGGCAAGGGACAGACCATGAGCTTAGCCACATAGCTGGGCTCCGGATCTTACATACAGTGCTTAAGACATTGAGTTTTATCCTGCTGAGCAATTGAAAGGCAGTGCAGGTGTGGATATACTGGTGTTTGCATCCATGAAAGCAAATACGTGTGAATTTTTTGCAACACTGAAGGATGCATGGAAAGGGGCATTTGGGAGTTGGTCAGTGAGACACAAACGGTGGGTAGGAAGATCAGTCAGTTAACTACCACTGTCGTCGTTCAGGTGGGAGGTGAGAGTCTGAGCTGGAGTAGTTACAGAGAGCAGGGAGGAACAAACAGGTAGGCAATTTGGAAGATAAATGTGACTTGGTGATTGAGTATAGGAGGTAAAAATCTTATTTTCAGTTTTGCTAAATTCCTGATTTCGGTTTCATATCTACTGAAATTCATTAGCCTTTCCTTTGTCCCTTCCTGAAGAGATAATCTGTATTAAGCTAATTCACTCAGATTGGGTGTTGAAGATTTTTTCTAAGCAGTTTTACTGTTGTTAAGAGCAGAAAGAACATTTATAATCTTATGAGGATTTCAGTTCTTAGCTTGATCTTGTATTGAGTGTCTTTGAAAGTTGAGGTTCTCTGTATTCATTTCTTTATAGTTGATTAAGAATGATGTGTTGTAGGTTTACAGCAAATTGATTCAGTTAGTGTATACACGACTATATTTAAAATAGATAACCAACAGGGACCTGCTGTACAGCACAGTGAACTTGGCTCAACATTCCATAGTAACCTAAATGGGAAAAGAGTTTGAGTAAAGAATAGATACAAACAGTTTGCTGGATCGATTTTTTTTTTTTTTTTTTTTGAGAGAGAGATAGACTGAGGTTAAGAATATCTGTAGCTTTCAACCACACAAATCTCATTACACTTTGGGTTTCTTTAGTATCACCACCATTCAGTAAATGCCTGATAGGCATATAACTGTCAGTAAATGCCTCCCCATCAGAGCAAATGTGTCTATATTCTGTGCTCTTCCTGTGTGTCTATATTCTGTGCTCTTCCTGCTAAAGTGGCCTCTGCATCTGTCAGGAGATGCTTGTGCGGCAGATCTCTGTCTAGGTTTTTGTCTGAGGGGCTGATATTTGTCTGGTGAACATGGCTTGACCCCTTCTGGTTGTTAAAAGGTTGAGATGTTTCCACGTAAGTCAGCAGCTACTCCTGAGTTACCGCACCCTTGGCCCAGTCAGAGGGTAAATCCTGGTTCAGCAGGGTCTTCAGAACCAAGGGCAGCATATATTGCCTTGTGAATGCCTTTGCCATGGGAAGTGAGTGAAAGTCTCTCAGTCATGTCTTACTGTTTGCCATCCCACAGACTAGCCCGTCAGGCTTCTCTGTCTATGGAATTCTCCAGTCAAGAATATTGGAGTGGGTAGCCATACCCTTCTCCAGGGGATCTTCCAACCCAGGGATCAAACCTGGGTCTCCTGCATTGCAGGCAGATTCTTTACCATCTGAGCCACCAGGGAAGCTCAAGATTCATTGTTAAATGTTTTGAATATTATCGCCCATGACATATAGACATATTTAGTTATAACCCTTGGATTCTGCTTATGTTGCTCTTAGTTTACGAGAAGATATTTTATGTCTTTTTGGATTACATGGTCCTGGTGGCAAGGCGGTTGATGAACCTGCTTAGGGTTTATGCTTTAGCTGCTCGCTCTAGTTCTACCTAAGATAATAGTGCTGGAATGTTAGTGCTCTGCTGGTTGTTTCAGAGTAAGTGTCTTCCTGAAGTCATTCTGACAATAGTTTGGGTCATTTAAGATTGTTGTTTTTGGGCACGTCAAGTTTCTCTAAATATTTAAATTGTTTAAGAGCCCTATTCAGCAGCTTTAACATGAAAGTGTCAAGAGCAAGAGTTAATTACTTTCTTTTCCCACTGGACAGAACCTTTGGTTACATAAAACTGATATAGATACTGAATATTCTAAGTAGGAATGCTGTTTTTGGATATTTGTAATACATATTTCTGTCTTAATAGTACTGGAGATGGTATTTTGTGCAACACAGAATTTTTCCCTGTATTCCAACTAAGAATTTCAAAGTATACTTTTCAAAAATATACATGTACAATTTTTTCCATATAAATATATATCTCTGAAAAAACTGCATCCGAATAAAATAGAAGAATGTTATATAGATTTTCTGGCTTGATTTATATTTTTATTCAAGTGCTAATATATAAGTTAATGTTGTTATAGAAGTATATTATGCATAAGCTGTTCTTTATTTTTTGATTCCATCTTAATGGTTTTATTTAATTGTTTTTTATTTTATAACCAGGGAAACAAACAATGAATTTTTTACATGTATTGCTCTTTCCTTATGGATAATCAATTTTCTCTGTAAAAGTAGTGAGAAATAAGTCTCAAAGATTGAGATGAGTGTAGTAAATTGATGTCAGTGCAAATAGAAATTTAAATAACCTTGTGCTGTGTCTGCTGATTCATCTTTTTATAAGGATAAAAAGTATCGGTTTTACCAAGTAAGGGCTTCCCTGATAGTTCAGTTGGTAACGAATCCACCTGCAATGCAGGAGACCCCAGTTCGATTCCTGGGTCGGGAAGGTCTGCTGGAGAAGGGATAGGCTACCCACTCCAGTATTGGGGTTCCCTTGTAGCTCAGCTGGTAAAGAATCTGCCTGCAAGCAATGGTCTAAAAATTTTTTTAATTAGAGTAATTACTTTGTTTTACTTGCATGCATTATCAGAATGACTATCTTAATATATTGCTGAACTCATTCAGTATTACCCCTTTACAAAAAAATAGATCTTACCACTTGGCTTGCAGTTAAGATTATGTTGGATAGGAGGTAGAGTTCACATGCACAGTCTAAAGGGGGTGCTCAGCTTTTTAGTCTCTTGTTTTGTTTCTGAGCTAGATTATGAAGTGCTTTTCTTTTTTTGTCTCTTTTTTTCAGTTGTAGATTAAAAAGTAAATGAAACTACTTCATTATATATTTTAGATAGAATCTTGAAATACCCAGAGAAATACTGAGGAAGTAAACATCACCCTAGTTCCACAATGAGATATTTGCTGTTAATTCTAGTGTCTTTTCTTTCTGTTCTTTTTTATACATTTAAATATACTGAAAGCATGACTTCTATTCTGATTTAACAAGAGATTCTTAACCTTTTTGTGCTGTGGACAAAATAGCTTTAAATGCAAAAAATAAAATACATAGGATTACAAAGGAAACTAATTATACTGAATATAGAAACTAAATCATGAAAATAAATGTGTGATATATTAAATGTGTGGATGAGAAATTTCTCACACCCCTCTGTACATGGTGCAGATTGGATTTGCTAATTCTTTGAGGGGGAACGTTGACCTTACCTTAAAAAAATTACTAGAAATGGAGTTTCAGGTCATTTCCTTTTATTCAACCTTTTGTCTTTAAAGCCATTAAGCAGAGTTACTTCCTCCTTTGTAGTGCTTTCGTTCCATTGAATCTTCCTGATAACAAAAATTCTACACAGTGGGAAAAGGTGAAGTTCCTGTTTGAAGAACTTGGAAGTAGTCGTAAGTATTCTTTAAAAAAATAGTCCATAGTAATTCATATTTCATGATACTTGTGACTGTCTTTGGAAGGTGTCTGTTTTTACACTGCTAAGAATTTAACTTCGTAATTCTCTTAACTCATGGTTTAAAGGATGCTAGGCAGATGAGGAATCCATCTAGCTGTTATATAGCCAATCTCTTGACTTCTTTATAAAAGTACCATGTTGAAAAGAAAAGGTGATCTTCAAAGTATTTTAGCAGTAAAGGTTTTATAATTTCTGTGTGGTCTTCAATTCACTTAGGATAATATAGAGTAATATGTTAAATATGCTAGATACTGGTTTTTATCTTTAAACTGAAAGAACCTTATGTTGCTCTTTGATCCTGATTAGGTAATTTTTTGTGGAATATAAATTGGAGAGGTTTTTTTTTTTTTTTTTTTTTGCTCTGTTTGCCTGTGTCCCCTGCAGTGGAAGCACAGAGTCCTAGTTGCTGGACCACCAGAGAATTCCCCAATTACAGAGGTTTTATGTGGATGAAATGATACTTTATTATAAATTTATCTCACCAAAACATTTGGAAGTTCCTTTTCCAAAAGCTTTCCTTGCCTTAATCAGCATAGCCTACATTTTTAGAGGGGGAGAGAAAGCAGGTTTAGGAAGTCAGTTTAAGAAAGTTTTTTATCATTAAAAAATATAGTTAGTATTAGAAACTGCTATCAAATAAGAATGGGTATTTTGCTATTCAAAATTTCATGTACATTTGAACATAGTAACTTTATTTTCAAAGAAACCTAGAAAATTTATAAATGTGGAAAATTCTTACTGCTTTTATATTTATTCTTTTTATGGTACTGTACATTCTTTGATCAGCACTTCTTTCTCTTTACCTAGGTACAGAATTAAATGACGATTAAACTAAGTCTTAAAGTCTTTGCTGTACAACTTCTTAATTTTCTTGCTTTCCACTTAAGATTTCATCTTGTAAATTGTGGTCCATTAACATCTTGCTGATACCAGCAAGAAGACAGTAGCAGGCCTGGCATCTAATGATACTGCATGTCAGGATTTACGCCTCTGAGTCTGTTGCTAAGAAATAAATTGCTTCTTTTCCAGCAGTTAACTCTTTCAGGTCTCTTGAGTAGCTACCTTTTTGCCCTGAACATTTTTCTCTTTAAGTTTTGCTGGTCTTTGAATGCTAGTATAACTTGAATCCCTGGTGGCCCAGACAGTAAAGAATCTGCCTGCGATGCAGGAGACCCTTCCCTGGTTGGGAAGATCCTCTGGAGAAGGGAATGGCCTTCCCAATATTCTTGCCTAAAGAACTCCATGGACAGAGGAGCCCGGCAGGCTACAGTCTGTGGGGTCGCAAAGAGTCGAACACGAGTGAGTGACTAACACATAACACACATAACTTGAATCGGTAATTATACAGGTAGCATTATTGTTCTGCAGGTAGCATTGCTACCTATATAATTACTTGATGTAATCTCTTTAGTCTTAATTACCATTTAAAAAATGTCAAATCTTAAACACTATATTTTAGAGTACATTTCATTTATCACTGTTAGTAATATTAACGTTTTTGATTGGCCAGATATCTTAGCAGAACACTCCTCTTTATCAGTTCTAAGATGCATATTTTTACATGTTTTTATATCTCTGATTTTTTGATGCATTTTATAAGTGAAAATACCTTAAAATTGCTATTAACCAAATGCCAGGCCTCTCCTAGTTGTATGAATACTTTTTCTTGATACTTCTAGTAAGATCAAAAAAGTAACGGCATCAGTGTCTTTGATTTGGTAAAATGTATTACAGTTTAAAAAACTGAGGCTTAAAAATCTGCCTCACACAGTTTCTGAG
Source organism: Ovis aries (assembly GCF_016772045.2). Taxonomy (NCBI): domain Eukaryota; kingdom Metazoa; phylum Chordata; class Mammalia; order Artiodactyla; family Bovidae; genus Ovis; species Ovis aries. Next base: position 4,601,607 of record NC_056062.1, read on the forward strand.
CTTGTCAGTAATATGTTCTCCCTAAGTATTGTATTTTAAAACTAAGATGTTAGTTTTAATAAGGTAGGTCATTCTAATTTTTATTGTTAGTTGATATTGATAAAATGAACTAATTTAATAATTATATTTGGTTCCACAGGACCTGCATTTAAATTAGGTCAATACTGGTCTAGTAGAAACTGTATTAAAGCTAGAACAATTAGTATTATTCTAATTTGAATATTAGAGTAATATTTAATAATATTAGAATGTTTAAGAATATGTACATATTAATGTTCTTAATATTTAAGGATATTCAGATTTGCATAGTACTTCATTGCATTACCTGGCATGTTTATTTGAAAGTGTCACTCTCACAACCCACTCTTTGGTCTTCCTTGAAAGTGAAAGTGAAAGTGTTAGTGTCTCAGTTGTCTCTGACTGTGTGACTCCATAGACTGTAGCCCACCAAACTTCTCCACCCATGGGATTTTCCAGGCAAGAAGACTGGAATGGGTTGCCATTTCCTTTTCCAGGTGATTTTCCTGACCCAGGGATCGAACCAGCGTCTCCTTCATTGTGGGCAGACTCTTCACTGTCTGAGCCACCAGGGAAGCCCCTTCCTTTAAGAGGTTTCTTAAATATAACTTGATAGCATAGCATTTCCAGCAAAGGCAATGGCACCCCACTCCAGTACTCTTGCCTGGAAAATCCCATGGATGGAGGAGCCTGGAAGGCTGCAGTCCATTGGGTCGCTAAGAGTCCGACACAACTGAGCGACTTCACTTTCACTTTTCACTTTCATGCATTGGAGAAGGAAATGGCAGCCCATTCCAGTGTTCTTGCCTGGAGAATCCCAGGGACAGGGGAGCCTGGTGGGCTGCCGTCTATGGGGTCGCACAGAGTCAGACACGACTGAAGTGACTTAGCAGCAGGAGCAGCAGCAGCATAGTATTTCTATTTTCGTATTATCTTTGAAAGAATTTTCTATTTGTTTGTGTTTTTTCCCCCTAAGGGAGAATGCTAGCTCCTTTCAAGTTGAAGAGGGAAATAAACTCTTTATGATTTTAGGTATAAGCTATATTTTTCAAACTTACTTGAAAGTTAATAACAAAGAAACTAGGAGTTTGAGATTGAGCAGAAGAGGAAGAAAGGGTCAAGGACAGTGACATTCCTATCATGTTATTTCTCAAGGTCTGCCATTGAGAAAGACTAGGGAATTTTTTGGCCAACTTTTGAGCATCTAATATTCTGCTGATTTCTTTTTAGGCTCAATAATTAGGCAGTGATTTCCTTTAATTTTAAGAGGTGTGAGGGGAAAAAAAAGTCTTACTCTGAAAGATCTTTAAGAATTCCATTTATGAAGAACTATTTTAGAACTTTTCCATTTGAAGTTAGCACTTCAAGAATGGGATAATGCATTTGGTGTTTATTCCTTTGGAGCATGTGAGAAACCCAATTTTTATATTTATATAGATTTCTTAAATATAAACATTTGAATAGCTATACATTTTTAACATTGTTTTTCTTTCTTTGCAGACGGTTTAGCTGCCTTGTCATTTTCCATTAGTTCTCTGACCTTGCTTGGAATGTTGGCAGCTATAATCTACACAGTAAGTGTAATGGTGATAATTGAGTTAAAATTAAAGAATCACTTTATGAAGCAGTTTTTGCCTTATTAATATATTCAGCTTAGCTCTGTTTTCCTCTTTAATATTTAGTACTTTCTTCATTTTTCTTGAGAAGAGGATACATTTTTAATTACTTATCTGTATTTGTGAAATTTAGTATTAGAAATTTAGAAATAAATTTTATAAGTTGTGAACCTTGAAGTGGTTATATACTATGCAATAATCGATTCAGTGATTGATAAGCATATTAGAACTGTGAACCATAGATCAGTGTCTGTTATGGATCAAGTAGATTTTTCCTACTTGGGTATGGTGCTAGCAGTAAAGAACCCACCCGCCAGTGCAGGAGACGTAAGAGATGGGGGTTCAATCCCTGGGTAGGGAAGATCCCCTGGAAGAGGGCACGGCAGCCCACTCCAGCACAACCGACACGGCAGTATTTTTGCCTGGAGAAGCCCATGGACAGAGGAGTATGGCAGGCTGCAGTCCCTGGGGTCGCAGAGTTGGACTCACCTGAAGTGACTTAGCATGCATGCACGTGTGTGTGCTCAGTTGCTCAGTGTGTCCGACTCTTTGCAGCCCTGGACAGATTGTAGACCGCCAGGCTCCTTTGTCCATCCGTTTTTCCTGGAAAGAATATAGGAGTGGGTTCTCATTTCCTCCTCCAGGGGATCTTCCCGACTTAGGGATCTAACCCACATCTCCTGTATTGCAGGGAGGTTTCTTTCACTGCTGAGCCACTGGGAAAGCCCATTTGGGGATAGAGCTTTTAGTGTCAGGTATTTTTCATAACTTGTTATTTCTCTAGTATAAAGAATCTAATCTTATACTCTCAGTCTTGTCTTCAGTCTCTCTGGGAATGAATTATAATAGCCTGACTAACTTGTATACAGAGAGCTTTTTCAGTTTTTTTGCTCAAATTATAGAGGAAAAGCTGATAAAAATGCTTCTTGCATGCATCCCAAAAAAAAGCTGTGCAGGAAGCTTTAAACTGTATAGAACCTTTTTCAGATTAATGAAGTTGCAAAGATGGAAAATACTGGTTACAAAGAAAACATTTTGAGGATTGTTCCAATGTCTTCCTTGAAACATAAATGGGCTATTAGATAGCAGAATCTAGTTGTGTTAGATAATCATTCAAGTGTCATAATGTGTAATAAAAGAAGTCTGAAATATGTGTATTTTAGTATCTTTCAGGTGCTTATTTGAGTACTCAGTTTTCTTATTCATTGCCATATTTGCTTTTTTCATGTTTACTACACAAGGAAGATATCAGTGGGTAATTAACCTCCCTTCTGACACAATATATATACAGCAGGAGAATTGTCTTTTAGAAAACATTCACAAGTTAATAACATAATAGGGTTAGACCTGGACTCTATTTGCTGATCTGTGACTGATCTGTTACGCTGATCATGGGTTTGCCTGTTACCCTTTGTGGGTCAATGTCTTCCCCATTAGATGAGAATAAAAAATGATCTCTTAAGGATTTTTGAAGGTCCACATCAAATGATACTTTTTGTAAAATGCTTTGAAAACTGTAGGGAAATGAGGATGCAGCAGTTAGTGAAAGATGAGTCAAGAGAAATGATCAGAAAAAGAGGAAACCAACAAGCGGGATGTTCGTCAGGAACCAAGAAGGCTCTGCGGCTTTCCCTGACTGCTCCAGTTCCATGAGTGTTGGTCGGAGAGGCAGGACTGCTTGGGGACGAAGATCTTTCTGTTTCCCATCAGGGGCAGCAGCCATGGGACCACATTGTCCTGCACGAGTTTCCTGAGTCCTGACCCTCACAGGGACACGTGAAGAGCACCCAGTGGGACTGTCACAGAGCAGGGACCTCAGGGTGCAGGGGAGCTGAATCTTTCCAATGGCCCGGAGATGTGCCTGCCCTTGCTTCAGAGGAAAATACTGTCTTTGTCTCCCAGGCCCCTTGCTGCACAAACATTCTTGAAAAGATTGTGCAGGAAAAAAAGGGCAATGAGTACCTGGTTTGCAAGATGTGCAGAAGTGAGAGACCCACGGAGAATTGTTTTCCGACAGTCAAGAGGCGGATGCTGTGAAGATACAGCATGCAGATGGCAGTGAGGGCTGGAAGTAGCTTCTCTGATCTGAGCAGAGATTGGATTGAGGTAGATGCACAGAGCTGTGCGGGGAGGGCAGTGCAGGCTCCTGGGGAGGGCACCAGGCTGTGCTCTGACTGGAGCGGGAGGTGCGGCCAGCCCAACAGGTGCAGTTGGGGAAGGCAGTGAGTACCCAGGGAGATGGCCAGAGGGCAGCTCTGCGCGCCCTGTGGGCTGTGCCTGGGATTTTGGAGTTTATTCCGACTGAGATGAGAAGCCACTGAAAGTTTCTAAATGGAAAAGTAATAGGTTCTAACTAACATTGTGGATTTGAGAGTTGGACTGTGAAGAAAGCTGAGCACTGAAAAATTGATGCTTTTGAACTGCGGTGTTGGAGAAGACTCCTGAGAGTCCCTTGGACTACAAGGAGATCCAACCAGTCCATTCTAAAGGAGATCAGCCCTGGCATTTCTTTGGAAGGAATGATGCTAAAGCTGAAACTCTAGTACTTTGGCCATCTCATGCAAAGAGTTGACTATTGGAAAAGACTGTGATGCTGGGAGGGATTGGGGGCAGGAGGAAAAGGGGACGACAGAGGATGAGATGGCTGGATGGCATCACTGACTCGATGGACATGAGTTTGAGTGAACTCCGGGAGTTGGTGATGGACTGGGAGGCCTGGCGTGCTGCATGCGATTCATGGGTTGCAAAGAGTTGGACACAACTGGGTGACTGAACTGAACTGAACATTGTAACAGTGTTGCTTTGGTGGGTCTGAATTAAGCTGTGGAACTGATGAATGGAAGTGGGGAAAATACGGGAAATGATTAAAACTCTTTGAAAGAGAGCTTCCCTATAGGAATAATATTATTGTTAAGGTAAATATTTCAAACTCATATATTTTATATTGAAATGGATACTGAAAATTAGGTATGCCATCAAATCAGGTATAAGGATCACACTGGCTTGGTTAAGATATACTTGTGCGTGTGTACTGAGTCATTTCAGTCATATCCGACTCCTTGCGACCCCATGGACTATAGCGTGCCAGGCTCCTCTGTCCATGGGATTTTCCAACACTGGAAGTGGGTTACCATTTCCTTCTCCAGGGGATCTGCTTGACCCATAGATTGATTTGTGTCTCCTGCATTGCAGGGCAATTCTTGACTGCTGCACCTCTAGGGAAGCCCTTGCCTCTGAGTACAAGAAATTAATTATTAAAGGTAAAATCATGTCTGTTCTAGAATCTGTAGCTATTAGTATTGAAACTGTAGAAGCTTTTGTAGTATATATGTCAGTTGAGTGTGAATTTCTTCGGTACACATTGTTGTTTAGTTCAGATACTAGTTGATTATTTAAATTTTACCAAGATAATATCCAGTGTACCACATCTAAAGGAATAGCCAAATAATTGGGCACTCAATTTTAGAAGAACGTCAGACGACATGTTATCTTATGTAGTGTTTTCAACATAAATTGAAAGAGAATCTGCTACTTTTTAAATTAAAAAAAAAAAACCCAAACCTCTAGGCACAATTATTTATGCAGACATTTTAATTTTTTGGTGCCACCAAGTGGGGAAATGTTGAATAATGCTGTTTTCATATAAAATGTATCATACGGACCACTGAAATGCCTGTAAATGCAGAGACTACTGAACTTTTTATTATGTACATGCATGCTAAGTCCTTTAAGTTATATCTGACTCTTTGTGACCCAATAAAATGTAGCCCACCATAGGCTCCTGTGTCCATGGGATTCTTCAAGAAAGAATACTGGAGTGAGTTGCCATGCCCCCCACCCCCACGGGATCTTCCTGAGCCAGGGATCGAACCTGCGTCTCTTCCATCTCCTGCATTGGTAGGCAGGCTCTTTACCATTGTGCCACCTAGAAAGCCCTTGTAATTATATACACTTACCAGTAAAAAAAAAAAAAGAACATGTCTTCAAGGAGTTTATGAATTATGTATATACATATGTATATATATATGTATTTATCCTAAATGTGCTGTGCTTAGTTGCTCAGTTGTGTCCGACCCTTTTATGACCCTATGGACTGTCGTCCACCAGGCTCCTCTGTCCATGGGATTCTCTAGGCAAGAATACTGGAGTGAGTTGCCATTTCCTCCTCCAGGGGATCTTCCTGATTCAGGGATCGAACTTGTGTCTCTTGTGTCTCGTGCTTTGGCAGGTGGGTTCTTTACCACTAGCACCACCTGTGTAAATTTACTATAAATGAAACTAATGGATTAAAGACAATAGTGTTGTTGTTTAGTCGCTAAGTCATGTCTGACTCTTTTTGTGCCACCATGGACTATTAGACCTCCAGGCTTCTCTGTCCATGGGATTTTCCAGGCAAGAATACTGGAGAAAATTAGAGTGATAAATTAAGGATTTTAACATAGAATTAAAGCAGTGGTTCTCAATAACCTTTGAAGACAGAACTATGCTTTAAATGTTCAGTTGTTCAGCCTTCCTGTGGCAGTGTGCCTCCCCGAGTCTCTGGCCTGATTGTGCGATGCGCCTCTCTTGTGTGCCCCCTGATGGCTCAGTTGGTGCCACTGTAAGGGAAAGGTCCCTGCCATGCTGTCTCATCATTTATGATGTTTGTTTTATATCAGTGACAGAAGTGTTTCAGCCTTACATGCTTAAAAAATCAGATCAATCTTCTTCATGCAAGATAAGGCAAATATATGTGAAATAAGTTGTAAAGATATTCCTAAAACTTCACATTTGGAACATGTCTTCTCAGTCACTTTTTTGGGTTGACTGTTCATGTCCATGTTTCACTATAGAGTGTCTTTTATGCTGTCAAGAGAATTGATGAGATAGCTTTTATTGAGTTCTCAGCTTGTTTTTTGGAATGTCTTTGAAGCTGCTGACACACCCACTGTGTAAATTTAAGCTGTTTTTGTTTCATTATTGTTTCTTCCCTTGTAACCTAAGGAGCAAAATACAAAAATGTCTTCTACTTCGGGTACCTTCCTTTCTTGAGCTTAGAAAGCCTCTGACTATTGCATTGCGAGGAAATGTGGAATCATAATTGTTCCAGTAAAGTTTGGCTTCACTGCTTGCTCTTTTGTTCTGTGTTTCCTTACACATGAACTTTTTCCTTTAATGTCAAATCAGAGTACTATCTTATAAGACATTGTAAGTGGCAGTTTAACTCAGTAGTTGTACCACAAATGCATGTAACTCTACTAGAGAAGTAATTGTAATATAACCAGCTATGACTGAATTTGTGAATATCTGGATAATGACCGCTGTGCCACGACTTCTGCCTTGCCTGTGTTCATAAAATGCATTCAAAATTCGCTGGTGTTAAATGTGAGAAAAAAAAATACATACACACACACACACACACACACACACACAGCTTTCCTGGTGGCTCAGTTGGTAAAGAATGCCTGTAATGCAAGAGACCACCTGCAGTGCAGGAGACCCTGGTTTGATCCTTGGGTTGGGAAGGTCCCCTGGAGAAAGCAGTGGCAACCCACTCCAGTATGCTTACCTGGGAAATACCATGGACAGAGGAGCCTGGAGGACTGTAGTCCATGGGGTCGCAGGAGTTGGACACGACTTAGCAACTGAACTACCAACTACATACACACACACACACACACACACACACACACACACACACACACACACACACATACATACATACATGTATTTTAGAATCAGTGAACATTTAGACTGGAAATCTTTACTGAATAAATGTTGAGTTGTTTCACTAGTTTCAGCATCCGTGTCCTTGAATAATAGGTTTCATAAATATATTCAGGACATGTGTTCAGTTTATAGGCAATGCTTGGCATTGTCTCTAAAAGGTAGAGAGAGATGGCAGGGAAAACGTGTTTTCATGGGGCAAGAGCATATTAGAAATGTTTTAGTTTGTATATGTTCTTTCAAAACATTTGAGTTTTAAAATACAGATGGTGGTTTATTTTTGGAAATTGAAACAAATGATATTAGAGGCAAGTATAGCTGACCTGGAAGTATTTTAAGTGATACAGTCTCTTTAGCCTTGTTGATTTTCTGGTATTTCACTAGAGGGCAGTAGTAAGCAATGAAAGTTTTGTGTTTCTGAAAAACGATAGTCTTCGTACAAGTTTTTCAAAGAAATCTTAGGTTAAAATCAAAAGATTGTTGTTTAAGGATCTTAAAGTTGTAATGAATAAATGCTTTGTATAATGTGTTATGTCATCTATCATAATCTAAATATTATAATTAAATTTCCTGACAGTCACTGACACTTAAGCATGTAATCCAGAAACAAGCTAGGTAACCAAAACAGTAATTGCTCTCTTTTACTTGTTCTCTTCAGACAGTAATTCCCAAAAAGATGTTGTATTCTGGCCTTATGTTACCACAGGGTGTTGTGAAGGACATACATTTTTTCCCCAGAATTTTTGCATTACAGTATTTATGTAAGCTATAGGAATTCAATTTAACTCTTCTAAAAAATGTATAAGTTCCATGTAAGGAAGAGTTCATGTGAATAAAGAACTCTTAAAAAATTTTTTTTGGTTAAGTATTATTTTCTTAGAGAAGTTATTTTATATTTGCTCTTGGAATAAAGGTAGGAAAAAGAAAAACAGACTTAGTCCTTGCATATCAAACAGTCTTCTGCAGTTGTTACTCGTTTGGCTGAGAAATCTGTCTTGCCAGGAACTTGCTGCATGAGCATGATTCTGATAAGTTACAAGTTTGGCAGGCCTAGTGATAAAACAGATGTGCGGAGCAATAATGTTCCTGTCCAGTGTTCTGCAGTATAATTGAATTATAAGCAAGGCGCATTTACAAATCAAGGAACGTTTCTCAGATGTGGTGCGATTAAGCTGAGACCTGAAGGGCACTGGACTTCGCTAGTGAAGTGAGGTGAGCAGGGAGGCGTTTTGCTAAGGCACTGCAGGTTCTGCATGTGGCCCCGGGGCAGAGCTGAAGGTGGAAGCTGCAGCGATGAGGAGCTGTGAGTGTTTGGAGGCATGAGGACGGGGTGGGAGGCCTGGGTCATGAAGAGCTTTTGCAGGCCAGGATTAGATGCTAATCATTCTCGCACTGGACAGAATTGGAAAACTGCTTCTTCAGACAGTCACTCATGAAATTCGGATGCATATAAAAACAGGTGGATGGAGTAGCATCACTCTGGCCGGAGTGGCAGCTGACCTCTTGTCTCCCTGCCCTCTTACCTGCTCTGTTGATTCTGATGGCCCCAACCCAGAACCCCAGGAACTCCTACCAGCGCAAATACCCCTATTGGTCCTGAAGAGTCTCATTGGATGTTAGCTAGGGGAATGCCACAGTCTAACTTGAGTGTGAGAGATTGCTTCAGAAACAGTCTGGAAGATGGATTTGTAGTGAGGGAGACCAGCAAACTGGTTAGGAAAATTTAGATTACTTTGTGTTTGACAGTAAACTCTAAGTAGGGGCCATGTTTTAAATACTGAGTAGGGTACAGATTCCTTAGGAAATAGTATTGAGTTCTGAGGTTAGTATATTTAGAGATCCAGATCCATCAAACAGAATAGCAAGCATTGGGATAAAATAAGCCTCCTTTGAAACTGATTGGCAAGACAGAGAAATATACCTGGGCATAAACTGGGTTTTTTTGCTTTGGCAGTTGGTTATAAATAGCAGTATGGACTTGTGATAAAATGGTATGTGAGACTAAGAATGACTGAATGATCATCATGTAATACTCATCAAAGTCTTAAAGTTATTTACTTTTTTCAATAATGTTTAAAAGATGTGGAGCTACTAGGAGAATAGGAATAGGACAGTCCTGTAAGGGAATGGTAACAGTCTCTGTGGACTGCACTCAAGGAGATCAAACCAGTCAATCCTAAAGGAAATCAATCCTGAATATTCACTGGCAGGACTGATGCTGAAGCTCCAATACTTTGGCCACCTGATGACTCATTGGAAAAGACCCTGGTGCTGGGAAGGATTTGAAGGCAGGAGGAGACGGGGCCGACAGAGGATGAGATGGTTGCGTGGCATCTCTGACTCAGCGGACATGAGTTTGAGCAAGCTCTGGGAGATGGTGAAGGACAGGGAGGCCTGGCGTGCTGCAGTCCACGGGGTCGCAGAGAATCGGACACGACTGGGTGACTGTACAACATCAGCAGCAATCTCTGGGCACCTTGTTTTCCATAGACTTTTTTCTTCACACTTTCAGTGTTTTGAGGATATAAAATTTACTGTTAAAAATGATTTAAACCTTATTATGTATTTCCTTTTTATATTTTACCAAGGTCATTAAGAGTATAAACTTGACAAGAATTTAATTAGAAGAAAATTATTCTACTCTGTCTAAATTATTATTTTTTTTGAACACAAACAGAACCTTTCCCCAACCTCTCCTTTTTGTTTTTCTTGTTTTTGGCTGATGTGGAAATTGTGAGAACATTAATTTATGTTTTAACAGTATTTAAAATGCAAGGTTTTAAGTATTTCTCCTTTAGAAAATGCAAGGATTTGCATATTGGGTAATAATTTCAGCTAGTTAATTATTTAAATACAACAAGCTACAGAGTTGCTCTTACTTGATAGAACTGGTGATTTCTGAATTCCTTTTAATCATATTCTTTGTTTGCATTCTCCCTTAATTAAAAAAGAACCCTCATATGTCAGAATTTATGGTTTCATATATGAATTGCGATTTAATCAGTGTCTAAAGGAGAATATCAGTAAGAGTATCAAAATGATTCAAAATGACACTAAACATATTTGAGATCATCCTGGGAGTTGAAAACCAGGTAGCAGAGCGTGGGAGATCTGCAGGGTCACTCAGGACATTCTGGAGTTTGGGGTTAAGCCTAAGAAGTAGTAGCATTGATCACTTCTGCCCACATTCATTATTTAAACTCAGTCTCATGACCCTGCCTAACATGACCCCGCTGGCTAAAGTAGTTTGGCAGTATCTCAGGTAGGAAATGTAAGAGATTTAAATACATGATTTTGTGTCAACTTTAGAGCCTGTTGCTGCAATGAGTGATCATCGTTGCAGCAAGGAGATGATGGTTGTCAGTTTTGCTTCTAAGTATTTAAGGTCAACAATTTTGAATAATGGTCACATGGCATTTGCTATTAAGTGTTTCTAATAGTTACAATAAAACTTCACATTTGGGACTGGCTAGTAGAGAACTGGGTAGTATAAAATAATTTCTTAATGCTGATTAAAATTTTAAAATTTCTTATAGGAATTAAAATACTTAGCAAAAAGATTATAAATATTTGGAACTTACAAATAAAACTACATACAGATCATTTGTATGCTAATAAAATAAAATGTATATTAAAATATACTGAGAGTTTACTGCATTTACTCAGATAAAATTGTTTTTTTTCCACAGAAAATAATTTTGTAAATTGTTATTACTGATTTAGACTGTCTTAACCCCTGATTAGCCTGCAATCATGATTTGTTACTTTGATAAAGTATTACATTTACATTAATTTTGTAACTTGTCCTTTGAGAAATAGCTATTATCTATTCTAGGAGTAGTTAGCATTACAGTATAATATACACAGTATAACTCTGTGTAACTAAATGTGTAATAAACAGGAGAATCGTGAGACCACATAGTCACAGTTCACTCCCATTTACTCTGTTCTTCAGTGACTGTGCCCCTCACAACTGCTTACTCTTTATTACTTCAGAGGACATTTATTTTACCTGAAAATTGTGTATTAATATATTTAAAATAGTATTGCTAACGTTAGTCTTTCTTTTGTTTCTTTCAGGCCTATGGCATGTCGGCATTACCTTTAAATCTGATTAAAGGCACACGAAGCGCTGCTTATGAGCGTCTGGAAAACACTGAAGACATTGAAGAAGTAGAGCAGCACATCCAAACAATTAAATCAAAGGTGAGTTGGTATTTTATTGCCGTTGAGGGTCATAAAAGTACTTGGTCTTTCAGCTGCTTTCTGTTGTTACTTAGACATTGGTGAGCCTATATTTTGATACTGTTTGAATTTTTGTGCAACATATCCTTAAAGAAGCACATCTTTAAAAAACTACTTTCTATAAAATGTAGGACACTTACAGTTTGAGAATTACTATCTGTGTAACAACTGAAACACAGAAGTTCCACTTACATATGGCCATTACTTTGCTAGTTCCCAGGTATGCCGATGCCATATGCAATGTCAGAGTGCACTGTATCACTTATGTTCAGGTTTTATGTGCTAGTTTTTCTTCCTCTATCACCTTCAAGTAAGACATAAATCTTATTTATAGAACATAGGAAAAAATGGAGTTTCCCAAATTATTCTGTTAAACTATGATAATCCTGATATAGAAACCAGATGGTAATATGACACACAAAAAAGAAAACTGTTTATGTGACTGGTCTCTCTTATGAAAGTAGAGGCAAATAATTCAATATAAGTAAAAACATGAGCAATTCAAAAATGATGCTGTAGTAAGGAAATATTTCATAATTGTCAGATTAGGTTTATCCCAGGAATGCAAAGGTGATATGTTAGAAAATAAAGTAGTTTAATATATTGAGAATAAATGAGAAATAGAAACATCTTAATAGATGCCAATGAGTCTTTATTTAGAGTCAATTTGTAGTTAACTATGTTTAGAGAAGAGTCTTACCAAATTGGAAGAGAAGAAACTATTTGGCAACGGAAGCCTCCATGAGCTTGGTGCCTAATGAGGAAAGGAACGTTTTTGTTAAAGGCACATATAGGACAGTAGAGTCTGTCCTGTTCCTGGAGGTCTTGGTCAGATAAGAAATGTGGGAGGAAGAGGGGAGAAAAGGGAAGTAACTTGTGTTATTTGAAGATCTTATCTACCAAAAAAATCTAAAAGAATCAACTGAAAAACTAATAGAACTAATAAAAGTTCATCAAGGTGCCCGTTCATATGTACAAAATCATTAACCAGGTGGAGGATGTAATAGAAAATGATCTCATTCACAGGAACTGTGAACTATAAAATAATAAGAAATGTCAGAATCATCTTAGTGAAAATTATAAAATTTATTAAAACAATGTAATAGAAGACTGAAATAAATGAAGAACTTCTTCAGTTCCTAATTGGGAAGATTCAGTAATGTAGAGATGAGAGGTTTTCATAAGTTTAGGTGGAAATTCAGTATCATGTATAAAAGATAAAAAAATGAAAGTTTCATAAACCTCCTACCACATAACAAAACAGATTCAGAATTTAAATCACATACATTTAGATAACATTAGGAGAAAATAAAAGTAAAATTGTAATTTGTTGTGTGGAGGAATTTTCTAAACAAGACTCAGAACTCAAGTGCAAATTAAGAATTTATTGAGTTTTAAATTTTTATTTTTTCAAATTTATGTACCCTAAAAAGTGGCACCAAAAGGAATTTAAGAACTAACAGTATTTTGAGAGGAAATAATCTGCAATATAGGTGGTATACTGAGCGTCTATAAGTCAAGAAGAAGAAGGGACAAGCAATACATAGAAATAATGAACAAAAGACCTAAATAGACAGTATAATGAAGGAGAAATTGATCAGTGAAAATATAAAATGATCTTTCAGCTCATTAGTAATGAAGTTCACTATGATCCCACTTTGCATGGATTGTGAGGAGTTTTCCAGAACATGGAACTTTCAGTGCTAAAATGAAAGTCCAAGATGACTGGAAATTAAAGTAACTCAGTATTTTTTTTTTTTTTTAATCCTTTGAAAGTCTTAAAAAGTTTACCTTTGTCAGGTGAGAATATGGGGATAGGCATACTGTTTGTGGGAATATAAAATACACAGATTTCTAAAGAAAATTGAATGTTGTCACATGTGCCCAAACACAGAACATGTACCTCTTGATAGTTACAAGTTTAATATAACAGTTTGCACCAGTTTGTGGATCCCAGCATTGCGGTAGTGAAGGGACTTGCACATGTAGGGCCACCCAAGATGGACAGGTCACAGTGTAGAGTTCTGACAGTGCGGTCCACTGGAGGGAGAAATGGCAAACCATTCCTATATTCTTGCCTGGAGAACCCCATGGACAGTGTGCAAAGGTGAAAAAATAAGACACTGGAAGATGAACCCCCCAGATTGGAAGATGTCCAATATGCTATTGGGGAATAGTGGAGAGCAACTGTGCATAGCTCCAAAACGAATGAACTGGCTGGGCCAAAGTGGAAATGATGCTTAGTTGTGGATGTGTCTGGTGTTGAAAGTAAAGTCTGATGCTGTAAAGAGCAATATTGCATAGAAACCTGGAATGTTAGGTCTGTGAATCAGGGTAAATTGGATGTGGCGAAGCAGAAGATGGCAAGATTGAACATGGACATCTTAGGAATCAGTGAACTAAAATGGACTGGAATGGGTGAATTTAACTCAGATGACCATTATATCTACTACTGTGGGCAAGAATCCCGTAGAAGAAATAGAGTAGCCTTCATAGTCAACAAAAGAGTCCAAGATTCAGTACTTGGGTGAAATCTCAGAAACGACAGAACGATTTCAGTTCTTTTCCAAGGCAAACCATTTGATATCACAGTAATCCAAGTCTATGCCCCACCCCCTTGAAGCTGAAGAAGCTGAAGTCGACTGATTTCTATGAAGACCTACAACACCTTCTAGAACTAACACCTAAGGAAGATATCATTTTCATCTTTGGGAACTGGAATTCAAAAGTAAAAAGTCAAGAGATACCTGGAATAACAGGCAAATCTGGCCTTAGAGTACAAAATGAAGCAGGGCAAAGGCCAACAGAGTTTTGTCAAGAGAACATGCTGGTCATAGCAAACATGGGTTTCCAAGAACTGAAGAGATGACTCTACACATGAACCTCACCAGAACGTCAGTACTGAAATCAGACTGATTATGTTCTCTGAAGCCAAAGATGGCTAGAAGCTCTATACAGTCAGCAGAAACAAGACATGGAGCTGACTGTGCCTCAGATCATGAGCTCCTTATGCAAAATTCAGGCTTAAGTTGAAGAAATTAGGGAAGACCACTAGGCCATTCAGATATGACCTCAGTCAAATCCCTTATGATTAAACAGTGGAGGAAATGATGGATTCAAGGGGTTAGATCTGGTAGACAGAGTACCTGAAGAACTATGGACAGAGATTCATAACACTGCACAGGAGGAAGGGAGCAAAACTATCCCAAAGAAAAAGAAATTCAAGAAGACAAAGTGGTTGTCTGAGGGAGCGCTACAAACAGCTGAGAAAAGAGAAGCAAAAGGAGAAAGGGAAAGGTAAACCCAGCTGAATGCAGAGTTCCACAGAGTAGCAAGGAGAGATAAGGAGGTCTTAAACGAACAGTGAAAAACGATAGAGGAAAACAACAGAATGGGAAAGACTAGAGATGCCTTCGGGAAAATTGAAGATATCAGGGAACACTTCATGCAAGGATGGGCACGATAAAGGACATAAACAGTAAGGGCCTAACAGAAGCAGAAGAGATTAAGAAGTGGTGGCAAGAATACACCTAAGAACTGTACTAAAATGGTCTTAATGACCTAGATAACCACAGTGGTGTGGTCACTCACCTAACATCAGACATCTTGGAGTGTGAAGTCAAGTGGGTCTTAGGAAGCATTACTATGAACAGAGCTAGTGGAGATGATGGAATCCCAACTGAGCTATTTCAAATCCTGAAAGATGATGTTGTGAAAGTGCTGCACTCAATCTGCCAGCAAATTTGGAAAACTCAGCAGTGGCCACAGAACTGGAAAAGGTCAATTTTCATTCCAGTCCCAAAGAAGGGCAATGCCAAAGTATGTTCAAACTATCACACAGTTGGTCTCATTTCACATGCTAGCAAAGTAATGCTCAAAATCCTTTAAGCTAGGTTTCCACAGTACATGAAGTCTGTAACTTCCAGGTATACAAACTGGTTTTAGAAAAGGCAGAGGAACCAGAGATCTAATTGCCAACATTGATTGGATCACAGAGAAAGTAAGGGAATTCCAGAAATACATCTACTTCTGCTTCATTGACTACACTAAAGCCTTTGACTGTATGGATCACAACAAACCTAGAAAATTCTTAAAGAGATGGGAATACCAGACCATGTCACAAACTGCTCTCTGAGAAGCCAGTATGTAGCTCAAAAAAAACCAAACAAACAAACAAAAAAAAAAACAGAACTGGACATGGAACAACTGACTGGTTCAACATTGGAAAAGGGATCCATCAAGGCTGTATATTGTCACCCTGCTTATTTAACTTATATTCAGAGTACATTATGCAAATACCAGGCTGGATGAATCACAAGCCAGAATCAAGATTGCTGGAAGAAATATGAACAACCTCAGATATGTAGATAATACCACTCATGGCAGAAAGCGAAGAGGAACTAAAGAGCCTGTTGATGAAGGTGAAAGAGGAGAGTGAAAAAGTTGGCTTGAAACTAAAAAAACTAAGATCCTGGCACCTGGTCCCATCACTTCATGGGAAATAGAAGGGAAAATGTGGAAGCAGTAATAGATTTTATTTTCTCAGGCTCCAAAATCATTGTAGATGGTGACTACAGCCATGAAATTAAGAGGCTTGCTTCTTGGAAGGAAAGCTATGACAAACCTAGAAAGCATATTTAAGAAGCAGAGACATCACTTTGCCAACAGAGGTCCATATAGTCAAAATTATGATTTACCAGTAGTTGTGTATGCATTTGAGAGCTGGACCATAAGAAGGCTAAACGCTGAAGAATTGATGCTTTCAATCTGTGGTACTGGAGAAGACTTTTGAGAGTCCAAAGGACCCTGCAAGGAGATGAACCCAGTCAATCCTAAAGGAGATTAGTGCTGAATATTCATTGGAAGGATTGATGCTGAAGCTGAAGCTCCAATACTTTGGCCACCTGATGCAAAGATCTGACTCATTGGGGAAAAAGTCTGATGCTGGGAAAGATTGAAGGCAACAGGAGAAGGGGGCAACAGAGAATAAGATGGTTAGAGAGCATCACTGACTCAGTGGACATGACTTTGAGCAAACTCTGGGAGATGGTGGAGCACAAAGGAACAACAGTTTATACCCTGGAACCTATCTTCCTGGATTGTATGTCTGCATTTATACCCAGTGAATAAGTATATTCGTGTCTCTGCCCCTTCATAAAAGACAATAATGTAAATGTTCAAAAATAAGGTATTTGTCGAATCTAAATATCATGGTGTGATGTGCTGTGTAACGATGAAAAGCAATCAGGCAGCTTTATATAGCTTAGAGAACATATCAAATTTAACATCGTCAGTCTAAATTCTGGCTCTTCTGACCATGCATTTAATATCTGTGGGCCTTATTTTCCTCATCTAAATCTATGACCAACCTAGACAGAATATTAAAAAGCAGAAACATTACTTTGCTGACTAAGGTCTGTCTAGTCAAAGCTATGGTTTTTCCAGTAGTCATGTGTGGATTTGAGAGTTGGACTATAAAGAAAGCTGAGTGCTGAAGAATTGATGCTTTTGAACTGTGGTGTTGGAGAAGACTCTTGAGAGTTCCTTGGACTGCAAGGAGGTCCATCCAGTCCATCCTAAAGGAAATCAACCCTGAATATTCATCGGAAGGACTGATGCTAAAGTTGAAACTCCCAATACTTTGGAAACCTAATGTGAAGAACTGACTCCTTAGAAAAGACCTTGATACTGGGAAAGATTAAAGGCAGGGGTAGAAGGGTATGACAGAGGATGAGATGGTTGGATGGCATCACTGACTTGATGCACATGAGTTTGAGCAAGCTCTGAGAGTTGGTGATGGGCAGGGAAGCCTGGCGTGCTGCAGTCCACGGGGTCATAAAGAGTCAGTCAGAGACAACTGAGTGACTGAACTGACTGAATAAATGAATAAATTACTATTACCAGCCTCAAAGTTTTATTCTGAAGATTTGAAGAGAACAAACAAAAAAGAACAGATCACTTTAGGCACAGGAAATGTTAGCTGTTATGTAAAACAGCAGTGTGTTTGCATAGAGGGACACGTGTATATACATAGAATTTTGCGTCAGGTGTTGCTGATCTATGTCAGTTTCTGTGACAGTGGTCACCTCAAAAGAGGGAGCGGTCACTGGAGGACCGTGGGAAGGGAAGCTTTTTTGCCTATAAAGAATGTAGCTATATTTTTTTCCCCAAAGGAAATAATTGGTTGACAGCTGGGTGCCTTTCGTGGTGTGTGTGTGAGCACATTTCTTCCCACAGTGGTTTATGCTGTTGGCACAACAGAGCGGGCTCCATCCCTCACTCAAACAGGCAGATAAGTTGAGCTTGTTTTTCAGTGGATCCTTAAATCAGTTTACTAAAAAATATTTTTCCCTGAACTAGTGAAAGCCAGCAGTGAAATAAATCTACCTTGTTGGTGTCATTTTGATATTAGAATGGCAGTTGTGAGAAAAATTGTGAAGTACCACATGATTGAAGCATGGTGGCCTGGATCTGTCTTGTGGAGGGAAGTGTTTTATTTCTCTAGTCTTCAGAAAACACCCTTCTGTAAGGTTCCTTTGAGGATGCACTTTGATAGTAAGCAGTGTACTTGACTTACAGCAGTAAAGATAGTTAAACATAGTCTCATGTAATTCCCTGTAATTCCATGTAATTCCCTGGTGGCTTAGCCAGTAAAGAATCTGCCTATAATGCAAGAAAGCTGGATGTGATCCCTGGGTCAGGAAGCTCCCCTGGAGGAGGAAATGACAACCCACTCCAGTATTCTTGCCTGGAGAATCCCATGGACAGAGGAGCCTGATGGGCTACAGTCCATGGCTTGCAAAGAGTCAGACATGACTGAGCAACTAACACTTTCCACTTTCCATGCAGAGTATGGTTTCTGGACCAGTAGCGTCAGGACCTCCTGGGAATTTGGTAGAAAAGCAAAGTATAGGCCTTACCCAAGACCTAAGTGAGTCAGATTCTCTTGGGGTGGGATCTAGAAACCTGTGCTTAACGAAATGTCCTCTTGATTGTTAGGTGTGTTGAAGTCTGGGAAACAGCAGAGTAAGGAAGAGATGGCTGGCTCCAGAAGCGCTTGGCAGTGCCTCTGTGTGGAGATCATTGTGACCGTGTGCACCTCTTGGTGAAGGGCTGTCTGGGCACTGTCTGCATGTGTCTATTATTTCACATGACGGTGCTCCCTCCACGCTGTGTCACGGACCACTGTGTGCTGTCTCTCCCAACATCCTGTTCGAATCTTGAAAGGACTTTAACATTCTAATTATCTGATGTTTTTAGGCAGTCCACGGGTTAGGACTTTGTGCTTTCACTGCTGAGGACAAGGATTCCATCCCTGATCAGGAAACTAAGACTCCACATGCCGTATGGTGCCACCCCAAATTTAAAAGTAATAAAAATGTCCCATGTGAACATTTTCTTGGTCCTTCCAATAAAAGCAAATGTACATTTCACCTTCTTAGTATTTAGCAGTTGTTTGGTTATTGTGGTTTATTACTGTACCTGGTTGAAGGCACTTTGGGGCAGGGGGAGTTCGCAAGGGAACGTGTCCCAGAGATACCACAGAAAGGTACTGCTCACGGTTACAGTAAATATCATATGAAAGCACAGGGGAATTATCTTTCGGAGAGGTCAGCCAAAGGAAACCTGACTCTTTCGCAAATGTACTTGGGGAGTAAGAAAGTGCCAGTTCTTGGCAATTGTTATAAAATCTTATGCTCAGCACATCTTAATCCTGCATCCCCCTGCTGGTGTTTGAGTCAGAGACTGAGGAGCATCAGCCCAGGTAAACACTGGAACACACTCTCCTGACCAAGGGGAGGAGGAACATAGGGCTGGGTATGTGAAGGGATGGGATGAGGAATTTGGAGGTGAAGGAGAGTAATCAAGCAGAGAACATAAAGTGCCTCATAAAAGGGGTGTTTTAAAAATATATTATGTCTCTACATAACTTTACCATATTGAGTATTTGGAAAATAGGGATCAAGAAAAGTTCAGCATTAAATGTGCACGCGTTCTCATCACATTTTGACACTGACCTTGGTTCAGAAACGTGTATTCTCACATAGAAGTTACTGGGTTTTGCTTTTTTCCTTCAGTTTGTAAATTTGCCTCAGGAGTCTAGTCCAACCTAAAAAGTTTTTGTTGTCTGAATCTGCTAAATCTGACGTGTGTACTCTATTAAGACCTTAATGGTAAAAAACTGTTTTATTTTGATCTGTTATTTGCAGAGCAAAGATGGTCGACCTTTGCCGGCAAGGGATAGACGCGCCTTAAAACAATTTGAAGAAAGGTTACGAACACTTCGGAAAAGAGAGAGGCACTTAGAATTCATTGAAAATAGCTGGTGGACAAAATTCTGTGGTGCTCTGCGTCCCCTGAAGGTAAATGGAGTTTTACAGAATTACGCTGTCACTCTTCCAAGTTTATGTGGCACTCAATCTCTCAGAGAGATTGAGTTCTTGTGGAAGCATTGCAGTGTGGCGCCTAGAGCATGGGTTTTAGAGTTAAAATCATCTGGTTTTAAATCGCAGCTCTGGTGCCTGGCAGTTTGGGTAAGGTGCATAACCTCTCTGAGCTTTATTTACTCATGTGTAATGTAAGTGCTAGAGGCTTGAAGAAACTTAAAATATAGGTAAGTAATGTAGTATGCTTCTAGTTTTACAACTTTGTACTTTTCTATAGGAGATCTGGGACCCATATTAGAACTTTTTCAATCAGATAGATTTCAGTATTCAAATTGAAAATTTCAACAGAATTTGCTTCATTGTCTGGTGGCATGTTTCTGAAAATATGTACAAGGTATTAAGATGAAAAACCATTAATTTCCCTTTTTTTGAAACCATCATTTGCTAGCCTTAAATTCTTGAGACTGTGGTCTTCCTCTCATAATTCAAAAGGAAATGGGGAAATTACCTGACTGCTTACCCTAAAAAGCTCCTTTTCTAAAAGAGTTCTTCAAAAACATAATCAGTTAGATCTACTGTGTATCACTTTAAAACTGTTGGTTAGAATCAGTTTCTTGTTAAAGACTTAACCCTAGTCTCCTTCCCCAAGGTGATTGTTTTCATACCACCAAAGGTATAAAGAAACTGTGCCCACCCTTAACTTAATTTTAAATTGTTTATATATTAGCTTCTTTATAGATATTTATAACCTGGTCACTAACATTAGCTGCCTTGTTTTAAATGCTCTGTGCCATTTCACTGTACCTGTGTTTAGAGGGGCTTCCAAAGCTTTATGAAGTGTGCAGAGTGATCTCACCAAATGCAGGCTGTGGATAGAGAAGATCCACATCACTGCATAAAGCTGGGTGTCTTCCCAGGCCCATCGCATCGGGCCCCAAACAGCCGCTGATGTCCTCCTGTCACTGAGGTTAACTTTCACACGTTCTGTGGAATCGTGGAAGGTACAGACTTTGTCTGGCCTTGGCTCAGCTCAGTGCGTCTGAGGTTCACCCGTGTTACCGCATTTCTTTTCAGCG
The DNA here is from genome assembly GCF_016772045.2 of Ovis aries. Classification (NCBI taxonomy): domain Eukaryota; kingdom Metazoa; phylum Chordata; class Mammalia; order Artiodactyla; family Bovidae; genus Ovis; species Ovis aries. Next base: position 4,622,655 of record NC_056062.1, read on the forward strand.
GTTCATTCTGTTTTCTTGCTGAGTACCGTTCTGCTGTGTCTGTATCACAGCTTGTTTACCATTCACCTGCTAATGGGGATTCAAGTTGTTTCCAGTTTGAGGCTGTTATGATTATATGCTGATGTGAACATTTGTGTACAAATCTTTATGTAAACATTTACGCATTCCTTCATTTTTCATTTGGTTCTTTCGAATCTTTTATTTTATATTGGGGGTTAGCAGATTAACAGTGTTGTGATGGTTTCAGGTCAACAGTGAAGGGACTTATTTTTCTTTTTGTTTGTACCTCACTTTTTCTAGTTTTTTAAAAAATCTATTTTTACCTGGGGGAAATTGCCTTACAATATTGTGTTTGTTCCTGTCATACAAAGATGCAAATTAGCCATGGAACTCAAGGAAGAAAATTAGTTTTGAGTTGAAGAGTCTTACAGAAATAAGCATTTAATTAGAATAAGTTAATGGGTCCTTAAAATAGTTTATATACAATACTGAGCACATTTCTAAACATACTGTCTTCATTACTCACTTGATTAAACTTGCCCTCTGACATCTTCTAGTGTATACAACTAATTGGCCTAGATAACCTAAAGCTCCTGATGCACCTCTTGTTATATTTACACCTCTTATGTTCATATAGGAAGTTGTAAATTCATATCCATAGTTGTATCACTTATCTTTTCAGGCTTTTTTGTGGTAAAACATATATAACATATAATACACCATTGAAACTATTTGTTGATGGGCATCACATTCACAGTGTTGTACAATCCTCACCACTGCCCGTTTCCAGAACCTTCATCATCTCTAATAGAACACTCAACAGTAACTCTCCATTCCTCACCTCCACCCCACCCCCATTCCCCTGAAACCATACATCTCAGATTGGGGCTTGAACCCACTGTCTTTTAACTGAGATCACACACCTGGTCTCAGGACTTAATGAAATTCAGGTTCTTGATGTCTCATAGCAGAAAGAATTAAGTGAGAGACAAAGTGATAGGTAAGAAGTGGATTTATTTAGAGAGGTACACATTCCATAAACAGAATTCAGTCTGTCTTAAAAGCTGAGAACGGTGCTGGGAGAAATATACTCCTCAGACAGTGTGGGGCGTCTCAGAAGGTGAGAGGCCCTGAAATATGGAGTGGGTGGTTTTTATGGGCTGAGTAATTTCATAGGTTAATGAGTGGGAGGATTATTCTAACCATCTTGGAAGGTGCGGGAATTTCCAGGAGTTGAGCCACCACCCACTTGTTGACCTTTTATAGAATTGTCATGGCATTTGTGGGGTGTCATTTAGCTGGTGTATTACAATGAGCATATAATGAGGCTTCAGGTCTACTGGAAGTCGAATCTTCTGCCCTCTCAGACCTAGTTGGGTCTGACCAGGTTATGTTGTATCCAACACTCTGACTTCCTTTAAAGATGGTACCCTTCCTTCCTGATTCATCTGCCCAGCTCACATCCCCTAATGACCTCCATCCTGCTTTCTGTCTCTCTGAATTTCCTATTGTAGGTACCTTATGTAAGTGAATTATATATCCTTTTATGTCTGGTTTATTTGACTTTACATAATTTCTTCAAAGTTCATTCATGTTTTTGATGTATTGAAATTTCATTCCTTTTTACGGTTGAATAATATTAATTTTGTTTTTCCATCCATCATTTTGTTTATCCATCCATCAGTTGGTAGACATTGAGTTTTTTCCAACTTTTGGTTATTGTGAATGGTGCTTTCAAGGTAATTGGTGTACAAAAACCTGTTTGAGTCCCTGCTTTCAGTTCTTTTGAGTATATATCTCGAAATGCAATTGCTAGATCTTGATCAGTTCTGGTATAACTTTTTGAAGAACCTACTGTTTTCCACAGTGGCTGCACCATTTTACATGCCCACCAGCAGTGCACAAAGGTTCTAATTCATCCATATCATTGTCAACACTTGTTTTCCTTTGTTTTGATAATAACCAGCCTTATGCATGTGAAGTTATATCTCATTATGGTTTTCATTTGCATTTCATTTGACTAGTGACATTGAGCATCTTTTCATTAGACTGTTGGCTTTGTATATTTACTTTGGAGAAATGCTTATTCAAGTTTCATTTTAAATATTCTGAATGTTACTCCTTATCAGATACATGATTTGTAAATATTCTCCTATTCTTGGCTTGTGTTTTCACTCTGTTGATAGTGTCTTTTGATACACAGATTTTTAATTTTGATGATATCTGATGCATTTTTTTCTTTTGTTACCTGTGTTTTATGTCATATCCAAAAAATAATTACCAGATGCAATGCCATGAAGATTTTTTTCCTTAGAGTTTAATAATTTTAGCTCTTACATTTAGATCTTTGATCTATTTTGAGGTATTTGTATATGGTGAAGGGTAGTAGTCTAATTTCATTTTTTTTTCATGAGGATGTCTTCTTCCCAGCATCATGCTTTGAAAAGACTGTTCTTTCCCCTTTCAATGACCTTGGCCCCCTTGTCAAAGATCATTTGAGCGTATGTGTGAGCATTCATTTCTGGAGTCTTTTCCATTGGCTATATGTCTGTCTTTATGCCAGTACCATACTGTTTGGTTGCTGTGGCTTTGTAGTAAATTTTGAAATAGAGAAGCGTGAGTCCTGTAACTTTGTTGTTCTTTTTCAAGATTGTTTTGACTGTTTGGGCTTCCTTGAAATTCATATGAATTTTAGGATGACTTTTTCTGTTTCTGCAAAAAGACAAAAAAAAAAGGTCATTATGATTTTGGTAGGGATTGCATTGTATCTGTAGAACACTTTCAGTAGTATTGTCATTTTTAATGTATTAAGTCATATTACACCATAAATATGGGCCGACTTTACATTTGTTTATGTCTCATTAAATTTCTCTCAGCAGTGTTTTGTTGTGGGGAAGAAAGAAATGTTTTTCTACCTTTCTCAATTCTTCTCTCTGGTCTAAGAATTAAATTGACATGAGACAGGTTAACAGGAGAATTTCAAACAAAAATTTGATAACATGTATACACTGGAGAGACTCAGAACTGAATAACTTCTTAGTCTTAGGAACTAGAAAGCACTTCAGCAGTATGCTTGGGGACTATTTTAAACAAGAAAATTGCCAACAGAAAGTACAAAAATGCAAAGAATGTAGCAGTAAATAGTCCGCTTACAGGATACTTGTTTGTAGTAAGAGAGTTGAAACAAGAAAGCAGAGTATTGCCTGGTTCACACTCAGCTCAGAATGTGAGCATCGGGAACTTAAAATTTTTACCTCTTTGTATGTATCTGCGAGGCAGTGCAGTAGTAAAGAATCTGCCTGCTGATGCAGGAGATGCAGGTTCGAGCCCTCTGTCAGGAAGATCCCCTGGAGTAAGAAATGGCTAACCACTCCAACATTCTCACCTGAAAGATTCAATGGACAGAAGTAGTCTGTTGGGCTACAATCCGTGGGGTCACAAAGAGTCGGACATAACTGAGAGACTGAGCATGCATGCACAGTGTATCTTCAAAAGACCGCTAAGGGCCGTGTGTATTGATTTTAAGGCCATAAATAAATTTTAGTGAACAGTAGGTTTGTAAATGCAGAATCCACAATGAGAATCAGCTATAAGAAAAACAACAACAAAAGACCTCCCAAATCCAGCAAGTTTTCTCTCCAGCTCTTACTACAAAACTTTGTGTTAAACAAAGACAATCTGGGAAAATTTTGGTAGAGAGAAGAGGAAATTTGGAGATGAGCTTGTGATTGATCTTAAACCCCCAATCTTAGGTGAAATAAGCCAATCATTAAAAGACAAATACTGTATAATTCAACTTTTAAGAGGTACCTGGAAAACCCTGGTGATTTTCCAAAGGTCGGGGGCCAGGAAGTCTAGGGAGTTCTTTAATGGGTGCAGAGTTCCAGTTTTGCAAAATGAAAAGAGATTGGTTTGCAGAACAGTGTGAGTTAATTTAACACAACTAAACTGTACACTTAAAAATGTTTGAGATGGTAAAGTTTATGTTATTTGTATTTTACCGCTATTTAAGAAGCAAGAAAACAGAAATGACAAAAAATCAGATAGAAATAGAGTTTAACTCAGGGCAAAATGGGAGGAAAATATACTTAATTTTAGAAATGAAAACAAATTTACAGTGTGTCCAAAAGAGAAAAGGATCAAATAAAATTCAGGAAGAGGGGGCATTTGAAGAAAGGCAGAAGGATAACCAAGAGAAGGAAAATAAGATGAAATAAAAAAATCCAAAAACGAGCGTTGAAATGGAAGAGAAAGAAAAACTTACATATGTGTAGGTTTCCATGCAGTGGCAAAACAAAACAAATTAGCCGAATATTTAAAGGTATAATACCCCCCCAAAAAAAAACTAAAATAAATAGACATGAATCCACATGTCATGAATATTCTATATCATGAATAGACAGGAAATAGCCACTTTGTACCTGGGAAAATTTATGTGCAATTTCCTGGTAAAACCTACTTCAGATTTAAAGAAAATCCTTAAGATTTCCAAGCAAAAGGATCAGCTCACAAGGGCAACATTATTAGACTTAGACTTCTCAAGAAACATACAAAGCTAGGCAGGAATGGAAGAACATTAAAAAAATAAAATCTCAATGAAAATGTATGAACTAACTGGAGAAAAAAAAACGCACAATTTGTGAGGAGCTGCTCACAAGAGGTGAGGGAAAGTCAGTATTGTATATGATTTTAGTGAAGGGATGCATGCAGTCAGGCACACATGTTGGCAGAAGGTTATTGGCCAGTTATGAGGAGCAGAAGTCAGCATTAATGATTTTAATGCTAGATCTGAAGGGATGTAAGATTCAAGCTCATACAGTTGTCTCCTGAAAATACCTAACTCCCTGAGGGCCTGTTCTGCCCATTTTCCTGGATCATAGAGTGCCTCACTCCTGGTCTCCACCCTGAAGCCTTCTCAGGGGGTGTCGAAGGTAGGCAGCTGCAGTGGTTTGTGACTTAGTCCTTGCAGAGACTGATGGCAAGTGCCCACTTTTAGTTGGCAGAACCAAGGAATTTGTATTTAGCCAAAATATCCTTTAGAAAAACAGTTTTTAAACATTTAAGAACTCAGGGGATTCTGTACTGATGAGCTCTTGTTGAGAAATCCCCAGTTGCCAAGTTCTGGCCTATTAAGAGGTACGAAAGTAAACAGCAAAAGGACTATGGTGAACATTTAGTATTGTGTGAAGAGAAGGTGTGGGCTGGGGCAGAGAGTGAAGCACAAACGTGTGTGCTGAGGAATAGAAATAATTAAGAAGGGAGACAAAGAAAATAGAATTTCTCATAGATTACTGTGTAGGCAGTAGGTAGTAGTTGAACACATAAGAACCAGTATGTGTTCTTTACTAAACCAATACATTGTTTAATAAAGGAGTGGATAAGAACATGGGGGCTAGGAGCATTGGAAAATTCAAGTACACGAACAAAAATATAAACTTTCTTAACACAAAAGGACTAAAAATCCAGGAGCAAGGAATTCATATTAGCTGGAGAAAGAAACACAGGAAATACATACATAGTTATCAAACGAGATATTTTCTAAACTAAATGTGTTAGTCACATCAATAAGTGTGAATGGGACTTTCGTCTGGTCCAGTGGTTAAGACTGTGCTCCCAATGCAGGCAGCACAGGTCTGATAACTGGTCAGGGAACCAGCTCCCACATGCCACAGCTGACGACTTCACATGCCCTACCCAAGATCAAAGAGATCTGAGTGCTGCAGCAAAGACCTGGCACAGCTGGATGAATAAAGACAGAGAGCCTCTGTGGCAAGAGTCGGAAAGAGTGGTCAAGTGTGAGAGAGAGACACTCATAACTGAGCTGCCATTACTGACTTGACAGTGGCGGGAATGTGAAGAGGGATGCACACAGCCTCGGGGACTGAGAGGCTCCCAGCTGATGGCCAGCAAAGAGGTGAAGGTCTCAGCCCTTACCCTCAAGGAGCTTGATTCTGTTCCTCAGACTTGATCATCTCAATCGATTCATCTTCAAGTTTAATGATTCTTTTCTTCTGACCAGTCAAATCTGCTGAACTTTCCATTTTGTTTTCTAGTGAGCTGTTTGTTTCAATTACTGCATTTTTCATCTTGAGAAATCCTGTCTCTTTGTTGATATTCTGTATTCAGTGAGATATTGCTTTCAATTTGTCTTAGTTCTTAAGAAACACTTTTCTTTAGTTCTTTCAGTTCAGTGCAGTCACTCAGTTGTATCTGACTGTTTGTGACCCCATGGACTGCAGCACACCAGGCCTCCCTGTCTATCACCAACTCCTGGAGTTTACTCAAACTCATGTCCGTTAAGCTGGTGATGCCATCTAACCATCTCATCCTCTGTCGTCCCCTTCTCCTACCTTCGATCTTTCTCATCATCAGGGTCTTTTCAAATGAGTCCAATCTTCTCATCAGGTGGCCAGAGTTTCTGAGTTTCAGCTTCAACATCAGTCCTTCCAATGAATATTCAGGACTGATTTCCTTTAGGATGGACTGGTTGGATCTCCTTGCAGTCCAAGGAACTCTCAAGAGTCTTCTCCAATACTACAGTTCAAAAGCATCAATTCTCCGGTGCTCAGCTTTCTTTATAGTCTAACTCTCACATCCATACATGACTGCTAGAAAAACCATATCCTTGACTGGACGGACCTTAGTCGGCAAAGTAAAGTCTCTGCTTTTGAGTATACTATCTAGGTTGGTCATAACTTTTCTTCCAAGGAGTAAGCGTCTTTTAATTTCATGGCTGCAGTCAACATCTGCAGTGATTTTGGAGGCCCCCCCCCCAAATAAAATCTGCCACTGTTTCCATTGTTTCCCCATCTGTTTGCCATGAAGTGATGGGACCGGATGACATGATACTACTAGTTTTCTGAATGTTGAGTTTTAAGCCAACTTTTTCACTCTCTTCTTTAACTTTCATCATGAGGTGCTTTTGTTCTTCTTCACTTTCTGCCATAAGGGTGTTTTTCTGGAATTCTCTTGCTTTTTCGATGATCCAGCGGATGTTGGCAATTTGATCTCTGGTTCCTCTGCCTTTTCTAAATCCAGCTGGAACAGCTGGAAGTTCACGGTCCACGTATTGTTGAAGCCTGGCTTGGCAAATTTTGAGCATTGCTTTACTAGTGTATGAGATGAGTGCAGTTGTGTGGTATTTTGAGCATTCTTTGGCATTGCCTTTCTTTGGGATTGGAATGAAAACTGACCTTTTCCAGTCCTGTGGCCACTGCTGAGTTTTCCAAATTTGCTGGCATATTGAGTGTAGCACTTTCACAGCATCATCTTTCAGAATTTGAAATAGCTCAACTGGAATTCTATCACCTCCACTAGCTTTGTCCGTAGTGATGTTTTCTAAGGCCCACTTGACTTCACATTCCAGGATGTCTGGCTCTAGGTGAGTGATCACACCCTCATGATTCTCTCGGTCGTGAAGATCTTTTTTTTGTACAGTTCTTCTGAGTATTCTTGCCACCTCTTCTTAATATCTTCTGCTTCTGTTAGATCCCTACCATTTCTGTCCTTTATTGAGCCCATCTTTGCATGAAATGTTCCCTTGGCATCTCTAATTTTCTTGAAGAAATCTCTAGTCTTTCCCAATCTGTTGTTTTCCTCTATTTCTTTGTGCTGATCTCTGAGGAAGGCTTTCTTATCTCTCCTTGTTATTCTTTGGAACTCTGTATTCAAATGGGTATATCTTTCCTTTTCTCCTTTGCTTTTTGCTTCTCTTCTTTTCACAGCTATTTGTAAGGCCTCTTCAGACAGCCATTTTGCTTTTTTGCATTTCTTTTTTTTAGGGGGATGGTCTTGCTGCCTGTCTCTTGTACAGGGTCATGAACCTCAGCCCATAGTTCATCAGGCACTCTATCAGATCTAGTCCCTTAAATCTGTTTGTCACTTTCAGTGTATAATCATTCGGGATTTGGTTTAGGTCATACCTGAATGGTCTAGTGGTTTTCCCTACTTTGTTCAATTTAAGTCTGAATTTGGCAATAAGGAGTTCATGTTCTGAGCTACACGTATTTAAAATAGTGGCTTTAAAGTTTTTGTCTTATAAGTTCAGTGTCCTCAAGGACTTCCTCAAGTACAGTGCCTATTGATTATTTTTTTTCCTCTGTATTAGCCATACTTTCTTGCTGCTTTGCATGTCTCTCTCTCTCTTTTTTTTTTTTTTTTTTTTAAGTTAAAGCATGAGAAATTTTAAATAGCATAATGCAGTAACTCGGGAGATGAGATTCTCCCCTGGATTTTCTGTTATTGCTTTTCGTTGTTTGTTTAGTGACTTTTATGCATGCTATGAAGTCTCTTTTCTTTGTTGTTGCAGTCACTGAAGTTTCTCCTTGGTTGGTTTAGTCAATTATTGGACACAGATTTTCTTAAACACCTAGAATCCGTAAGTCTCCCAGTCTTGCTGAGGGGGCATATGTGAGGGGAGATGTGACTTCAGCACTCAGGATGCACAGTACTACCTTAGCCCACACTTCCTGCTCGTGCAGACAGAAGCTCAGGGTCGACCAGAGTGCAGTTAGACTTCTCCTTATATTCCTGAACATGCACAGGGCCTTCTTCATGCCCAGGAATATATATAAACTTTTCAGAGCCCCTGTGAACATCTCATTCCTTACGTTTCCATTTTAATCTTTTTGGTAGTTTGTTTTTTGCCTGATATTGACTCGCTCTTATGGCCATGAAGTTCACTGGTTCCTGGGAAAAAGGAATTTTTGCACTGTATGAGCTCCATTTCAGGCCAGACACAGTCTTTCAAGTGGGATCTTCCATGTACCTTCCAGGCAGGTCAGGTAATGGCAGGTCTCTGGGAAGGGGACTGAAAGAGCCCCAGCCCCTTCTGCTTTCTCAGGTATAGCTGCCCAGCTTACAGAGAGGAAGGGTTGGTACTAGAGCAAATCAGAATGCCACAGTGTTCTGTGCTATTACTGAGAGCCGTTTTGTTAAATAAATACTCCTGGATTGTTGCATGCTTCTGGTTCATTTTCAGTGTTGAAAAAGTTTGTTCTGACAATTTATACTGGTTTTTAAATTGCTTTTAAGGGGAAAGGATTTTCAGAGATTACTACTCTGTTACTTTTACTGATGTCATCTCTTTGGCTCAATTATTTTTTCAAAATTGATATAATAGCTGGTGTGGAATATGTAGCATTTAGGTCAACCCAGGGTGGTCACCACTGACTTGATTCTGTAAGTGCTACTAACTTAAGTTCTCACATTTAAATATATTTACTTTCCTTGGTCTTTATAAAACATTTATCTTTTTAATATTTTTCTTTGTTTTGTTAAGTAGCCATGGTTAAACCGTCATGACTCTGGCTCATTCATCTCAGCAGACTGGGGTGTAGTTAAAGCTTTTCTCTTCTTTCCTTCTCCAGCAGGCACCCAGGCCAGGGCAGTGCTGATTTCTCCCACTCTCTGTGTCATGCTCCTTTACTGCTTGACTGCTTGCTGGCAGTTGGTGCTGGCACTACCTCCTGCTACAAGCTATTTGCTGTCAGCAGGCTGCTGAGAAATAATATGTTTCCTCAGTGTATGGATATTGGCTTCAGTTCTCCTGGATATAGTGCTCAAACCTGGTAGAAAAAGATTGTGTATGCTCCTTTATACCTGCTACTACTAATCTTTTGTTCCTATAAAGGAGTCACTTCAACTTACTTAGCAATGAAATGTTTTAGAGTAAATGCTCATGTGAAATCCCAGTGTATAAAATGGATCTGTGCAGTATATTTTGAGTGATGGCTATACCCTTTTTGGTCCTCTTGCCAAGCTGCTTCTTCCAATGAGCTCTAAAGGTGCTCTTTCAGAACCAAAGAATTCCCTAGAACACAACCCTAAGATTTATGTCCAGATCCATCTTTCTGTGCTGGGTAGGATAATGTGTTATTATTCTACTTTTCTTTTTCATATCAGAATTCTAAAATATTCTTCAGTGATCATGTGAAATAAGATGAAAAATCTCCCTAGCATTCATAATGTTTTCCATCTGTTTCTATCAATTCCAGGCCAAGGAGAAACCAGAACAGTTCAGTTCAGTAGCTCAGTCATGTCCAACTCTTTGCAACCCCATGGATTGCAGCATACCAGGCCTCGCTGTCCATCACCAACTCCCGGAATTACTCAAACTCATGTCCATTGAGTCAGTGATGTCACCCAACCATCTCATCCTCTGTTGTCCCCTTCTCCTCCTGTCTTCAATCTTTCCTAGCATCAGGGTCTTTTCCGATGAGTCAGTTCTTCCCATCATGTGGCAAAAGTATTGGAGTTTTAGCTTCAGCATCAGTCCTTCCAATGAACATTCAGGACTGATTTCCTCTAGGATGGACTGGTTGGATCTCCTTGCAGTCCAAAGGACTCTTGAGAGTCCCAAACATAGATTTCATCATTTTTATTCTGAAATTTTATTCCTTAGGGACACAGTTCCAATCATTGTTTTCCTGTATACAGCTCATACATATCCTTTATGTCTCATACATATGCTTCCACACTGTCAAGTTCATACTTAGAGTATAAGGAAGTATATTCCATCGATTACAATTCTTAGCACATTTTTCCACAGAGGTAGTTTTATGTGACATTTCCTCAGTGCTGTTAGTACTCTATTTCAAAAATAATACTAGCAATATAGACTTTTCTAAAGATGTGATATAATTTATTTATAAGATATAAACTGTTGACCCATGAACAGCTTGAATGGTTTGAATTACTCAGGTCCACATACACAAGGATAATTTTCTTTAGCCCATGGTACAGCACTCTGCCACCCACATTTGGGGAACTATGTGGATATGGAGGAACTGCATGTGCAGACGGCTGACAATGAGCTCTACACAGATTTTTGACTATCTAGAGTGTTGTCCAGGAGTCAAATGTATATCTTATTACTTCTGTGAGAAAATGTTACAAGTTCTCTATTTTAGCAACAGGTTACTATAACCTGATGAGTTTCTTGGTTTTTGTTTTCTGTGTATGTGTATTAGTCTTAATATAGTTTTCAGTTAACTTCTTGTATTTGAATATTAGTCAGTAGGAACTTTTATTTGACCTAGCAAAGAGTCTCACTTGTTTACTTACCAATGAAGACTTTAAATGCTTTTTCTCTTCTGTGTATTTGTTCTCAGATAGTCTCATGATGAAAATTTAGTGACATATACCTAGGATTATAGACTAAGTTAAAATGTATTTCTAGGTCATTTTTTAGATCATTTTCACATGGTATCGACTCCTATTGAGCATAATGGTTTTGTACTTTTAATATCAACTTTTGGAAGTATATTTTAATGATTTTTTTTTTCTTTTTTTGCTCTTAGATCATTTGGGGAATATTTTTCATCTTTGTTGCATTGCTGTTTGTAATTTCTCTCTTCCTGTCAAAGTAAGTACACTAGACACATTTTCTAAAGCACTTACACATCTCCTGTGATATTATACATTTTCCGTGCTGAATTCCATTAATGTAGCCTATTCATCTTAAGTAGCTATTTTACTTGAAGTGTTCTACAGCATTAACTCAAAGAATGACTAAAAAGGCCCAATAATAGACGGTATTTTTTTGGTCTATATCAATTGAACAATATCTGTAAGATATTTAAATGATGTTTGATTTGTTATTTGTGGTTTTCTTGGACTCGGTTGAATGTACTTGCTCAAGTTATGATGTTATTCTTTCTAAACTAACAGAAAATGTGATGGTATAATGTGTAAATTCACTATATACTTTGTTATAGCTTGGATAAAGCTCTTCATTCAGCTGGAATAGATTCTGGTTTCATAATTTTTGGAGCTAACCTGAGTAACCCACTGAATATGCTTTTGCCTTTACTACAAACTGTAAGTAAAAAAAAAAATCAGTCATTTTATACTGTAGCAAATACACTGTCAAATTATTATGGTGACAAACCTGTTAATGCACAATATATGCTTGTGCTCTCTGTTAATTTGGCTTTTTATTTACATTTAACTTCTACATTGATACGTTGTTCTAAAAATTATTGTATTGATGTATTACTGAACTCTTTTAAGTTATGTATTATTTGAATTGGAGATACATTTAAACTTAGGGTGAACTTTTCCAAGCATTCCTTCATTTTGCCTTTTAATGAAGTCTTTTATTCCATATATAAATGTAATTTTTAGTTTAATTTATTATAGGATTTTTGTTAGGATGATAGTGTTGAACAATTTGGTAATAATTTGGTAGTTTGCTTCTTGGAGGTTTTTTCTGGTATTTTTTTTGGTATTATCATAGTAGCCTGATCAGGGTTGATATTTTAAACATTGCCAAATATGAATAGTGAAGTTTCACTTAATTGTATTCAATGCATGACTCCTGGAGCCCTTACTGTTTGTGTATTAAGTTTAATTTTATCTTTTTTCAGGTGTTCCCTCTTGATTATATTCTTATAACAATTATTATTATGTACTTTATTTTTACTTCAATGGCGGGGATTCGAAATATTGGCATATGGTTCTTTTGGATTAGAGTGAGTATATGTTATAATTTTTATTTTTTCCATCATTTTGTATATAACCTCCATGATTGCAAATTATCTTAGATTTATAATACAGAAGTTATAAATATCTTGATACCAAAATGGTAGAAGTACTAGCCTTTTCACTTTATGTTAACATAAAAGTGCTCTTAGTCCAGAGCGTGCATGGTCAGTTGCATTCAGCTCTTTGTAACTTCATGTACTGTAGCCTCCAAGTCTCCTCGGTCCATGGGATTATCCCACCATGAATACTGGAGTGGGTTGCCATTTCTTCTTTCAGGGGATCTTCCTGACCCAAGGATCGAACCTGCATCTCCTGCATTGGCAGGTGGGTTCTTTACTGCTGAGTCACCTGGGAAGCCTCTTTGTCTAAAGCAGCAGTTCTTAAACGGGGGCAGTTTTGCCCTCCTGGTATATTTGGCAAAGTGTGGAGATGTTTTCAGTTGTTATAACTAGGAAGCACTACTGGCATCTAGTGGGTGGAGAGCAGGGAATCGAGTCAGCGTCCTGTATTGCACAGGCAGCCCCGCAACAAAGACTTGCTCATCCAGCCCAAAATAGCAGTGCTGAGAGTGAGAAGCCGTGGTTTAGAAGTTCTGTTATTTTCCTTAGTGTTTGACTGTAGCCCAACTGCATTGCAGCACAACTGGATACACTATAGTTCAAAATATGGCCCTGTGACCAGGAGTGAAAGATTCCTGTGCTATTGGAGAAAGGGTTATTTTCTTCTTATTCTCATTTTGATATTAAAATGAGATATATCATTCATACTTCCAGCTGTCTGTAAAATGCAATTAACTAGTGGCTTGAACTAATGAAAAACTTCCTGCTGTGGGAAATTTTTTAGATCTAGCATTGCTTCAGCAACTTAAAAACATCAAGTCTAATATCTCTGTATTTATTCCTCTTGGCTTCTCCCTCATGGTTGAGATATGGCTGCTTCGCCCTCTTTATCCCGTCTGTGTACTGTGAGGAAGGGGCAGCTAGGAGAAGGGGTGACAGAGGGCGTGGCTTTCCCAGAAGTCTCCCACGGACTGCTTTCTTTCTGATGCGTAATGTTTTATCACTACCAGCCACTACTGGGCATAGGGAAGCGGGAAGTGTGCATTTTTAGGTGATCATGTCCCATCCAGAATTAGAGTCCTGTTATTCTATATTGTACTATTATATTCAGTCGAGTAGTAAAGCAGGGAGGTGTTGTCTCAGTTGCTAAAGTGTGCTCTGTCATTGAAATGAGAGGCCTGTCACCAGGCTTCTTGTATCTGCTCCTGCGTGTTTCAGTTTCCATCCATCCATACAGGCTGCACATGGAAATAGCTATAGTCAGATGGTCATAAATTACCAGAAACTAGATGATAGTTTTATAGTTGAGTATAACATGAGGATGGGTTTCCCAGATGGCGCAGTTGATAAAGAATCCGCCTACCAATGCAGGAGACACAAGAGACACAGGTTCCATCCCTGGGTCAAGAAGATACCTGGAGGAGGAAATGGCAGTCCACTGCAGTATATTTGCCTGGGAAATCCCATGGACAGAGGAGCCTGACAGACACCACTAAGCAGGCACATGGGTGCATGTGTGCGAGGGTATCATGAGTATTTCATAGAAATGAGTACTTCAAACATGACATGTTTGTCCTTTGCAATAATATATAGAAAACTATAAATATATTACTAATACTTAGAGTTTAAACTCACTCTTTTAACCTGTAGATAGAATTAGACATAGTTCACTGTTCTTAGCTCTATGAATTTCTAACAGATGCTGTTACATAATAAGTTTAGAAGATTCTTTGAAACCATGAAAACACTAATTTATTTCTCTAGGTGTTGAGTTTTTAAAATAAACATGAATCTGAATCTGAAAGCTTTACAGGGAAAGAATTGTCTCTGTTATTCTTACAGCTATCTGGAAAGATTAAGAAATCTTAGTATTTATTTTGGAAAAGGAATTGGTGCATTGAACTGCATTCATTGCCCCCTAACAAATGAGCAAGACCCAGTGCCTTCACGTAAAATGTATTGCTGAAATAGCATCACTGTGTTTTTCCTTCCAGTTGTATAAAATCAGAAGAGGTAGAACCAGGCCCCAGGCGCTCTTATTTCTCTGCATGATACTTCTGCTTATTGTCCTTCACACTAGCTACATGATTTATAGTCTTGCTCCCCAGTATGTTATGTATGGAAGCCAAAACTACTTCATAGAGGTAAGTACAAACATTAAAAAATTGTCATTATGTTGACATTTTAAAGATAGTAACATCTAAAACCAAATTTAATTTGTGAAAGCTAGCATAAAATATTAGCTCATCAAATTAAATTTAATACTGCTAAAACTAGTTGTACATTCCATTGTTGGGCATATTTACATTTGTTTCATACAAATTCTTTTTAAAAATAACACTGAATTTCATAATAGTTGTTCCTTAAATGGATCCCATGCTGCCAAACTGCTGAGCTTTATCTCAGCACTTTACTAGAACTCATAATATTTACTTTAAAGTGCTATTTTAAGTAAGTTTATTAAGATGGCTCCCCAAAACGTTTTGGTGAGCAAAGAGCAAAAAATTTCTGCTCGTTGGTACCATGAATCCCATAGGAGAGACTTTTATAAGTGTTTTATTTGTGGGTAGTTATGTTTTCTCGTATCCTGATGGGGATCCTCTTACCTGTTACACTGATTCCTTGGTGTTATCTTTCAAAAGCCACCTGTGATTCCTAGTTATAACTGGAGAGCTAGTTTGAATATTTTGAAAGTTTTAAAATATTTTGATGATATCTAGTTTGGCCTTTGTTTAGTTTCCTTTTCCTAAAATATCTCTTGCTCTGCTTTCTAATAGTTCAAATCAAATCTGTGTTTTAGGGCCCAGTTCAAGCCTTACTTTAATGGAATCTTTCATTATTAATCCATTCTGCCCAGATCATTCCTTTTTTATCCTTCATTCTTTCTTTAACATGTAATTAGTAGTTCGTTCATTGAGAAATACCAGTAGCGTGAGTGGATCAGAGATAAGACACACATCACAGCAGAGGTACACGGATGACCCAAGTTTGGGAAACACACTGCGAAAAGATCACCTTAGTCATTCTTTTCATTTCTTATACCCTTTATTATCTTCTTGCCTTATCCCCTGCACCTAGCTCTCTAGCTCATGTTATGAAACATTCTTCTATGAATGGATGAAATAAGATCATGCTTTTGCATGGATAAACGGTATTCTCTTCTTGTTCCACAGTGGAAAACCAAGGGCTGTTTTCTCTGGGCAGAAGCTCCATTGATTAACACAGGGCCTAAATATTGTTGCGGGAAAGCCTTAATGTCAAATTTACCATGAATCTTTTATTCTAATTGAAATTTTACATAAAATTTACATTTTAGAATATTAGCCAAATGTGATTTAATAGAAAACAGGGTGTGAGTTCATAATGTGTCACTGTTTAATCAAAATACATATGTTAATATAGTGTTTACCTTTTAACTATATCTTCATTTTTTAGAGCAATATGACTTTCAATGGCCATAGAGGCAATTCAACCCTTTCTGTGCCAAAGAGATGTGATGCAGATGCCCCTGAAGGTAAAGCAGCTTATATCACCTTTCTTAGAATTTATAACTGTGTGAGAAAAGATTTGTTTTGAATTTTGGTGTCTTAAGCACTTGATACATTTTTTTTCATATGTGGTGACAAAGGAGCTTTGTTAATAATAAGAAATTGGTCTCTTCAATAGAATTTCTTGTGATATAATGATTTCCATTAGGGAGAGGATCATTATAAATTAGTTACCCTTGAAGAACAAAAGGTGGTTATTATTTACCATACTTACTGGTATAATAAGAAATCATTCTTAAATGCCTTTTTTGTTATTTTTGAAAAATTCAAGAGACTTTTGGTAGAATCTATCATTTTTAGGACTGAGAACAAAAGTACCTATGACCTAGAGCAGCTTTTAACCCATTCAACTCTGGTCACTTTAGTTAATAAAATAATAATAAAGTTAATGATGACAGCAGTTAATGTTTAAGAATGTGTAATTTTGAGCCAGACATTGTAAGTTTTTCCTGTGTATTCTGACAAAAGCTCTGAGATCTGTGTTCTTCATCTCTGTGAATTTTGAGAGGGTCATTTTTTTTCTGTCTTCTGTTTGCTGAGATGGTTTTCTTTTCCTCTTATTATTATAGCATTCTTCCTGATTAAGGATTCCAGATTTATTCTTTCCAGATATGCAAAAATTTTTTTTCTACTTTTGCCTTCAAAATGCTTTTATTCCAAAGTAAAGTAATATGTCAGATATATTTCTTGATAAGTCATTGAGGGGTTCCATTATGAAAAAGATAAATTTGGAGTGTTTTAGCAGAGTCAGCTCTAGAATGTTGTGGAGTAACAGGTACAGAATAGGTACAGAACACTGGATGGCCGGTGAGGAAGCAGTGAGCTCTACCTGGAGGTCGCTGTGGGCTCGTCAGAAAGAAAGGCTTCAGACGGGATGCCAGGGCCACCTCTCCAGGTGAGAGGAGAATCCAGGGAAGGCTGCCCCAGGCGGAAGAGCACAGCGCACACATCAAGTTACCTTCGACCGTACAGTTTTGTGTTCAGACAGTTTAAAACCATTATTATTGTTTTGTTAATTGTGGAGGTGTAAGGGGTTAGAGGAAAGAGGAAATGGGGTTGCCGAGTTAGAACTCAAATCAGAAAGGTCTGGGAAAGAGCCAGTGGATGGTTTTACACAAGAAAGTGGCAACTGTGGTCTGGCTTGTTTTCAGTAACTTAAATTACAGAAGAGAGAGAATGGATTTGAGAAATTGAGACCAGAGCATAGAAACCACTTGGGAGAGGGTACCAGGAGGAATAGTTTACAGTAATCCAGGAGATATGGTAAAAGCCTGAAGCAAATGGTGGTCTTAAGTGTGAAATGAACACAGACTTGAGAGAAGATCTCCTTGCTTGGATCTTGGGTCTTGAAGAGTGGCAGGGGAGGCAGAATATTTTGGAGTGGCCTCCAGTTTCTGAGTAATATGGTAAATTTTGGTATCACCAAGCTGAGGTAAAAAAAGATACTAAGATTAAAGAAAAAAGTATAGATACTGCTTAGCTGACTTGAGATGGAGATTTCACGGACAGTTGGATGTTTACAGAATGAACTCAGAGGGCAGAGTGTGAGGAGCCTGGAGACCCAGGCAGGCGGGCGACAGAACTAGGGGGGAGCGAGCAGAAAGAGGAAGGAGAGGTGTGGATGCTGGAGGCGAAAACTACGTGCAGTGAATAAAAGGGAATATAAAGCACCTAAATTCTTCACAGAGCTTGAGAGGGATTGGATGGAAACTAGAAAAGGTATGCTGCATCAGCAGAGAATCTTTTTTTTTCTTTTCTTTTTAAATGAGAGGAGACTAGGGATGATGAGATGAATTCATGGAGCAGGAAAAGTTGAAGAAAAATATGCGAAAGGATGAATGATGAGCCAGTGTCATCCTGTTCTGGAGGAGATAGTAATTAGAACATCAAAGAATGCTTTAGGTAGAAGGAAGGATCCTTCTTTCTCTAGATTGCAAGGAAGGAGGCAACAATATGAACTCAGATAGTAATTTCATAGTGAGGGTGAGCAGGAAGTTCTCTGTGATTGTCTCATCTTGCTTTGAGGTGTAATTTCAGTCATTTGCTGAAGATCATGTGGGCCACTGGGCACAAAACTAAAGAAAAGTGGCAGAAGTTTTGCTAGGTGAACAGACAAGGATCTGACTGGAGATAAGTTAGTGATAAATGAACATAGGCCAAGGGGCAGAGATGAAATTATCTCTCTATAGTTTTGCTGGACGTGTCTGCACAGCTGGTGCTCTTCTCCATCAGAGCCTAGGCTGTCTGGGGAGATGATTTGAAGGACTGGAGGAGGATGAGAGTCAGAGAAGGAAGAGACCAAGTGCAGAGTCCAGGGTGCAGGGCAAAGACGGGAAGAGACCAAAACTGGGAGGAAAGAACCAGATCAAGAGATGAGTCAAAACCAAAATCAAGGGAAAGCAAACGTGGAGAAGTAATAGCAAAATGTTTCTGTTATAAATTAATTGACTTAATTTTCCAGGTCTGCTTTGGTAGCAACAAAGACACTTTAGTCCCAGATTTTTAACTTTAAATGCACACAGCCCCACCCCCACCCCACACATGCATCATAAGTAGAGTTGATAAGTGAAATGCTTTGGGTTGTCATTTTTTGCTAAGTGAGAATAGAATGAAAAATTACTGTTGGGTTGATTTGTAATTTTTTGAGAGGGCTCTGATCTTGAAGATCTAAAATAAGTTCTGTTTCTTTAGATTATTACATTATTGAAACCTTAGCAGAAGAACAGGTCAAACTTTCAAAATCAAGTTGCACTGGTAAAGGGGGCTTTAAAATGCCCCTGTATTGTTGAACTGAATGAATTTGCGAGTTATAGATCAGTAAGCTTTAGTTAAATGATACACTTGGCCATAACTTTCATATGAATCCCATTTGGTATTTTTTCTTTTTCAGTCTAGGAAAAAGTGTTTATAGTGGTTTAAGTGACCTCCTTTGAATTGTTAAATATTTTTCTAAAACATTTTAGTTGATTTATGCTTTGAAATGTTACTTTGCAGTACAAAACATACCCTTCAGATTTATGGATTTATCTCTCCCGATATTTTGTCTTTGTTCTCTACCAAATCTCTAAATGTCAGATTGCCAGTGCATGCTGGGAAGAGGATGGCAGAAATACAGTGGTTATATTTGGGGTGTCAGGGTAGTTTTCTTAAGAGAGTAAGAAAAATCAATGATTGGCTATAAGAGAGCTCTCCCTGCCAGACTCAAAATTAAGCATGCTCTGGGTACTGCCACTCATAAAGGAGATATTAACCCTACTAATTCATATATACGCAAGTGAAAATCATTGTTTTATACATTAAAAGTTTTAATAATGGAGAAAGATGAAAGAGCAGTTCACATGAGATTTGACACGTGGGGTGGGGCTCGGGTGGAGTGTGTGGTGAAAGACAGATCACGCAGTGTCCCTTTACTGTGGACTAGGAAACCTCAGCTTGCAAGAGGAAAATCAGCACTTTGTAACTTGTGACATTTTGGTGAGCAGTTTGACTAAGGTAGATGATACAGTAATAGAAATACCCCACAAGGCACTTGGTGTCACCTTTGTTATGCACCTGTTGCAAGTAATAGTTTTGGAGAACAATTTTTTAATTTAGAAACAAAAAACTTATAATTTATTTTGTGTTGTACTTAAAACTATTTCTAAGTAAACATAATCTTCCTATAAAGATGTTAAAGCAGTGATTTTTCTAAAACACGCATATATTGATCTCTTACCAATCCTGAGTACATTTTAGAGACTTTTTTTCTTAAGTAATATTGCGTTCATATATGAGGTGGTCTGGCATTTTTCAAATGTTATAATGCTTGAGAATTAAAGCAGTCATCTAAAAATAGTTAAGGTTTTTTTGTGTTTAAAATTCTCTCTTAAAGAATAATTGAGCAGAGTTATAAACAATGCCTATCATACCATGTTTACAAAGTTCTCTTAAAGCAACAATTTTTAAAATTTATCCTTTCACATAGTGCATTGTTTATATAAGTTCTAAGTGAGCCACCTGAGCAAATTAGAAATCTATTTTTAGGTTTTTATGCAGTTATGACAAAAGGACTTTTACATTTTTAGTTTTATGTTCGTTAAGTGCTACTTAATCTAATAGACATTAATACATGCACAATTTATATGCTAGTGTGAGTAAAATAGTTAAACACAGAATTATGAAAAGTAATGTAAACATGCAGAAACATTTGAGTCTGGATAGGAGGGTGAATGATCAATCTCCCTTTGTGGTCTGGCAGAATAGAGTACTGGGTAGGTTCTCAGAAAGAGAGACTGCATCAGAGACATATACACAGCCCCTGCCCTTGGAAAGCAAACAGCCTAATGGATTTGGATATGAAAATAAATAATAGTAATAAAAAAGTAAATGGCAAACTGTAATGAAATTGCAGGCAAAATGCTGTGGGAAGGCAAAGGAGGTAATGGTTTTCCCTACAGTGTAACATTTTAACTGGGCCCCAAAGTGCAAGTGAATCTAAATGAACAAACAAAACAGTGGAGGCTGTACCAAGCAGAGAAGGAACCTGTGTTAATAAGACATAAAGACAAATTTATTTGGCCTGTTATGGAAAAAGTATGTTGTGGCAGGAGCATTGAATGTTTGGGAAATACAGAGAGGGATGAAGCAAGATTACATCTTTCCAAATGACCATTTTAAAAAAATCTGTGAACCACAAGTTTAATTTCTGCCATCCTGTTTAATTATTTTACCTTTCTTTGACATGAACTTGTCTTATTTGGACAGTATAGTACCTAGAAATGTGATGATCTGTATATATCAAGCTTGATTTTTGTGGGATGTTCTGGTTAAGTATATTTGTTAATGTATATAGCCAGCCTTAAAAATCATTAATCTATGGTTTTAGGATATAATTTCACTAGGACAAATGGTTAAGATGACTTAAGTTAACTGATGATGCTAAAATAGAAACTGATGTGTTAAACTAAACTACATGAATTACAAAAAGCTGAACAGATTTAAAATTAAAGAGCTAAAGCAGAGTTATGATTACATGTACTAACTACGAAGGGAGAAGTAAGAATGATACTGAATAACTAAGATAATGTTAGAGGAAAATTAATAAAGTAAAATGTGCATACTTTTACTCTAAATACTTACTTCAGAGAGTAGCTGGATACTAAGATTTGGAGTAAACAAGCCCATTATCAGGGAGGGCCTCAAAATACATTCTATATGAATAAAATGTATTTACCATGCTGTTTTGCTTTTGTCATTAGTAAAATCAAGTAGACTTGTTTTCTCAAAACTTCAGGTACCTATCCTTCTGCAGACTTTTCTCGGAAATACTAGGTCATCTAAGATACTGTGTCAGTTCGCAGCTGGAAAGAACCAGCTGTGAGAGTGGGATGATCATGGCATGTTTTCCGTGAGGTCAGCCAGGAGGGCTCGATCAGGAAGGGCTGTCTGCTGGCCGGCTGGGAAGAGGGCAGACTTCGGGCACCTGGCCAAAGAGGGGAATCTAGCTAAGGGTTACTTAAGTCAGATCAACAAGTCGCTTGTTCTGATTGATCAGTGTGGACAAATAGCTCAGCTAATCTTTCGTGAAGCGAAGGCTGAGAATGTTGGGGGCTTGTGTCTAGTGGCTGTTTTGCAGGTAAACAAAGGGGTGTCCTAGAGCCTTCTCTATATCATAGGTTGTATCCTTCTTCATACCAAGCCTTTGATACCTGGTATGTATCTTATACTTAAGGAACATTTTAATTTAAACACTAAATTTTCATTAAGCAACTTAATGTGACAATTTAAGTAAGTTAAAGGTGAAATACAGTTCAACTAAAGTACTGCTTCAGTTTTTAGTTTAAATTAATTAAAAGTGTGTAATATTAGAAATTTTGTCAAGTGCTGAACAGTCACATGTTTCCAGTGGGTGTTACATTGGACAGCACAGTCTAGAGCCTGTGTGTGTGGTTGGCATCTCACAGGAAACAGAGCTTCTTACAAAGTGAAGCCCCTCCCTCTCCTGAAGATGGCACCATCACGTGAGGGTGAACCACAAGTAAAGTTAAATGTATTACTTGCAAAATATGGAAAGCAAAGTTGACCTTAGTGTCAAGAACAAGGGGAAAGAACCAGACTCCTAAGAAATTGTAGCTGCAGACTAGCACTTTGCAGCTATGCAGGCCAAATGCACGCCAGCAGAGTGAGTTTGTTTCACTGCAGTTTCAGACTGGCAGTGCAGTAAATGGTGCAAGGAAGTATAATTCTCACAAGAGGAGCGTACCTTAATTCTTGGCTTCACAGAATTCCCACAAAGGAGCGCAAGTGAAGATGTCAGAGTCAAATATTCAAGCACACAAGGAGGCAAAGCACCACACATAAGAGAGCAAACAGAAGTTGCAGAGAGCAGAGAGAGACCTGCCAAGCTCTGATCCTGGAACTATCAACACAGATTATGGAACAGCTGACTATGATGAAAGAAATAAGACCAGATCAGCATACTGCAGAGGACAGCAAAGTATTAAAGAATGGATGAAACCCTAGCAAATTTATAAATGGACCAAATACAGTGTTTGAAAATGAACATACATTATTGAAATGAAACTCAGTGTAGAGAACTACAGAGTAAAACCACAACGAGCCATCTCCACTTAACCATTCACTAACTGTGGGAGAAAAAGGGGTAGCTGAGGTAGCTCATCTCAGAGGAAAATGGGCACAGGCCCCACCAGGTAAACAAGATGGACACCCTGCAGCATGGCCTGTGCCTCTGGGCATGACCGCCTGGGACGATCAGAGATGGGGCTCAGATCATGAGGAAACAGAACCCAGACCCAGGCTGATGGCTAACAGCCATGCTGTAAAAGCGGTGCTTTAGATCCGTCAGTGTCATCGGAGACCAGAGGCTGAGGAGCTCACAGGTTCAGGGAAGTATGGTAAAACCAATACAGTATTGTAAAGTAATTAGCCTCCAATTAAAATAAATAAATTTATATTAAAAAAAAAAGAGACATCGCAACCAAATGTGATATGTGGTCCAGGGTTTGGTGCTGCCCTTAAGGGATGAATGTACTAGGAAGAATACACTCAGATAAATGACATGTTGCAGTATGGGCTGTAGTGCCAATTTTTAAAAATATAATATCAGTATTAAAAGTCTTAAATTTAATAGCTCTTCTCTGGTTATGTAAGAGAAGGTCCATCTTGTAAACAATGCTGTGTTAAGTGGCTAAATTGCACAATGTACGGTTCAGGAAACAGAAGGAAATATTTATGTTGAGAAGAAGATAAAAGAGAGGGAAAAAAAAGAGGCCCACTGTATACTGCCAGATGGCTGTTGTTATTGTTCAGTCGCTATGTCATGTGCTACTCCTTGCAACCCCAAGGACTGCATCATGCCAGGCTTCCCTGTCCTTCACCGTCTCTGGGGACTTGTTCAAACTCATGTCGATTGGGTTGGTGATGCCATCTAACCATCTCATCCTCTTTCGTCTCCTCCTCCTCCTGCCTTCAGTCTTTCCCAGCATCAGGGTCTTTTATAATGGCCCCTGAGGAGGGCAAAGTAATGGAGCGTCAGCTTTAGCATCATTCCTTCCAAAGAAACCCCAGGGCTGATCTCCTTCAGAATGGACTGGTTGGATCTCCTTGCAGTCCAAGGGGCTCTCAAGAGTCTTCTCCAACACCACAGTTCGAAAGCATCAATTCTTCGATGCTCAGCCTTCTTCACAGTCCAACTCTCACATCCATACATGAGTACTGGAAAAACCACAGCTTTGACTAGAGAGACCTTTGTCGGCAAAGTAATGTCTCTGCTTTTTTAATATGCTGTCTAGGTTTAATAGCTTTTCTTCCAAGGAGCAAGCATCTTTTAATTTCATGGCTGCAGTCACCATCTGCAGTGATTTTGGAGCCCAAGAAAATAAAGTCTGTCACTGTTTCCATTGTTTCCCCATCTATTTGCCATGAAGTGGTGGGACCAGATGCCATGATCTTAGTTTTCTGAATGTTGAGTTTTAAGCCAACTTTTTCATTCCTCTTTCACTTCATCAAGAAGCTCTTTAGCTTCTCTTTGCTTTCTGCCATAGGGGTGGTATCATCTGCTTATCTGAGGTTATTGGTATTTCCCCTGGCAGTCTTGATTCCAGCTTGTGCTTCATCCAGCCCAGCATTTTGCATAATGTACTCTGCATATAAGTGTAATAAGCAAGGTAATAATATACAGCTTTGACATACTCCTTTCCCAATTTGGAACCAGTCTGTTGTTCCATGTCTGGTTTTAATGGTTGTTTCTTGACCTGCATACAGATTTCTCAGGAGGCAGATCAGGTGGTCCAGTATTCCCATCTCTTTAAGAATTTTCCACAGTTTGTTGTGACCCACACAGTCAAAGACTTTGGTGTAGTCAATCAGTGAAGCAGAAATAGATGTTTTTCTGGAACTCTATTGCTTTTTCTGTGATCCAACATATGTTGGTGGTTTGATTCTGCCTTTTCTAAATCCAACTTCAACATCTGGAAGTTCACGGTTCATGTAATGAAGCCTAGCTTAGAGAATATTGAGAATTACTTTGTTAACGTGTGAGAAGAGTTTAATTGTGCAGTAGTTTGAGCATTCTTTGGCATTTCTGTTCTTAGGGATTGGAATGAAAACTGACCTTTTCCATTCTGTGGCCATTGCTGAGTTTTCCAAATTTCCTGGCATATTGAGTGCAGCACTTTCACAGCATCATCTTTTAGGACTTGAAATAGCTCAACTGGAATTCCATCACCTCCACTAGCTTTGTTCATAGGGATGCTTCCTAAAGCCCACTTGAGTTTGCACTCCAAGATGTCTGGCTCTAGGTGAGTGATCACACCATCATGGTTATCTGGGTCATTAAGATCTTTTTTGTATAGTTCTTCTATGTATTCTTGCCACCTCTTCTTAATATCTTCTTCTGTTAAGTCCATATGTTTTCTGTCTTTAATTGTGCCCATATTCACATAAAATGTTCCCTTGGTATCTAATTTTCTTGACGAGTTCCCATTCTTTCATTTTCTCTATGTTTTTGCAATGTTCACTTAGGAAGGCTTTCTTATTTCTCCTTGATATTCTTTGGAGCTGTGCCTTCAGAGGGATATAGCTTTCGTTTTCTCCTTTGCCTTTCAGTATTCTAAAAGCTGACATTTTCTAAATGCAGGCCAGGATATGGAATTAATAAGATAACCACTTCTAATTACCTTTTTTAGTAGAATTATAATTACATTATTTATATAATTATACATTAATTACCTCCTTTTATGGAAAAAGAAATGGCAACCCGCCGCAGTATTCTTGTTTGGAAAATCCAGTGAACAGCTGAGCCTGTCTGGCTACAGTCCATAGGGTTGCATACAGTCAGACAGGACTGAAGTGACTTCATGTATACATCCTTTTAAAAATTTACACTTCTATTAATAGATGTGATTTTTCTTAAATTCCAAAAATTTAAATTTATATGCACAGTGAGTGTTTCAGCATGATGTATTTTGCCCCACAAAATGACAGGAACATATTTTGAACATAAGAATTAGTGAATATAATGTATGCTATGTGGTAACTCCCTAGCAATTTAGATTAAAAGGTGTATCTTCTTGTGAAAGTGAGTTGATCTTTTGTGTGTAATTTCAATTTTGAATCTGCTAAACATAATTCATCTCTCACATTTTCCTGTCATTTCTGATATAAATTGTTAGCATCAAATAAACCTTGATTTAATTATAGACATATCTCCACCTTTTACGACCTTGATTAAAGTGGCCCAGCCCAGGCCCTTAAACCTTATAAATACTCTTTGCCTTTCCCATTCTTATTCTCCCTGAGTCATTCTTTGACTTGGTTTATAGAATGTATTCCGTTTGAGGTTCTGGAAAAGGACAGGTTAAATCCACAAAGAACATATTAAAAACTCTTCAGAAATTAAACCTCCAAAAGAGCATAGTACTTTAAGGCTTGTTGAATTTTTTCATATTTTAAATAACCCACCAATTTAAATTCAAAGATGATATTCTGTATTTGGTGATAAAATTCAACTTAAACAATTCAAGATAGTCTTATAAAGTTCTCACTTATTTTTAAAGATAGAGCAATTTCCACACTTTCTTATGTGAAGCATTTGCTTTGAAAACCATGAGCTAAAATAGGATATTCTAATCAAAATTGTTTCTTATGATAGTGTCAGAAACCTAGCACTTTCTTTCTGGATATTTTCCATATGTACTCTAACGCCAACATTTTATCTATTCCAGGGCATTCTGTTGTACCAATTCGTAGTAGACCATCTAAAGTCTTAATGGTTCCCAAATGTTGCTCAGTTTTAAAAGCTTTTGAATCCCATAAAATGTGAGAAACTGACACCAATATCGCGTTGCTAATGCTCAGCAGACACATAGACGCGTGCCTCTGCCCTCGGGGTAAACACCGCTGAGGACAGACACAAATGGCTGACGACCCAGACTGAAACAGCTCCAGTAGCCTCCTTACCAAGACAGGTGGCCTCAGAAGGCTTGCTTTGAGACTTGTCATTTCACTGCATCCACCAATGTAAAACTTGTGTCATAAGCGTAGCCCAAATGTAGTTGTCCACCTTTTACGACCTCGATTACAGTGGCCCAGCCCAGGCCCTTAAACCTTATAAATACTCTTTGCCTTTCCCGTTCTTATTCTCCCTCACAGTATTTAGTCTAATAAATATAGTTTTACTTAATGGATGAGGTTTTC
Organism: Ovis aries; assembly: GCF_016772045.2. Lineage (NCBI taxonomy): Eukaryota > Metazoa > Chordata > Mammalia > Artiodactyla > Bovidae > Ovis > Ovis aries. The sequence continues at coordinate 4,649,443 of NC_056062.1, forward strand.
TAAGTCGTGTTTTAGAGTGTTGACAGTTGACAATAAATAAGCCTAGTGATGCTGGATAATTTAAGGGGAATTTAATAATTTAATCAGTAAATTAAGAATCTTAGATTTCTGTTTCTGCTTTTTAACCACCATCTGGTTTACATATAATGAAATGCGTGTCCTGCCAACCTCTCAAATCTCAGTTCCAAGACTGAGCTCCTCTCCTGCTCTCTTCTGTTCAGCTTTTCCACATGTTACTCTCATGTCATAGGGTAGGAAAAGTTGTCCTATGCCTTTTGTGTGCCCTCAACTATTTATTTACTCAGAAATCTTGAAATCTTTTTTGCATTGTCTTACTTTTCCAATACTAACCATTTTCTACATCCCGTCAAGGTTAGATGAGAAATAGCAAACTATACCCATCAGTGAGGACACTTGAAATATATTACATACAGTGTAATAATACAGCTTTGTATGTTTTCACAGAAAAATAGTCACCACATGATGATAGTGGAAGAGTGTATATATTCTCTCATGTTTTATGTTTTGTGCCTGTAAAAGTAAAGCTGCAACTTTACAGAGATGGTCCAGTGTATGCAGATCAATCAGTATGATGCAGCACGTTAAGGAAAGACCGAAATCACACGAGCATCTCCGTAGACACAGAGAAAGCCTTTGACAAAATTCAGTATCCATTCGTAATAAAAATTCTTAGCATAGTGGATATAGAGGGAACATATCTCAGCATAATGAAAGATGTTTACAGCCAACACAATACTCAGTGGTAAAGCTGAAAGCCTTTGTGCTAAAATCTGGTGCAAGACAAGGATGCTCACTCTCACCTCTTCTATTCAACATAGCATTGGAAATCCTAACAGCAGTCGGACAAGCGAAAGAAGGAAAAAAGGGATCCAGATTGGAAGGGAAGAGGCAAAACTGCTCTTATGTGCATATAGCATGACACTATATATAAAAACCCTCAAGTCTCTACACAAAAGCTACTCGAACTGATAAATGAATTCAGCAAGCTAGCAGGATACCTTTATATTCTTATATTTATATTCTTTATATTCTTTTAATATAAAGAAGTTGGTTGCATTTCTTTACACTAATAATGAAATAACAGAAAAGGAATGTAGAAAAATATTACCTTTTAATATCGCATCCTCAAAAATAAAATACTTAGAGGTAAACCTGACCAAGAAGGTGAAAGACATATGCCGAGAACTATAAAAATGTTAATAAAGGAAATTGAAGATGATTAAAAGAGTTCGGAAAGGTATCCCATGCTTTTGGCTTGGAAAAATTAATATTGTTAAAATGACCATACTACCCAGAGCAATGTACAGATTTAATGCAATCCCTATCAAATTACCCTGGATGTTTTTCACAGAACTAGAACAAATAATCCTAAAATTTATATGGAAACATAAAAGACCCAGAATTGTCAAAGCAATCCTGAAGAAAAAGAAGAAAGCAGGAGGCATAACCCATCCAGACTTCAAATACTAGAAAGCTACAGTAATCCAGATAGCTTGGTACTGGCACAAAAGCAGCAGACATGTGGATCAATGAATCAGAGCAGAGGGCCCAGAAAGAAGCCCACACACCTACAGTCAGTCAGTCTTTGACAGAATAGACAAGGATCTACAATGGAGAAGCAGTGGTCTCTTTAGCAAGTGGTGCTGGGAAAGTTGGATGTGCATGTATGCTTAGTCACTAAGTTTAGCTGCATATAAATCAATGAAGTTAGGCACAGCCTCACACCATACACAAAAATAAACTCAAAATGAGTTAAAGACTTAAGCATAAGACATCACAACAAAAAACTCCTAAAAGAAAACATTGGCAAAACATTCTCTGACATAAATCATACCAGTGTCTTCTTAGTTCAGTCTCCCAAGCAATCGAAAGAAGAACAAAAATAAACAAATGGGACCTCGTCAGACTTCCAAGCTTTTGCACAGCAAAGGAAACCATGAACAAAATGGAAAGATAACCTATAGAATAGGAGAAAATATTTGCAAATAATGTGACCAATACAGGATTAATTTCCAGTATACACAGACAGCTCATAGAGTTCAACAGCAACGAAACAAACCAATTAAAAAGTGAGCAGAAGACCTGAATGCACATCTCTCCAAAGAAGACAGGCAGATGGCCAGTGCCCATGAAAAGATGTTCATCATCGCTAATTATTAGAGAAATGGACTACAATAAGGTGTCAGCTCACAACTATCAGAATGTCCATCATTGAAAATTTTACAAATAGCAAATGCTGGAGAGAGTATGGATAAAAGGGAACCCTCTTGCACTGTTGGTAAAGACGCTATGGAGGAGAGAAAGTTAGTTCCTCCGGAAACTAAAATTAGAGTTAGCATATGATCCAGCAATCCTACTTGTGGGGCTATATCCAGATAAAATTATAATTCAAAAAGATACATGCACTTCTGCGTTCATAGCAGCACTATTCACAAAAGCCAGGACATGGGAACAGCCTAAATGTCCGTCAAGAGGAATGGATAAAGATGGGGTGCACGTGTACAGTGGAATACTGCTAGCCATAAAAACAATGACATACTGCCATTTGCAGCAACACTGATGCAAACTAGAGATCACCATCCTAAGGGAAGTAAGAAAGCAGATGGCAAATACTATATGATGTCATTTAGATTTGGAGTATAAAACGTAGCACAGGTGAACCTGTCTACAAAACAGAAACAGACTCAGGGACATGGATGCCATGGGCTGGGGAAGTTTGGGGAGGGATGAATTGAGAGGTTGGGATTAGCAGATGTAAACTCTTATATACAGAATAATAAACAACAGGGTTCTACTGTATTTTGTTGTTGTTCAGTTGCTAAATCGTGTCCGACTCTTTGCAACTTCATGGACTGTAGCATACTAGGCTTCCCTGTCCTTCACTATCTCCTAGAGTTTGCTCAGATTCATGTTCATTGAGTCGGTGATGCCATCCAAACATCTCATCCTCGGTTGCCCTCTTCTCTTCCTGCCGTCCATCTTTCCCAGCATCAGGGTCTTTTCTACTGAGTTGTCTCTTCATGTCAGGTGGCCAAAGTATTGTAACTTCAGCTTTTGTATAGCACAGGGAACTCAATTCAATATCTTATGATGAAACAAAATGGAAAAAAATATTTAAGAGATGTATGTGTATATATATATATATATATATATATATATATATATATATATATATATAACTGAGCCACTTTACTGTACAGCATAAATTAGCAGTGTAAATCAGCTCTGCATCATAAACATAGACATATATATATATATGTATACACAAACAGCATATAAAAGTCAGGCTGTACCTCAGAGGACAAAATGTGGAATAAGGACAAGAAATAAGTATTCATTGTTTGTTGTTGTTGTTAATAAGTGGCTTTTATTCTATAATTAAAGAAAAAAAACATTAATAAGCCTTTTTAAGAATGAAAACAATGAGAGTCCAGATAGTGGCATGCATCTATCTGCCCAGTAACTATTGGTTGTAGAGAAGACCTTTTTCCTTCCAGTTTGTTGAAAAGTGGCAGTGGAGAGGGTAGTTTCTGAGACTTTGAAAAAATGTAAGTCTCAACACCTTGGTAGCAGTTTTTTTCCTGGAATATGAAATGTTTCTTTCTACTTGGTTCCAGGAAATTTTATTTAGAAGTCAACGTGACTAAGCAATATTGCTCAAATACTCACATTATCACTAACAATGGATTCAGGTGATTTTTTTTTTTCCATCTATACTTTACCTCTAAGCAAAAAAAGAGAAAAATGTGTTTTGCAGGAAAGACTTATTTCTGTTTAAACCCAATTTCATTAGAGGAGTTACTATACACTTGATGTTTGATGTATAGTTTTAAATAAAAAGTTCATTTTAAGGAAAGCTAGTTTTGACAGGCTAAGATGAAGCTGGTCAAGGAGTTTCATTAGAACCTTAGCCTTATGGCCTGAGATTAAGAATGGACACTGATGCTCTGTGATGACAGTATTTTTTAATGTCTCATGTGGAGCTGAGTGCCCAAGTGGGTGATCTATAAACATAATTTGAAATGAAAATGGTACCAAACTCTTCCTTTGTGGATTTAAAAGACAGGTTCGAATATGGACTTCAGATTTAATACCTCCTACCTACTTCATATTAAGTGAAGCTAATTAATTTTAGCTCTCTGGAGTTTTGTAATAAGAAGATCCAATTTGAGAGAATATAAGTCATTCTTTCCCTCTGACTCAAGTACGTGGAGCAGTGGCCTTTAAAAATACTACATGGTCTTTTTGTCTTATACTCTGCACATTTGGAGGGAGAGGACGAGATAGTTTAGGACAGTTAGATTTAGTCTAAAGATGCAGATAAATGAGGTCACCTAGAATTATAATAGTTTGGATAGGCTTATTTAGAATGCTATCCTATTTATTTAAGGAATACAAAGTTAATAACAGCCTTCGCAGTTTAAACACATTTGGAAGATATTGACATATCAGTTTCCATAATACTGAGAGTCACAGTCCTGTGTGTCTTGAAATTCTAAAATGTATAAATGTCTAAATTTCCAAGATTCTGTTTGCGGTTGTTGTACAGTCGCTCAGTTGTGTCCAGTTCTTTGTGACCCCAGGACTGCAGCACACCAGGCTTCCCTGTCCTTCACTATCTCCCAGAGTTTGTTCAAACTCAAGTCCATTGAGTCAGTGATGCCATCCAACCATCTCATCCTCTTTGACCTCTTCTCCTCCTGCCCTCCATCTTTCCCAGCATCAGGGTCTTTTCCAATAAATCGCCTCTTTGCATCAAGCAGCCAAAGTATTGGAGCTTCAGCATCAGTGCTTCCAGTGAACATTCAGGGTCGATTTCCTTTAAAATTGACTGGTTTGATCTCTGTGCTGTCCAAGGGACTAGAGAGTCTTCTCCAGCACCACAGTTCAAAAGCATCATTTCTTCAGTGCTCAGCCTTCTTTGTGGTCCCGCTTTTACATCCATACATGACTACTGGAAAAACCATGACTTTGACTATACAGACCTCTGTCGGCAAAGTGATGTCTCTGCTTTTCAATATGCTGTCTAAGTTTGCCATAGTTTTTCTTCCAAGAAGCAAGTGTCCTTTAATTTCATGGCTGCAGTCATCATCTGCAGTGATGTTGGAGCCCAAGAAAATCGTCTGTCACTGTTTCCGTTTTTTCCCCATCTATTTGCCATGAAGGGATGTAGCTGGATGCCATAATCTTGGTGGTTTGGAATGTTCAGTTTTAAGTCAGCTTTTGCACTTTTCTCCTTCATCTTCATTAAGAAGCTCTTTATTTCCTCTTTGCTTTCTGCCATTAGGGTGGTGTCATCTGCATATCTGAGGTTATTGATATTTCTCCCTGTAATCTTGATTCCAGCTTGAGCTTCATCCAGCCCAGCAGTTTTCATGGTGTACTCTGCATAGAAGTTAAATAAGCAGGGTGACAATAGACAGCCTTGATGTACTCCTTTTCCTGTTTTGAACCAGTGCATTGTTCCATATTCTAACTATTGCTTCTTAACCTGCATACAGGTTTCTCAGGAGGCAGGTAATGTGGTCTGATATTCCCATCTCTTTAAGAATTTTCCAGTTTGTTGTGATCCACACAGTCAAAGGCTTTGATGTAGTCACTGGAGGAAAAGGACTATTTAATTTTTCTCATCTATTTTTCTCATCTGTTTTTCTCATCTGTTATTCTCATCTCATTTCCTTGCTTTTTCAGTTAACTTTTTAAACTGGTATCTATTATTTGGTAGGCACTATTCTAAATACTACTGATACAGAGCTAGTGAGACTAGTGAACAAAGCTCAGATGTGCTGTCCCCTTGGAGCTTATTTAGAAGGAGACAGATAAGTATATCAGGCAGTAATCATTATGGAGAAAAAGTACCAGAGGAGAGTAAGTGGTGCCCGGAAGGAGGGATGGTTTGAAATGTTGAGTAGGGCAGAAAGGAAATCCTTACTGAGAAGCGGACATCTGGGCAAAGTGGCCTGAGGGATGTGAGGTCAGATACCTGGAAGGGGGGCAGATGCCTGCAGGCCATGGCGACAGCAGGTGCAGAGGTTTGGGGGCAAGGGGTCAGGAAGGGAGGAGGAAGGGCCAGTCATCAAAGAGAAGGACTTCATTCAGCTTTTAAGCTCAGACGGGAGTCTAGAAGACTGTGAGCAGGTGACCTGATGGGCTTTACATCCTCAGGGGGTTACTCTGACTACTGTGTTGCATGTAGACCAGGGTGTGGGAACTGTTTTTCTGTAAGAGACCAGTTAATAAACATTTTAGGCTCTGTGGGGCCTGAGGTAGTGTCCACACTGCTCAGCTGTGCCCCGAAACATAGAGGTTGCCGTGGACAGCGTGTCATGTTTTAGCATAACTTAAAAAAACAAGTGATGGACTGAGTGAATCCTTCTGGGGTACAGTGTACTAGCCCCTGAGATAGACTATAATAAACCAAGGGCAAAGATGAATTGATAGGACGTTTGCAGGAGTCCAAGGCAGAGTTTGTGGTGGTAGAACTGCAGGAAGTGGTCAGATTCTGGGTAGATTTTGAAGATAGAGCCAGTGTGATTTGCCAATGCCACTCCTCCAGTAGGAACCTTAACCGTTCCCCTATACCACCTATACCACTGTTCCACCAGGGATTGAAGGGTTCCGCTTTCTAACCCATCCTACGTGTTTCCAGTCTTTTTTATGAACTTGGTCATCTTTTCCATAGTTGCTTTGCAACTGATTGTTCTGGAAATGTCACAGCCAGATTCTGCCCAACTCCTCCCATCTTCATCAGTCACATTCCTGGTCATCTTACAAGGTTTCTTTCCAACCTGACCCTCTTTTTTGAATCTCCAAAGGTGTACAGTTTTTTTTTTTTTTTTCACTTGAATTCCATAGCAGTTTTACTTCTTATGATGTGACCTTTACTCTGTATTAATCTATAGTCATTTATGTATCTTATGTCTATCCTACTCTTTTGTAGGAATGTCAGCTCCTTGAATTAAGAAAACATATTAATATATATGAAGTATATTTTTCTGTCTTGTTCAACCAGCGTTTGTAGAATTGAATCACTTTTAAAAATTTGTTCCTTTTTTACCTTGTTAAAAAATGTTCCTGAAGTAACGTAAGATTAACATCACCTAATACCTTGTCTCTTCCTGCCCACTTTATCGTTTTTGTTTTTGTTTTTGTTTTTTTTAACTTTACAATATTGTATTGGTTTTGCCATACATCAACATGAATCCACCACAGGTGTACACATGTTCCCAATCCTGAACCCCCTCCTACCTCCCTCCCCATCCCATCTCTCTGGGTCATCCCAGTGCACCAGCCCCAAGCATCCTGTATCCTGCATTGAACCTAGGCTGGCGATTCGTTTCTTGTATGATATTATACATGTTTCAGTGCCATTCTCCCAAATCATCCCACCCTCGCCCTTTCCCACAGAGTCCAAAAGACTGTTCTATACATCTGTGTCTCTTTTGCTGTCTCGCATACAAGGCTATCATTACCATCTTTCTAAATTCCATATGTGTGTGTTAGCATACTGTATTGGTGTTTTCCTTTCTGGCTTACTTCATTCTGTATAATCGGCTCCAGTTTCATCCACCTGATTGGAACTGATTCAAATGTATTCTTTTTCAGTTCAGTTCAATTCAGTTCAGTTGCTCAGTCGTGTCCAACTCTTTGCGACCCCATGAATTGCAGCACGCCAGGCCTCCCTGTCCATCACCAACTCCCAGAATTCACTCAGACTTGCATCCATTGAGTCAGTGATGCCATCCAGCCATCTCATCCTTGGTCGTCCCCTTTTCTTCCTGCCCCCAATCCCTCCCAGCATCAAAGTCTTTTCCAATGAGTCACCTCTTCACATGAGGTAGCCAGAGTACTGGAGCTTCAGCTTTAGCATCATTCCTTCCAAAGAAATCCCAGGGTCGATCTCCTTCAGAATGGACTGGTTGGATCTCCTTGCAGTCCAAGAGACTCTCAGGAGTCTTCTCCAACACCACAGTTCAAAAGCATCAATTCTTCGGTGCTCAGCCTTCTTCACAGTCCAACTCTCACATCCATACATGACCACAGGAAAAACCATAGCCTTGACTAGACAGACCTTAGTCGGCAAAGTAATGTCTCTGCTTTTGAATATACTATCTAGGTTAGTCATAACTTTTCTTCCAAGGAGTAAGCATCTTTTAATTTCATGGCTGCAGTCACCATCTGCAGTGATTTTGGAGCCCAAAAACATGAAGTCTGACAGTGTTTCCACTGTTTCCCCATCTATTTCCCATGGAGTGATGGGACCGGATGCCATGATCTTCGTTTTCTGAATGTTGAGCTTTAAGCCAACTTTTTCACTGTCCTCAAGAGGCTTTTTAGTTCCTCTTCACTTTCTGCCATAAGGGTGGTGTCATCTGCATATCTGAGGTTATTAATATTTCTCCCGGCAATCTTGATTCCAGCTTGTATTTCTTCATTGTGTATATGTACCACAGCTTTCTTATCCATTCATCTGCTGATGGACATCTAGGTTGCTTCCATGTCCTGGTTATTATAAACAGTACTGCAATGAACATTGGGGTACACGTATTTCTTTCAATTCTGGTTTCCTCAGTGTGTATGCCCAGCCGTGGGATTGCTGGGTCATAAGGCAATTCTGTTTCCAGTTTTTTAAGGAATCTCCACACTGTTCTCCATAGTGGCTGTACTAGTTTGCATTCCCACCAACAGTGTAAGAAGGTTCCCTTTTCTCCACACCCTCTCCAGCATGTATTGCTTGTAGACTTTTGGATCGCAGCCATTCTGACTGGTGTGAAGTGGTACCTCATTGTGGTTTTGATTTGCATTTCTCTGATAATGAGTGATGTTGAGCATCTTTTCATGTGTTTGTTAGCCATCTGTATGTCTTCTTTGGAGAAATGTCTGTTAAGTTCTTTGGCCCATTTTTTGATTGGGTCGTTTATTTTTCTGGAATTGAGCTGCAAGAGTTGCTTGTATATTTTTGAGATTAGTTGTTTGTCAGTTGCCTCATTTGCTATTATTTTCTCCCATTCTGAAGGCTGTCTTTTCACCTTGCTTGTAGTTTCCTTTGTTGTGCAGAAGCTTTTAATTTTAATTAGGTCCCATTTGTTTATTTTTGCTTTTATTTCCAGTATTCTGGGAAGTGGGTCACTTTATCTATTGAATGAAATCCATTGTATTAACTTCCTGCTCAGTACCTGCTGACCCCTTTTCTTACTTGGATCAATTGCTTTCTAATTGTGCTGTTTAGCTCTAATGTTACAATTTCTGCTTATTGAACTTCTGATGCATTAGAAACCATATCTTCTCTCTGGATTTCCTTCCCAAAGCTAGTTTTCCAAGAGTTTAAAAAGAGAAAGAAAAGAAATGCTTTGTACAAAATATGTATCTGAAAAGTCCTTGGATATCAACATCCTCACAATTGATATGATGGGCAGTTTGTGCTATGTAAAAAATCATTTTCTTTTAGAACTTTAAAAGTATTGTACCATCTATGTTTCATTTCTGATGGGTAAGAAATCCAGTGCATCTATTTCTTCTTTTGAAGTTAACTTGATAATTTCTCTTTTCTCCATTTTCCCTTTGGGGAGCTCTTGTTCATTAGTTCCTGGATGTCTTCAATTGATCATCTGTCTTCTCTCATATCTCATATTTTCTGCCTACCATTTTGCTCTAGATTCTTAGGTATGTACTCAGTTTTATCTTCAAACTATACCCTGAATTTTTTATTTCATATAACACATTTGTACTTTCCTTGGGGTAGTCTATGTTTCTGATTTTTTCCCAAGCATCTTTGTTTTATGATGTAATATCCTTGTCAGTATATGAAGATACTAAACATTTTTCTTAATGATTGCATTTAAGTAGAATTACAGTGCTGTTCATCTTGGAACAGTTCTGTTTATCTCGTTCTTTCCCTCATGCTGATAGCCTCCTGTAGATATCTGATGATTTATCCATATTTACGTTAATTTGTGTTTAATATCAGGAACTAGGACGCCTCATCACGGGATATCTGTGATTGGGGTTTCTTGATCCTTAAGCTGTATTTTTAAATAAGTGAGCAGGAAACCAGCTGTTTTACTGGAGACCTTCTCAGTGTGGCTTTCCATCTTCCAGAGTATTGCCGAGGTCTCCTGTCACCAACCGGCCTTCCTCCCTTTCTGTTTGCTGTTAACAGTTGCTCCTGGCTTTATTCATGTTCTGTAACTGTAATGAGGTCCTGGGAAACAGGACAGGAAGCAAATGACTGTTCTTGTAAACCTCTTGTGTTCAACAAATTAAAATAGTTCTTCATGGTTAAGTGCTATAAGCTTATAATATTTTGCTTGACTAATAATAACTTTGTGTCAATAGCCTCATTCAATTTAATTCTACCCATCAAAGGGGCAAAGCAGTATTGAAGTTAGAGTGATGAGACAGAATTAGTATTTAAGAATCCTGTCATACCCTGATCTCCAGTATCTATATTTGACTCCAGATAAGTAAAGAGAGAGTAAACTAAAGTATTAGCTAGATGGCAATTTATTAATTTACCACAGGAAGTATTACATTAAAGAAGCTAGAGGCTCACGGTTAGTGAATTCTCACCAGAGAGAAGGAATCTGTATGGAAAGCTAATTTTAGTCACATAGTTTCTGGGTAGGCCTGGAGTCAGGAGAGGGTCTCACTGATGTTGGCTGGTAGCATCCAGCTGAGAAGGCCAGATGCAGTGTGCCCACTGTCAGGTGGGGTTGCCGTGTGTGTTTGCACACTCAGTCATGTACAACTCTTTGCGACACTGCAGACTCTGGCCCACCAGGCTCCTTTGTCCAGGGAATTTCCCAGGCAAGAGTACTGGAGTGGGTTGCCATTTCCTTCTCCAGGGGATCTTCCTGACCCAGGGATTGAACCCGTGTCTCTCATGTCTTCTGCATTGGCAGATGAGTCCTTTACCACTGAGCCACTGGGGAAGCCATGTAAACCAGAAAATTAAGTATTGATCAAAGCATGTTTCTTTTGGATTTTGCTTGAGATACAGAAAGTCTCTTTATTGTTGCAGTTCTTTTTCTAGGTGACATTTTGATTGTGTTGATGAAAGTTCAGCAGGGACAGTACAGTGAAGTTAACTAGGCATAAGGTTTCTCAGTGTTCTGGAGTCCACGCTAAAGCACCCCAGGTGATTTTGTGAAACTTCTCAGCTACTTTCTACAAATCCTTGCTTAAGGATTCTAACTCATAAAACATCAACCTTTTAAAAAAATCATATTTAGAATTCTCTCTAAATTTAAATCTCGGAAGGTCAGTCCATCAAGAGCAGATATTATATCAATGACACTTAGAAAGAAACTGACTTATACGTTAAATGACTCCATCCAGAATCTCACAGTAAATATAAACAGCAGACTCAAGAACCAAATCTCAATTTTCTGTCTCTAATATTTTCTACTATACCTCTTAAATTGCTGTTATTTTATGAAAAAGTTAAGGTACTAGAAAGCAGTTGCTGTATATTTTACTATCTTGGACAATTAAGAGTAATAGAAAATCTCATTAATTTAGAGTTCACTAATACAGTTTGCAATTATTCCTACATTTGTATGCTAATGCTTACCTTTGGAACTATCTTTTATAAGCTGTGTATGGCCGACTATATTTTATATGGTCAGGAAAAATGAAATTAGGTACATTGTTTCTTAAAGGAGCAGTACATATTTTAGCACTTTTGAAGTACATTAAACTTACTTAAATGTAATCAAAGCTCAACACAAATTATACTGGTTCTTAACACAGTCACTATGAGACTTTATTTTTCAGTGTAAAGCATGTGGCCAAGTACTAGCTTTGTTAGCCTGGTACAGTTTATATATTCATAAAATATAATCTATTCCCTTTAGAACTTCTATGACTTTTGATGTTCACCAACTCTTTCTTTCCCTTTTACCCAGTTCCTGCAGTGAGATTTAACAAAACATGATTTAACTATATGCCATTTGCTGAATTTCAAGATAAACCTACAATTTTGGTTTTTATGCAAATATTTAAATTTTAAAATTTTCTTCTGCCCTCCCTTTTCTTACTGGATATATGTTGCTGGTTTCTCATTTCTTTCTCTCTGTGTGTATTTCATGTGCTATAAATCCATTTGACAGTGATGATTAACTAGGGCTCTACCTCCCCAGATTCCCAGGTCTAGCCTTCCTTCTATCCCAATAGCATGTTTTCCCCTTTCTCAGAACCATTTGATAAATGATTCCTAATCATATCACAGTAAAGCCCAAGGTGCTTAGCCTGTTTACATTTAAGATTTCTGTATCTATTATAAATATCCAATAGTAGCAAGACCTAAAGTTAGCATAATCACACGCAGCCATGAGAAAGGAAGCGTTGTTCTAAGGAATCCAGTCTTCTCCCAGTTCTTTTGTCACTAGTCAAAGAAATTGCTTTAAAATTCTCTGTGGCACATACATTTCCCCAGATACCCTCCCTCTACAACATCATGTATCATAAGGATTCATTTTATAAATAAAGCACAAGTATAGACTTAATTCTAAGTTGATTTCAGTGAAGGAATAACATGATGATGACGACTTAATATTGGCTTAAGTCAGCACTAAATGTTGTTTTTCAAAATATATTTAAAGTAGAAGGTGCTGTTTATTCCAGTTAATAGCCAAGGTTATCTTAGTGGCAGTCAGCGTACACTAACAGTGACATAACCAGCAGTCTAAAAGGAAATAAGTGTATAAAACTTATCGGGTACATTTGTAAAAGCTGTTGTTATATGACAGACAGAGGCTTAATTGTACTTTCTGTTGGTTATTCATCTAGTTTGATAAGTGAGAATAGATGGGGGAAGGTGGAAGAAGCAGGAGTCAAGTCTTGATTTTTTTTTTTTTTTCAGATAACTTCCATGCCCTTTCTTGGCTCTTTTAATTTTGGTCTTTTTCATATGGCCACCTTATCTGGAAAAAAAAAAGCTTTTTTCTGAACCCCAATTTTTAGTTTTTAATTGTTAACATGCACTCTTTGGTTTAGCTGGAAGTTTATGTGTCCCTTTGAGGAATTACAGCCAGAGTCTCTCGAACACCTGTGATTTTAGAGTGCAGTTCCTAAATTGAGCAATTCACATTTACTTTGAAGGTTAAACCAAGTTCAAAATACTTATTTTAGTGTTTCAGAAAACAGTAGAAAGACCTCTCTCTAGATCTCCTAGATACCTGTGATACAGATGATCAGCTAGGAGAGGGCAGATGGGGGAGAGGAGAGAAGCCCCTCCATGTATTACTCAGTGTGGAGTCGTAGCTTGAACATAAAATATTTGCATGAGGATTATTAACCAGAATTCTTCTGTGGGCATCTGCCCCTTTATGTGCATATAAATATACTGATAAATACATATAAAGATAAGTATAAAAGCTATTACACACTTTTCAACAACAAAGCAGAATACAGTGATCATACTTTTTATTTTTCTCTCTTATTTTAGAAAGGTTAAGTTTAGAGTATTAGCAGTGTTGAGAGGGTTGAATAACTTTTTAAAAAACAGGATTGTGCTTGAACAGCAGAGCTTACGTAGTACTTAACCCATGAAAGATACTGTTTTTAAATTAATTGTGAACAGGCATTTGTTTTTTAAACAGCCTGATCCTCTCTTCATTACAAGTTGGTTGTTTTTATTTAAAGGTATGTTACTGTTTAACAAGTATCCTTTTACTGAATTATACACATTTAAATTAAACCTAAGACAGCATATTAAAAAGCAGAGACATTACTTTGTCATAAAGTTCCATCTAGTCAAAGCTATGGTTTTTCCAGTAGTCATGTATGGATGTGAGAGTTGGACCATAAAGAAAGCTGGGCACTGAAGAATTGATGCTTTTGAACTGTGGTGTTGGAGAAGACTCCTGAGAGTCCCTTGGACATCAAGGAGATCCAGCCAGTCCATCCTAAAGGAGATCAGTCCTGGCTGTTCATTGGTAGGACTGATTTTGAAACTGAAGCTCCAATACTTTGGCCACCTGATGCAAAGAGCTGACTCATTTGAAAAGAGTCTGATGCTGGGAGGGATTGGGGGCAGGGGAAGAAGGGGACGGCAGAGGATGAGATGGCTGGATGGCATCACTGACTCGATGGACATGAGTTTGAGTGAACTCCGGGAGTTGGTGATGAACAGGGAGGCCTCACGTGCTGCGATTAATGAGGTCGCAAAGAGTCGGACGAGACTGAACGACTGAACTGAACTGATGCTGGGAAAGATTGAAGGCAGGAGGGGACGACAGAGGCTGAGATGGTTGGATAGCATCACCGACTCAATGAGCATGGGTTTGGGTGGACTCCGGGAGTTGATGATGGACAGGGAGGCCTGCAAAGAGTCGGACATGAGTGAGCAACTGAATTGAACTGAAATTAAAACCAAATCCATTTGTATCTGTTTTGACTGTAGAGACAGAAAAATAATGAACATGTCCAGAGTAGTCGTGATGCTAATAGCTAAGCAAGTATTTTCCTTAGTGCTAAGGAGCACTAGTCACCTTCTAAAATCTTAAGATGAGTTTTTATTGGCACCATTCGAACAGCTCTTGAAAACTATATTCTTTATCATGGGCTTGGTTATATCTTAAAGAAGAAAAAAGAAAATTAATATGAACTGCCACTCTGCAGACTTCATCTGGTCTTTAGGATGAGCCCGTAAGGAAAGGTGGTGACACGCACGGAGTGTCAGTGGTCAGAGTCACGTGGCAGAGAAGTGGCCAAATGAGAGCTGACACCAAATCTGTGAAACCAGGGTCTGCACCTCTTTTCCCATGCTGGACATTTCAGTTATGCTTTCATTTTCCACATGGATTCACATATCTTGTTTTAACATCCTTGGAATCGTCTCAGATTTTAGTCAAAAGAAATTAGAAAATGCATTAGTTATCAGTATGATTTTTAAGTAAAGTACCTCCCTTTTGAACAATTTAGTTTATTTCATCAGTCATAATAAATATGAGTGCCAGGTACTCTGAGGGGTACTCTGGAATACTCAGGCCAATCTGTCACTCAGGAAAAGTGACAAATTTCGTAAGTTACCTTCCTGTGAAGCACATTCTGTCGTCACTGAGGGGGCAGAGCGACTGACCAGTGGCTTTCCTGCCCAGGAGTCTCTGCTGCTACCTGAGGTGCAGGGCCTGGTGTGAAGGCGTCACCTTGGGGGCCTGGAACTGCGGAACTGAGGGGAGAGAAACATTGGCTCCACACTGCTGTTCGAGTCCTTCTTGGTTCTCCTTAGGAAGCTTCGACTATTCCTTCTAGACTTCTCTGTTGAGACAGAGAATGAGGGATGTGCAGGGTTCCCCTTGGGGTTCAGTGGTTGGCATTAGACTGGCTGCCCTGTCCGTGAAGAGAAGGCATGTCCCTGCCACACTGCGTGTTTTCCTGCAGGAAGCAGAGGCTCTCAGTCCAGCTGGGCCTTGAGCCATTCAGAAGGACACGCTGAGCTTCTATGGGAAGGGAGGAGGAGACTGGGATAAAGTAGGACCAAATGCTGCTTTTCAGAAATCCATGCCATAGACTGTTTTGATAAACAAGTATTTCCTTAGATGTTATGTATTAGATACCTAAAGGACTTTGTAAGCAATGGAAACAGTTAATTTAGATGATATGGAGTCTCACAAAGATATCAAATAACCAGTTATTTCTGGTTATTTTTAAGGAGAAACCAGCTGCTTTCTCCTTAAGAGTTACGTTGTGTGTTTTTTTTTTGTTGTTGTTGTTTGAAGGAAAAAAATAAATGATTGTTTTTAGATTCAAGTTCTAATAAATACTATCTAAAGTTCAGGGAGTAAGCAAGTCAGCCATCTTTTCAGTAGTGTTCGTAAGCTCAAAAAGATCTGCTTTTAAAGGTGTCATCACTTTACTGTCTTAATTATTCAGTTAAAGCTTCTCTATCTGCCGTGGCTGTGCTGGGCCTTCACTGCAGGGCGTGGGCTTGCCTGGTGGGGCCTGGGCTCTGGCGCGCACGGGCTTCGGTCGTGTGGCTTGCAGGTTTACTTGCCCTGTGGTGTGTGGGATCTTAATTACCAGACCTGAGATCGAACCCGTGTCTCCTGCATTGTCAGGCAAATTCTTAACCGCTGGACCCCACAGAAGTTCCCCCCAAAATCTCTTAATTGGATTCTTAGAAAAGTGCAGCCTAATACTAACCACATCTGCTCACTTCCTTCATTTTTTTTTTCATTCTTCATCAGGAAAACCGTTTTGTTTTAGGACATGTCTGACATTCCAGGTTAAAATGCTTTTTCTAGTTTAGATACATTGAACTAGCCAATACAACTTTTTTATACCTAACAGCAGGAATTATATTGGTGGCGCTCGCTTTTAAAAATGTCATGTTATATTACGGTGATTGAAAGAGTGAGCTTTGGAGATAGATCTAGATTTCCATCCTGTCTCTAAAGCTGATTTAGTTTTGGTTAATACAGCCTTTTAGGTAAAGTATTAATAGTCTGTTTCAAGAGAGAAACTACTTCACTTTGGTCTTTTATTTGCTTTTATAGATCAGTGTACTGTCACCCGGACCTACCTCTTCCTTCACAAGTTCTGGTTCTTCAGTGCCGCCTACTACTTTGGAAACTGGGCCTTTCTTGGGGTAAGTACAGGCATCCCAGAGATGCCGTGACCGTTAGTGGCCCATTTGTGGTTGGGTTTGGATTTTAAAGTCAGTGCTTTCTGGGAGATTTCAAGTTTGAGAGATAACATACAGCTTATTTACCTCTGCAGGTGTTCGTCATTGGGTTCATCGTGTCCTGCTGTAAAGGGAAGAAGTCAGTCATTGAAAGGGTAGATGAGGATGACTCAGACCTGAGTGATGAAGAGCCCTCTGTCTACTCCGTTTGAGGGCCTCTGTCCTGCAGCATTTACAGAGCGGACTGCATCTCATGTGCGTTTCAAAGTGTCAAACTAACATTAGGATGAACTGACTAGCTTTCATCAAAAATGGGAGCATGGCTATTGAAAAACTGTATTTTTCATGTTTTCTGAAGTAACATTATTGTATCATAGATTGGCATTTTAAATTGCTATAATAATAACTATGTAAACATAAAACTACCGGCTATGTGAGGGAATGTTCGTGGAGATTGTTTTTCCTCTAGTGTATAATAGTGTTCAGTTGATTAAAAGCCCTCCAGAATTAATATTCCCTTCATCATTTTTTAAAAACATAATAAATCACTTGTACCTGTGCCTTTTGGTCTCTAGAGTACTGTGGAATTTTCAAGCGTCTATATCTGATTGTCAAAAAATAATATTCACAGTATAGCCGAATACTAAATATTACTCCTTTATGCAACTTGTCTTCTAGTTTCTAGATTAAATTACTAGTGCCACTGAAATAGATTTCATGAACAAATTTGAAGTTGCTTGGTGTCTCAGATATATTATATTGTTCGTATAGTAATCCATTAGATATATTGTCACCTCTCAATATTTAAGGCACATACATTGCTGTAAATAAGTAACCTCAAAATTTGTATTCCAGCATAAATGAGAGTACTTTCAAGAATAAGTAATCCTGAAAAAAAGTGAACGGATCAGTTTAAAACATATGACATAATATTTTGGCATTAAAGATAGTTTTTAATTCTAAAGATTTAGAATTTGCAAAAGATACAGGGAGAGCTGTATAGAATTGATAGGGCATATTGAGCACATTCTAGATAGTGAGAATTCATCACAAGCTATATTCTAGTTTACTGACATAGGCAAATTAGAACTCATAAAAGGCACATAGTATGATTCTTGAAATAAAATACCATTCAGTACAGTTCAGTCGCTCAGTCATGTCCGACTCTTTGCAGCCCCATGAATTGCAGCATGCCAGGCCTCCCTGTCCATCACCATCTCCCGGAGTTCACTCAAACTCAGGTCCATCGAGTCAGTGATGCCGTCGAGCCATCTCATCCTCAGTCGTCCCCTTCTCCTCCTGCCCCCAATCCCTCCCAGCATCAGAGTCTTTTCCAGTGAGTCAACTCTTCGCATGAGGTGGCTAAAGTACTGGAGTTTCAGCTTTAGCATCATTCCCTCCAAAGAACACCCAGGGCTGATCTTTAGAATGGACTGGTTGGATCTCCTTGCAGTCCAAGGGACTCTCAAGAGTCTTCTCCAACACCACAGCTCAAAAGCATTAATTCTTTGGTGCTCAGCCTTCTTCACAGTCCCACTCTCGCATCTATACATGACCACTGGAAAAACCATAGCCTTGACTAGATGGACCTTTGTTGGCAAAATAATGTCTCTGCTTTTGAATATGCTATCTAGGTTGGTCATAACTTTTCTTCCAAGGAGTAAGCGTCTTTTAATTTCATGGCTGCAGTCACCATCTGCAGTGATTTTGGAGCCCAGAAAAATAAAGTCTGACACTGTTTCCACTGTTTCCCCATCTGTTTCCCATGAAGTGATGGGACCGGATGCCATGATCTTCGTTTTCTGAATGTTGAACCTTAAGCCAACTTTTTCACTCTCCTCTTTCACTTTCATCAAGAGGCTTTTTAGTTCCTCTTCACTTTCTGCCATAAGGGTGGTGTCATCTGCGTATCTGAAGTTATTGATATTTCTCCCAGCAATCTTGATTCCAGCTTGTGCTTCTTCCGGCCCAGCATTTCTCATGATGTCCTCTGCATAGAAGTTAAATAAGCAGGGTGACAATATACCATTAAGTTTCTGAAAAAGACGTAGGAATTAGCAACCATCCCCTACTCAGTTCTTCTCTCCCTTAATTTTTGTGCCACCTTGCTCCGATTCTTTTGTCTTTCTGGATAGACCTTTACACCCTTCCTTTGGTGACCCTTACTATTCTTCACCAAGATTCTATTTCCTTCTGTCGTTATTTCACATTTTCTTTCTGGACGGTCTCATATACCCTTGGTTTCCATCTACAGCCGTTGCTGCATTGGAGCAGTTGGTTGCTGAAACTAAGATTTCAGGGGACAGATGGGAGAAGGCTGTTGTTGGCTGCACAGAGACAGCTTAAAGAGGATGAAGTATTGTGCCTGCAGCCAAGGGGTGTATGCGGAGGAAGCTCGGGTTTGCTGGAGAAGTGAGCACAGTTGTGACATGGAGCTCAGCAGGAGGGCTGAGGCCAGGGGCAGCCTCACTGTGGGCTCACAGCGGTTGTGATCTGCCCCTGAATCCTCATTGTCTACATCTGACCTAGTGCCACCTCTGTAGGCTCTGCCAGTGCACGAACACTGGCAGGTTGCCCACATGCCAAGGTGGAGCTGAAGTCAGAGCTGACCCCCAGGGGTCATGTGGCTTAGGAAGTAGGGGTGAATCTGAGGCCCCCTCACACACAGCTGGGCAATCCGTCACCAGTTTTGTAAACTCAGCACCTACAGGACATCCAAGTGGACTGCAGGTGCCCCCGCAGCTGGGACAGGTCTGGCCCTGGAAGCTTGGGCACGTGCTAATGAAAGCAGGCTGGGGTCTGGTCTGCCTCCGTGATTCCCTTGGTGGGTCCACATATACGACTGCTGTGGTCCTGGTACCTGACTTCAGTGGTTCTGCACTGGTGGCCTTGTAAACAAAGCACCTGAGGGACACAGATAGTTGCTGGCTTTCCCACTATTGAAGCAGGGCTGATGGTAGTGCCCCAAACAGTGTCCTTTGTGAGCCTGCCATAACGGGTTTCAGGTGACACCACAGAGTGTACTCCCTAGTGGACATTCCAGCAAAGAAATGCTCAGGGCTCCTGCCTCAGTGGGAGAGCCCCGAACCCACTTCTTCACCCCACAGCTCAGAAGTGGTCTGGCGTGTTCTACTTCAACAACTAGAGAGCAGACACCACTCCACAACAGGGCGCTGACAGCCACAGAGCACAGGGGAGGCCCTGCCTGCTCACCGTCTAGTGCAGGCTCATCACCACCACACTAGTCATACCCTCTGTCAAGGGGGAAACAGCCAGCACACTGAGGAAAGACATGGCAGGCATCCACACACAGTCAGCCCTCAAAGCCCAAATACTAAAACCATGTCGTCTCCACAGGGATGCTCCCACATTAATCAGCCATTCAAGAACACAGTAGATAAACTGTTCCTTCTGAACTCCTGAGTGAAGTGAAGTTGATCAGTTGTGTCCAACTCTTTGCGGCCTCATGGACCATAAGATCCTGCAAGCCAGAAAAGACAGGGAGGGAGGGAGGTTGCAGAGGCTG
The DNA here is from genome assembly GCF_016772045.2 of Ovis aries. Classification (NCBI taxonomy): domain Eukaryota; kingdom Metazoa; phylum Chordata; class Mammalia; order Artiodactyla; family Bovidae; genus Ovis; species Ovis aries. Next base: position 4,669,617 of record NC_056062.1, read on the forward strand.
TCTGATCAGCTGGGCATCAAGCAATTCAGGACATGCTGAACTTCAGGGGAAGGAAGGAGAGGAAGAAAGGTTATTAATAGAAATGCAATTTTTTATGCTAGTGTGGATGGGAGGGGAGCTTGGGGGAGAATGGATATGTGTATGGCTGAGTCCCTTCACTGTTCACCTGAAATTATTACAACATTAATCAGCTATACCTTGATACAAAATAAAAAGCTTTAAAAATGCTCATTACTGTAAACAGGAGCCAGAAACTAAAGAGGAGCTGAGAAAAATTATAAAACTCATTTGCTGAGACAAATTCTGAGCAAAAGACAGTGAATGAAAGTGATAGTCACTCAGTAGTGTCCAACTCTTTGCAACCCCATGGACTGTACAATTCATGGAATTCTCCAGGCCAGAATACTGGAATGGGTTTCCGTTCCCTTCTCCAGGGGATCTTCCCAACCCAGGAATTGAACCAGGGTCTCCTGCATGGCAGGCAGAGTCTTTACCAGCTGAACTGACAGGGAAGCCCTTAGAAGTAGATTGAATAATGCAGAAGAACAAATGTGATCTGGAATCTAGAATAATGGAAATCACTCAATTAGAACAGCAGAAAGACAAGTGGGAAAAAAATGAAAGCAATGTAGGAGACCTATCTGATAACATAAAGTGAACCTTATACACATAATAGTAATCCTAGAAGAAAGAGAAAAGGGTTTGGTTGAAAGTGTATTTGAAGAAATTACAGCTGAAATTTTCACAGACCTGAAGAAGGAAACATCCACGTACCAGCCACACAAAGGGTCCCAAACAGGATGAACCCAAACACTAAGACAATCAAAATAGCAAAAGTTAGAGGATTCTAAAGGTAGCAAACGAAAAGCAAAAAGTTAATTACAAAGGAACCCTCATAAAGCTATGAGCTGATTTCTCTACAGAAATTTTGCAGGCCAAAAAGGAGTGGCATGATATATTCAGAGACCTAAAAGGGGAAAATATGCAATCTAGGATACTCTACCTAGCAAGATTGTCATTTAGAAGAAGAAACAAAGAATTTCTCAGACAAGCAAAAAGTAAGAAAATACAGCAATTCTAGACCAACCTTAAAATTTTTTTGAAAGGCCCTCTCTAAATAAAAAAGAAAAATCTATAGGAAAGAGAAAATCACAGTTGCAAAGTAAATCACTTAAGCCAGTAAACAGATTTTTTAAACAAAGTATTTTTTGTTAAAATGATGATAACCACAATAAACTGCAAAAGAATAACCACAAAGATGTAAGAGGATATTTAAATCAAAACATGTTGGGGAGGAGAGTAAGAAAATGTTGATTTTTTTTTAAGGAATATGTTTGAGCCTATATGACTAACAGTCTAAAGCAAGTAACTATAGAAATGGGGTTAACACACTTGAAGAACAAGGTAACTACAAAATCAAACAATACATTCACAAAAATCAAAACGAAGAAAACAGAAGCATAATACAAAAGAAAATTATCAAATCACAATAGAAACAACAAAAAACAAGAAGAAATACAAATCAAAAGGCAAACAATGTTAAAATGGCAAAAAAGAGGTTATGTATCAAGAATTACCTTAATGTCAATGGCCTAAATGTTACAATCAAAAGTCAGAGAGTGGCAGATTGGATATAAAAAGAGCTTACAATGTGCTGCCTACATGTGACCCACTTTAGGGCAAAGGACCCAAACAGATGGAAAGTATCAGAATAGAAAAAGATACTTCATGCCAATGGAAATAACAAGGAAGCAGGGTTGCAATACTCAGATAAAATAGACTTTAAAACAGGCCATAAAGATTAAAAAAGGATACTATATAATGATAAAAGGATCAATAGAAGAAGAGGATATTATACTTGCTAATATATGTGCACCCATATAGGATGACTCATTGAGTTAGACAAGGCTGTGGTCCATGTGATAAGATTGGTTAGTTATCTGTGATTTTGGTTTCAGTCTGTCTACCCTCTGATGCCCTCTCTCAGCGCCTGCTGTCTAACTGGGGTTTCTCTGACCTTGGACATGGGGTATCTCCTCCCTGCTGCTCACCACTCCAATACCGCTTAGCCATCACTACAAAAAAGCTAGTGGAGGTAATGGAATTCCAGTTGAGCTATTTCAAATCCTAAAAGATGATGCTGTGAAAGTGCTGCACTCAATATGCCAGCAAATTTGCAAAACTCGGCAAAAAGGTCAGTTTTCATTCCAATCCCAAAGAAAGGCAATGCCAAAGAATGTTCAACTACCCCACAGTTGCACTCATCTCACATGCTAGTAAAGCAATGCTCAAAATTCTCCAAGCCAGGCTTCAGCAATATGTGAACCGTGAACTTCAAGATGTTCAAGCTGGTTTTAGAAAAGGCAGAGGAACCAGAGATCATCGAAAAAGCAGGAGAGTTCCAGAAAAACATCTATTTCTGCTTTATTGTCTATGCCAAAGCTTTTGACTGTGTGGATCACAAAAAATTGGAAAATTCTGAAAGAGTTGGGAAAACCAGATCACATGATCTGCCTCTTGAGAAATCTGTATGCAGGTCAGGAAGCAACAGTTAGAACTGGACATGGGACAACAGACTGGTTCCAAATAGGAAAAGGAGTACGTCAAGGCTGTATATTGTCACCCTGCTTATATAACTTATATGCAGAGTACATCATGAGAAATGCTGAGCTGAAGGAAGCACAAGCTGGAATTAAGATTGCCGGGAGAAATATCAGTAACCCAGGTGTGCAGATGACACCACCCTTATGGCAGACAGTGAAAAAGAACTAAAGAGCCTCTTGATGAAAGTGAAAGAGGAGAGTGAAAAAGTTGTCTTAAAGTTCAACATTCAGAAAACAAAGATCATGTTATCCAGTCCCATCACTTCATGGCAAATAGATGGGGGAACAGTGGAAACAGTGTCAGACTTTATTGGGGAGGGGGGGCTCCAAAATCACTGCATATGGTGATTGCAGCCATGAAATTAAAAGACGCTTACTCCTTGGAAGAAAAGTTATGACCAACCTAGATAGCATATTAAAAACCAGAGGTATTACTTTGACAACAAAGGTCTGTCTAGTCAAGGATATGAGATTTGGACCATAAAGAAAGCTGAGTGCCGAAGAATTGATGCTTTTGAACTGTGGTATTGGAGCAGACTCTTGAGAGTCCCTTTGACTGCAAGGAGATCCAACCAGTCCATCCTAAAGGAGATCAGTCCTGGGTGTTCACTGGAAGGACTGATGATGAAGCTGAAACTCCAATACTTTGCCACCTGATGCAAAGAGCTGACTCATTAGAAAAGACCCTGATGCTGGGAAAGGTTGAAGGCAGGAGGAGAAGGAGACGACAGAGGATGAGATTGTTGGATGGCATCACCAACTCAATGGACATGAGTTTGAGTAAACTCCGGGAATTGGTAATGGACAGAGAGGCCTGGCGTGCTACCGCTCATGGGATCACAAAGAGTTGGACAGGACTGAGTGACTTAACTGAACTGACTGATAGGAGGACTCAAATACATGAATGCTAAGAGACATAAAGGGAGAAATTGACATGAATACAGCGGTAATAGGAGACTTTAACGTTCCGCTCACATCAACGGACGGATCTTCTATACAGAAAATCAGTAAATAAACATAGATCCTAAATGATCTAATAAAAATCTAGGCTTGATAATTTCACACATTACATCCCCCAGAAACAGTACACACATTCTTTTCAAGTGTACATGGAACATTCTCTAATTGACCGCATCAGTTCAATTCAGTGGCTCAGTCGTTTCTGACTCTTTGCGACCCCATGGACTGCAGTACGCCAGGCTTCCCTGTCCTTCACTGTCTCGGAGTTTGCTCAGACTCACATCCGTTGTACTGATGATGCCATCCAACCATTTCATCCTCTGTCGCCTCTTTTTCCTCCTTCTTCAATCTTTCCCAGCATCAGGGTCTTTTTCAATGAGTTGGCTCTTCACATCAGGTGGCCAAAGTATTAACAGCTTCAGTTTCAGCATCAGTCCTTCCAATAAATATTCAGGATTGATTTCCTTTAGGATTAACTGGTTTCATCTCCTTGCTGTCCAAGGGACGCTCAAGAGTCTCCAACACCACAGTTCAAAGGCATCAATTCTTCAGCGCTCAGCCTTGTTTATGGTCCAACTCTCATGTTCGTACATGAATACAGGAAAAACCTTAGCTTTGACTAGATACACCTTTGTCAGGAAAGTGATGTCTCTGCTTTTTAATGCACACTTTTGGTTTGTCATAGTCTGTCTTTTAAGGAGCAAGTATCTTTTAATTTCATGACTGCAGTCACTGTCAGCAGTGATTTTCAGATCCTAAAATAATAAAATCTGTCTCATGTCTCAGACAGTGAAGAATCTGCCTACAGTTCAGGAGACCTGGGTTTTATCCCTGGGTTGGGAAGATTCCCCTGGAACCAGGAATAGCTACCCATTCCAGCATTCTTGCTTGGAGAATTCCATGGACAGAGGAGCCTCACAGGCTGCTGTTATGGGGTCACGAAAGAGCTGGAACAACTAACACTTTTTCTATTTTTTCCCCTTTTATTTCCCATGAAGTGATGTGACTGAATGCCATGATCTTAGTTTTTTAAATGTTGAGTTTTAAGCCAGGTTTTTCACTCTTTTCTTTCACTCTCATCAAGAGGTTCTTTTGTTCATCTTCACTTTCTGCCATTAGGATGGTATCATCTGCATATCTGAGGCTGTTGATATTTCTCCTGGCAATCTTGAATGCCACTTGTGATTCATCCAGCCCAGCATTTCACATGATTCAGGAGACCTGAGTTTGATCCCTGAGTCACGTAGATCCTCTGGAGAAGGCAACCCACTCCAGTATTCTTACCAGGAGAACTCCATGGACAGAGGAGCCTAGCAGGCTACAGTCCATGGGGTTGCAAAGAGTTGGACATGATTGAGCGACTGACACTTTGACTTTCAGTCATTTTGCATATAAGTTAAATGAACAGAGTGACAATATATACATAGCCTTATTCCTTTTCCAATTTTGAACCAGTCAGTTTTTCCATGTAAGGTTCTAACTGTTGCTTCCTTGCTTACCACATACAGATTTCTCAAGAAAAAGGTAAGGCATCTGGTATTTCCTTTTCCTTAAGAATTTTCCACAGTTTGTTGTGATCCACACAGTCAAAGGCTTTAGTGTAGTCAATGAAGCAGAAGTATTCCTAGAATTCCTTTGGTTTCTCTATGATCCAATGAATATTATTTGATCTTTTCTAAAGCCAGCTTGTATATCTGGAAGTTCTTGGTTCATGTACTATGGAAGCCTATCTTGACAGATTTTGAGCATAGCCTTACTAGCATGCAAAATGAGCACAATTGTACAGTGGTTTGAACATTTTTTGACATTGCCCTTATTTGGAATTGGAATGAAAACTGACCTTTTCTAGTCCTGTGACCACTGTTGAGTTTTCCAAATTTGCTGACAGACTGAGTGCAGCACATTAATAGCATCATCTTTTAGGATTTTAAATAGCTCAGATAAATACTAGAGCACATCAATGAACCTGCTAAAGATATTGGATAGAAAATTAATGTACAGAAATCTGTGGCATCTGTATAAACTGCCAGTGAAATGTCAGAGAAAATAAGGAAAAGAATCCCATTTACCATTGCATGAAAAAGGAGAAAATTAATAGGAATAAACCTACTTACTGAGGCAAAAGACCAGTTTCTGAAAACTATAAGGTGCTGATGAAACTAACTGAAGATGACACAGGCAGATGGAATGATATACTGTGTTCTTGAATTGCAAGAATCAATAGTTAAAAATGACTATAATACCTAAGACAATCTATAGATTTAATGCAATCCCCATCAAATTACTAATGGCATTTTTCACAGAATTAGACCAAAAAAATTTATCATTTGTATGGAAGCGCAAAATAACCCAGGTCACCAAAACAATCTTGAAAAAGAGGAACAGAGCTGGATAAATGAAGCTTGCTGGCTTCAAACTACAGTATAAAGCTGCAGTCATCAAAATCCTGTGTGGTATTAGCACCCAACAGACACATAGATAATGGAACTGGATAGAAACCCCAGAAACAAACAACACATGTATGGTCAATTAATCTATGACAAAGAGGGAAAAAATATATACTGGAGAAAAGACTGTCTCTTCAATAAGTTGTGCTGGGGAAACCTGCCAGCTACATGTAAAAACATGAAATTACAGTGTTCTCTAACACTGTATACAGAAATAAATATAACATGGATTAAAGACATTACATTTGTAAGACAATACTGTAGAACACTTTGACATAAATCACAACAATATTTTTGTTGGATATGTCTTCTAGAGTAATGAAAATAAAAGCAAAAATAAAGAAACAGGACCTTAACTTAGAAGCTTTTTGCACAGCAAAGGAAACCATAAACAAAATGAAAAGAGAACCCATACAATGGGAGATGTTTGCAGATGATACTACCAAAAGGGATTAATTTTCAAAATATAAAAATAGCTCATATAACTTAATATCAAAAAGCAAACAAGCCAGTTTAAAAATGGGCAGAAGTTCTAAATAGACTCTTCTCCAAAGAAAGAGTATTGATGGCCAACAGGCACATAAAAAGATGCTCAATATCACTTATTACTAGAGAAGTGCAAATCAAAACTACAATGAAGTATCACCTCACCCTAGTCAGAATGGCCATCATTAAAAAATATAGAAATAATAAATGCTAGAGAGGATGTGAAGAAAAAGGAACTCTACCATACTGTTGGTGGGAATGTGAACTGGTGCACCACTATGGAGAACAGTATGGAAGTTACTTAGGAAACTAAAAATACAGTTACCATATGATCCAGCACTCCCACACTTGGGCATATTCTGGTGAAAAGTCTAATTTGAAAAGATACGTGCACCTCACTGTTCATAGCAGCACTATTCGCAATAGCCAGGACATGGAAGCTACCTAAGTGTCCATCAACAGATGAGTGAATAAAGAAGATGTGGTACCTATATTCAATAGAACATTAATCAGCTACAGAAAAAGAAGGAAACCACGCCATTCCAGCAATATGAATGAATTTAGAGATTATCATACTAAGTAAGGTAACTCAGAGAAAGACAAATATCATATGATATCACTTCTATGTGGAAGCTAAAGCAATGATACAAATAAATTTATTTACAAAATGGAAATAAGCCAACAGATATAGAAAACAAACAGGGTCATCAAAGGAGAAAGAGGTAGGAGGGATAAATTAGAAGTTTGGGTTTAACAGACACAAAGTAGTATGTGTAAAATGGATAAACAACAAAGACCTACTGTATCGCACAGGGAACTACTCAATATCTTATAATAACCTGTAATGGGAAAGAATCTGAAAAAAGGTATATATGTTTAATCACTTTGCAGTACACCTGAAACTAACACAACTTTTTAAATCAACTATACATCAATAAAAAAAATCATTTTGCTAAAGGTAGTTTTAGTAAACCAAAAAAGTTGGCTATGCCAAAGCCTTTGACTGTGTGGATCACAATAAACTGTGGAAAATTCTGAAAGAGATGGGAATACAGACCACCTGACCTGCCTCTTGAGAAATCTGTATGCAGGTCAGGAAGCAGCAGTTAGAACTGGACATGGAACAACAGACTGGTTCCAAATAGGAAAAGGAGTACAACAAGGCTATATATTGTCACCCTGCTTATTTAACTTATATGCAGAGTACATCATGAGAAACGCTGGACTGGAAGAAACACAAGCTGGAATCAAGATGGCTGGGAGAAATATCAATAACCTCAGATATGCAGATGACACCACCCTTATGGCAGAAAGTGAAGATAAACTAAAAAGCCTCTTGATGAAAGTGAAAGAGGAGAGTGAAAAAGTTGGCTTAAAGCTCAACATTCAGAAAACGAAGATCATGGCATCTGGTCCTATCACTTCATGGGAAATAGATGGAGAAACAGTGGAAACAGTGTCAGACTTTATTTTGGGGGGCTCCAAAATCACTGCATATGGTGACTGCAGCCATGAAATTAAAAGATGCTTACTCCCTGGAAGAAAAATTATGACCAACCTAGATAGTATATTCCAAAGCAGAGACATTACTTTGCCGACTAAGATCCATCTAGTCAAGGCTATGGTTTTTCCAGTGGTCATGTATGGATGTGAGAGTTGGACTGTGAAGAAAGCTGAGAGCTGAAGAATTGATGCTTTTGAACTGTGGTGTTGGAGAAGAAGACTCTTGAGAGTCCCTTGGACTGCAAGGAGATCCAACCAATCCATTCTGAAGGAGATCAGCCCTGGGATTTCTTTGGAAGGAATGATGCTAAAGCTGAAACTCCAGTACTCTGGCCACCTCATGCGAAGAGTTGACTCATTGGAAAAGACTCTGATGCTGGGAGGGATTGGAGGCAGGAGGAGAAGGGGACCACAGAGGATGAGATGGCTGGATGGCATCACTGACTCAATGGACGTGAGTCTGAGTGAATGCCGGGAGTTGGTGATGGACAGGGAGGCCTGGCGTGCTGCGATTCATGGGGTCACAAAGAGTCAGATACGACTGCGCGACTGAACTGAACTGAGCTGAACTAATGATATACTAATAAAAGTACAGAAGGGGCACTGGTAACTTATGTGAAAGATAATTTTCTTCAAATGCTTATAGCATGCTCTTTCATATTTTTTTCATGATTAAACATAACTTTGAATTTAAAGGTGATATGAACTTGTGAAAGAATTCAGACAACTCACAGGTTATAACCAACCTAAAGAAATAATAATAAATAGAATACACAGTGATTTCTGAACTTATTTGATCAAGTATTTGTTTGTCCTGGATCTTCTCATATGGAGCCCAGTGGGAGAAATAATGGACAGAATTATGTCCAAGCTACGTTCTGCTTCCAACATTTGTGTCCTATGTCTCTCTCTTGGTCAAAGAGAATTATAAATGTGACACCAGGACTGAAAATTGTGAGCACAGTTGCCCTCTGGTATCTGCAGAGGTTGCTTCCCAGACACCTCCAGTGGATACCAAAGTAAGTTGGTGGATTCTCAAGTCCCACATGTAAAATGGCACAATGTTTGCATATAACCTACTGCATATCCACCCATATCCTTTAAGTCATCTTTGGATTACTTATAATACCTAACACAATGTAAACGCTATGTAAAAATTTGCTAGCATACAGAAAATTCAAGTTTTGTTTTTTGGAACTTTCTGGAATGTTTTCTTTCTGAACATTTTTGACCCCTGGTTGGTTGAATCTGCGGGTGTAAGACCCTGTGATGTGAAAGGCTAGCTCCACTAGTGATTTTTCTCTCTGTTTCACAGTATCCTCATTTGTAAAATTGGGATAAGAATATTATTCTCTTCATGGGATTATCGCAGGCACACAATTAGCAAAGATGCTTAATATAATGCCCATTAGATGATAAATTCTCAATATGTATTAGCTTTTACTGTTATTTCTAAGATGCTTTCCTGTTTTTAATAATGCTCTTTGATAATCAGGACTCAATTTTATATTCAAGAAATATTCCTGTACCTCTAGTTTAAGTACCTAGTAGATTCAAAAACATTTAATTGTGTTATGAGTGGGAGAAACCCTAGAGAGGAAATATCCTGGAGACTTAAACTTTTGTCATGTGAATGATCGCTATTAATGCCTGTTTCTTTCTGTTTAGAGATCTTATTTTCTCAAATTGTATTTCAAAACGCCAAACAGTGAAACGCAAGAATAAAGCATCCTGGTTCCTTCAGAAATAGGAGCAGTGAGTCCCTCTCAGGGCACTGATTACCAAGCCCAGCACTGTGTGCTTCCTTCCCCGCCCGGCTCCCTCGCTGGGTCTCCATGAAAAGACCACAGTACAGTCTTTGTCTTCTAGATTTTTGTGTTTCTGTTTGCCTAAGTGTACAGAGTGGAGAATTTCTCTTCAGTTTCTCTTGGGAACATTGTGAATTCAAAAAATTACACTTGTAAAGCTCTTTTCTCTTTCAGAGTGAATAAACATTGTACACATCCCTGTGGAGTTCAAAAACAAAGTGAAATTAAATGAAACATCCATCACTTTAACGGCTAGGACTAGCAGTTTATTACCTAAGCTTTTGTTTCTTCATACTCACATCTCGGACAGACTTGCTTCCATCAGCAGTGTGAGAAAAGTAAAAAGAGAAGACTGACCTGGGTCAAAGTCTGACCTGAGATGCTTAGTATCCGGGTGAATTTAGGCAAGTTATTTTACTTCTATAAGTCTATTTCTTTATCTGTAAAATGGGCTTGCACTGCCTATGCTGTTATCAAACCACTCTGAACATATTAGGCACTCAGCCAATTATCACCAAAGACCAATCTATAAGCCTTAGGAAGACACAGGAAGGCACAGGGTTTCAAACCAAAATGGATGTGAGTGCTTTGGGTGGGGTGTTTATTCTCCCAGTGGCCGTACTACTAACCCAACAGCATCACACATTTGCAAAAACAGGCTTCAAGAAGCCTTCTGAGTTTGGCTGTGGATTCTATCCCAGAGTTCAGATGGACAAGCTTCCCAAAGGAGCAAACCAACAGCACAGGTTTCTCCTGCCATCCGTTTTACAACCACTCTTGTGGGCTGACTGAGCAGGAGTGGAGAAAAGACGTATAAGGCATGGACCTCTAGGGCAGCCTGCTCTAGCGTGCACCTCTATGGCATGTTAATAATTCTGAATTAAAGTTACCTGAGAAACGGCCAATGCAAAGCAGACACTGACTCTCCCATTTGTCTCCATGAAAGCAGGAAATAAATCTCGCCTGTGAAAGGGAACCTACCTGCATCTGGAGGCAGAGGGACCCTCACCCCTAGATGGGGATTCTGGGCTGAGAAGCCTGTGCAAAGCAACCAAACCACACTGCTTCAGTTTTGTTCCCCAAACCCACACTCTGTGTCAATTCTTCACCAATTAAGCCCACGAAGCCTGAGTTTCTTTGTCCTATCAATTCATCATAAATGTATTGTTTCTTTTTCTAAAGAGTATAAAAAGCTACCTGCTTTTGGTCAGTCTCTGAGCATCATTTTAGATCTCCTGTGCACACAATATCAAATTGATTTTTCTTCACCTAATCTGTCTTGTGTCAATTTTATTCTTATTCTAGCCACAAAAGCTCAAGAGAGGTAGAGGGGAAGTTCCCCACTCCTGACGCTCCTATCCAAGGAACTTTTCCATTCAATGGCTTTGTAACAGCTGGGATTAAAACTGCATAATATATTATGATCCAATATGTGTGGCAAGATTTAAATGCACACAAATACCAGAATATAAAGAGTTAATTTTCTGTTTTAGCTTTAATTCTTCTCAGCCTTAATTCTAATCTCTTTCTCCTAAAGTTTCAAAAATGAAAGCTTTAGTTCTTCATCTGTGCTACTTCAGGCACCAGGTTTCAGCATCAGAACGCAGTTTCACACTATCAAAGGCAAACGACCCCCAGGACCACTCCTGGACCTGGAAGGGGTGTGTTATCTCAGTGTCGCCTGTTTAGTGATGGAAGTAATTTCCTCACAGAATTGTGTGCTTCGCTCTTTCAAAACTGTCTTTCTCTTCCTTTTAGTTTGACAGAAAAAGAAGAAATTTCAACTATGGAGGCTCCACATTTCCCAGCATGACTCCACTTTTCTACTCAGTAAAAGCAATTTCTCACTTTTTCCAAGTTACAGTCAATCGTCTCCTCTTGAATTCTTTTTATAACTACTGCAGCTTTTTTCCCTGATCCAAGTTGTTCATATGTAGAACAACCAGACTTTATCTACAACTGTATTAAAACAATGTTGAAACACACATTTCAACAATTTAACCCATTTCGGACATAGACGTGAATGTGTCTACTACCATACATTTTATTTTTTTTTTGTTTTGTTTTTTATTTTTTAAATTTTAAAATCTTTAATTCTTACATGCATTCCCAAACATGAACCCCCCTCCCACCTCCCTCCCCATAACATCTTTCTGGGTCATCCCCATGCACCAGCCCCAAGCATGCTGCATCCTGCGTCAGACATAGACTGGCGATTCAATTCACATGATAGTATACATGTTAGAATGTCATTCTCCCAAATCATCCCACCCTCTCCCTCTCCCTCTGAGTCCAAAAGTCCATTGTCTACTACCATACATTTTAAAATGAAGTAAACAAAAGCCAAACAAAAACCAGGTTTTGCTCTCACTACATAAAATTCACAGGAACTTCAAGGTTACAGTCTTGTCCTGGCTGTCCTTTTGAAATAGATATGCATATCATATACTTATAAGATTAGGCACTTTTAGAATCATTAAAGAAAAGAAAAATAAGTTAGAGTCCATAGAAATTTCCAGAAGACCCCATAAAAGAAAGAGGTGGGGTCAAGGGCTTGCCCTGGATGTAGCCTCAGAACATCTCCCTAACACAAGGGTTTTCCAGTCTGCGTGGCCATTTACACAACTACCCCAACATTCCTAAGGTGACACCTGGCTTTTGTAGACATTCTGTGAAAGGTAGTTGCTACTACTTCATACACTGATGTTCCTGCCAACCGAACTCCGTCTATCCAACCATCTCTCTTAGTAGCCGGGAAATGGCTACTTGATTTCATCTATCCATGTCCCTCCACCTCTCTGGATAAAAATCATCATTGTTGGGAATGTCCAAGCATTATGGCACAACAGATGTCTTCTGTGAAAAGAAACGTTTGCAACTGTCTTAAGAGTTATGTTTTTGAGAGTATAAGGCCCTCACTTAGGCAGTGTCTTGTTCAACCTGCAATTAACATGTACCAAGGAAGTAATCCAGCTGTGGCTATTTAAGCATTTCAAGATACATCTCTCTTCACATTTACAGCAGCATTCTTTGACATTATTTGCCTAAGTGCAGACATTACTATAAGGAGTCATGGTGACTTAACGCGCTTTCAATCAGAAGCATATTGTGAATGTTTACCATGTGCCAGCTTCCAGGAGATGCTGCGATTACAAAGGCAAATACAGCCTTCAACACAGAATCCTTTCACACCTTGAGGAAGTCTCATGTTATAAGCAGGCTGGCTCCAGAACTTTCAGGAAAGCAGATTGCACGATTCTCACTGACAGAGCGTGTGAGGCCAATAACATCACGGCCCTCATCGCCCAGGCTCCTGCCCGCCTCGGGTTGGTGGCTGTGTACATCGTCTCCAACATTCCTCAGCATCTGCTCCGTAAATAATTTATGAGTTTTGCTCGCCAAAATTTCTGTATGTGATTGTGAATCACTCACTGGCATTTTCTATCAATCAACAGGCACTCTAGAACCCACCTTGGGAAGCACGTGCGCACATCTCTGTTTACACTCCTAACTGTGCCCAGCAAGCTGGCAGTCGGCACTCCTCACCAAGTTTATTTTCTGGCCAAAATATCCACTGTAGCTGTTTATTCCACTTTACTGATAATGAAGCAGGGAAGAAGGCAGGAGTTTTACAAATAAATTGAAGGTGTGAGGCTCCTTTGAAGTTCAAACGCTCTAGGCAAGCACCATGTCAAAAGTGAAGGATTAAGAAATACTAATGCTGAGCTTTGACTTATGATGTTAGGATTTTGAAAATAAATATTTACAGACAGCAAATGAATTGTTTCATACCAGAGAGGAGCAGCTGCCCCATCCTTTACCTGTAGGAAACGCAAATGGTGCTGGAACCTCCGTGTCTCTTTCTCTCTTGCTCCTCCAGCCCCAAGGCTTTGTGAATTGGGTTCAGGGTGCTTTGTGCTTCATTGTAAACAATGCTCAAAGTGTTACTCAGATCCACTTTCCAGAAGTATACTTTTTGCCTAAGTGTTCAATTGTATATTTTCATTATTAAGACTTGGAAACATTTTTGAAATGAAAGCATCTCCATTTAAAAGTGAAAAAGGTCGGTGGGGAAAATATACCGTAGTTTTCAGAAACACACTACTCTGCAAGTTTATTTTAAACTGCTAAGGGAGATATGCCTGGTGGACACATCAGCATTAGATTGTGTGTTTGACTGAACAAGCGACAGGAAGAATCTTGCCAGCTTGAATGACAATCTTTTAGGTCAAATTTCCTGTACCCTGCTCTTCCTTTTGGAAAAATGTACAGTTTGGTTGGCGTGGCGAAACAAGTTATTTCTATAATTTTACTCGATTTAAATATGTTTAAAGGTTTGCTTTTTACATATGGGTCCTTTTGTGGAGTTTCTGTTATTAAAAACTGACTTAACGTCTGCAAGGCAGAAGAGCAGCTTTGTGGCAGCTGTTTGGGACATGACCACACGAACTTTGTGCTCCTCCGTGTTCAGCTCCCAGACCAGAAGCAACATCTCAGGAGAAGAGGCGGAGAAGGGAGCTCGGGTGATCCACTGGCGCCGGGAGCCGTCTTCCCCTTTGTTCTCTCCAGCACTCTGCTTCTCCTTCATATTGTGGATTATTTTTTATTTTCCAGACTAGTAACCCTGTTCTCAGCTGTGAACATCTTCTCTTTTAGTTTGTCCATTAAAATTTTAACTACTTATTATATAATTCCATGATTGTATAATTGTGGTAATTAATGGAATTATTATATACAACTCTATGATATACATTACTGTGTATTTATATAATTACATGATTTTAAACATTGAATGGAAAATTATTAAATACAATCATTTAATTGAACAATGTTTAGCCTTTTCCCCAGAAACTCTATTTTTTCACTCTAATGTCCTCTTTAAGATTTATATTTAATTTTGTGTGTCTTCACTTCTTCTTCAAAGGGGGTGTTTTGTTCCACTTTTTTTCGGGTTACACATCCTCTTAAGTGTATTCTGACTTTGCTTTGCTTTGCTCATGGTACGTTCCCTGTTTTGGACGCTCCATCCTTGTCAGCAGGGAGTGTCTGGGCAATTAGGAGACGGCGAGTCCTCCTAAGGACCGAGGTAGCAAGCCAGCAGATTCAGCCCCACATTGCATCCTTGCTCACCCTGAGAACCACAGACACTCCAACCCGCCTGAGTCCTGGGGAAATGAACCCAAGTAGGACCCGACAGGGCCTTCTGGACTGACCCCTGTCCCACATCCGCTGCTTCCCCTCCCCACCGAAGTACCTAAATAATAGTGTCTGATGCATATTCCTCAGCTGTTTTGCAGTTAGTTTCAAATGATAGAAATTAACTACTTGGTGACCATGAGCACCTAGCCCCCAGACCTCCTAGAGGCTGAGGGTTGATGATTTTAACCCCTATGACACAACCCTGTGACCTCACCTCAACCAGCCAGAGAATTGTGCACAAGCTGATCACACACCCTAGGATGCCCCTCCCTCACCTGGCCTTTAAAAATGCTTCCCTGAAACCCATCGGAGTTCAAGGTTTTTGAAGATTAAGCTGCCTGGACGCCTTGTCTGGTTCCTACAATCCTGTAGAAAATGCTGCACTTTCCTTCGCCACAACCCAGTGTCAGTAGACTGGTTTTACTGCATACAAGCTGGTGGAGCCCAAGTTTTGATTTTGTAACAGGAAGACGAGGCCTGAAACCAACTCTGATACATTAGATGTCTTAGACATCAAGATGACAATTCCCTATTGTAATTAGAACATGAATCAAAACTACAAGTTATGACCTCATTCCCATCAGAATTTGTTGTTGTTCAGTCGCTAAATTGTGTCCAACACTTTGCAAACCCATGGACTGCAGCACGCCAGGCTTCCCTGTCCTTCACCAACTCCCGGAGTTTACCCAAACTCATGTCCATTGAGTTGGTGATGCCATCCAATCATCTCATCCTCTGTCACCCTATTCTCCCCCTGCCTTCAATCTTTCCCAGCATCAGGGTCTTTTCCAATGAGTCAGCTCTTCACATCAGGTGGCCTAAGTATTGGAGTGTCAGCTTCAGCATCAATCCTTCCAATGAATATATAGGGTTGATTTCCTTTAGGATTGAGAAGTTTTATACCCTTGCTCCAAGAGACTCTCATGAGTCTTCTCCAGCACCACAGTTTGAAAGCATCAGTTTTTCTGCTCTCAGCCTTCTTTACCGTCTAATTCTCACATCCATACTTGACTACTCGAAAAAACATAGCATTGACTATACGGACTTTTGTCAGCAAAGTAATGTGTCTGCTTTTTAATGTACTGTCTAGTTTTGTCATGATTTTTCTGCCAAGGAGTAAGCATCTTTTAATTTCATGGCTGCAGTCACTGTCTGCCTGGCCATCATCAAAAAGTCTACAAGCAACAAATGCTGGAGAGGGTGTGGAAAAAAAGAAACGCTGCTACACTGTTGGTGGGAATATAAATCGATGTCACTATGGAGAACACTAGGCGGTTTCTTAAAAAACTACAAATAGAGTTGTTATATGATCCAGTAATCCTGTTCCTGGACATAAATCTGAAAAAGAGACAAACTTTAATTGAAAAAGATACATTCATCCCTATGGGTGCAGGACTATCACAGTACAGGACTATTTACGATAGTCAAGACTTAGAAGCAGTCTAAATGTCCATCGATAGATGAATGGATAAAAGGATATGGTATATATACACAATGAATTGTTATGCAGCCATAAGGGGTGAAATAATGTCACTTGCAGCAACATGGATGGAACTATAGATTATACTGTGTGAAGTAAGTCAGAGAAAGACAAATACCATACGATATCATTTACATGTCATATGAATGACAAAAATGGATGTAAGTACAAAACAGCAACAGACTCACAGACATAGAAAACAAATGGTTTCCAAAAGGAGAAGGAGAAAAAGATAAATCAGGAGTCTGGGATTAGCAGGTACAAATAACTATAAATAAAATAGACACCCATCAAGGTCCTATGGGACTGCACATGGAACTATACTCAATATCTTTCAACTATAATGGAAAAGAATCTAAAAACCATTATGTATATATTTACTAATGCTAATAGTTCTAATAGATTATATTTCCTATATATGCAGAAGTAATATACATGTGATATCTTTATTCCTTTTTATGAGCAAAGGCTGAATTTTAAATTTATTATTTTTCCAAAACAACCATGGCTTTATATGTGGAATCTAAAATATGACAAGTTAGCCTATCTATGAGACAGAAACAGAATCATGGGCATAGAGAACAGACTGGTGGCTGCTAAGGCGGACGGGCTTGGGGATGCACAGAGTGGGAGTTTGGATTTAGCAGATGTAACCTTTTACATATAGGATGCATAAACAACAAGGTCTTATTGTATAGCACAGAGAACAATATTCAAGATACTGTGACAAACGATAATGGAGAAGAATATTTAAACACACACACAAACACACATTCACTTTGCTGTACAGCAGTAATTAACACAATATTGTAAATCAACCATATTTCAATTAAAAAAAAAAAACAAGTGTGGCCATTGGTTCTATACAACCTAGCTCAAACTCAAGCTGTGATCCAGTTTAACCTGGTTGTTACACTAGAAAGAAAATGGAGACATTTCATTGTATTTCTAGATTAGCATCATATTTAAGTTAAGAGTCAGAAAAGCTTAAGATATAATTTAGCAGATTTAGATCCAATTCTGAAGCCATAAATAAAATTTAAAATATTTTACTGTGGTTGTTGTTTAGTTGTTAAGATGTGTCCAGCTCTTTTGAGACCCCATGGACTGTAGCCGCCAGACTTCTCTGACCATGGAATTTCCCAAGCAAGAATACTTTGTTTTTTTATATTTTATACTTTGTTCACTTTGTTTTTTTGTATACTTTGTTTTTTTGTATTTTATACTTTGTTTTTTTTTTTTATATTTTACAACTGGCTTGTCAATTTTCACAAAAATATCTACTGGGATTTTGATGAGCTTTTACTATATAGATTAATTTGAAGTCAATTGCTATCTTAACGATATTCGGTCTTCTAATCCATAAACACAGTACTGTCTTTCCATTTATGTAAGTCTTTGATTTTTCTCAGCGATGTTTTGTAGGTTTCAGAGTACGAGTCTTATACATCTCCAGACTCACTTATCCCTAGGTATTTCATAGTTTAATGTAATTGTAAATGGTATTGTTTAATTTCAGTTTCTAGCCATTCATTGCTATAACAACTGATGTTTTATATTGACCTTCAATTCTTCAACCTTATTTAAATGACTTAATTGTTCCAAGATATTTTTTTGTAGCTTCCATCTGCAAAGACAGTTTTATTTCTTCCCTCCCAATATGAAAGCCTTAAATGTCTTTTTATTGCCTCTGGCATCTCCAGTATGCAAATACAATTTAGAGGTCAGTCAATGATTTAAAAGAAGTTTTGCTTTTTTCTTTTTTCATAGATTTTGGGGCTTCTTCCAATGAATGACTCCCTCCTTTTCAGGGTTTTCCCTCGCAACTTCCAGCCACTCTGATGGCCTCAAATACTATCCTTTGATGCCTCAAGTCAATAAGACATTTTCTGCCTAAGGTCTAGTGTCTCTGCTCGTGTGGGCTGAAGAGGGCCTCAGGGAAAAGCTGTCTGAAAATGGATTTCTATGCACGTCCACTCTTCCAAGGATCGATTTCCTTCCAATGTTTGCCTGTTTTTGATCACTCTCCATGTTTTTTAAATAGTTTTTTTTATATATACTTATATTTTGTTCAGAACTTCTAATTTTGTAGGCAGGAATGTGTTGAAGGGCATGTTTCTACACATTTCATGGCAGCTTTTCTCCCAGGTAGTCTTTATACTGATTTTTGAATAGAAAAAAACCTTGGAATATAGAAACAGGTGGTGTTGTCATGAGAAGAAAAGTCCTTCATTTTTGACCTGCCAGTCCAGTTTATTGTGCCAGCATCTACAAAAACTTAACAGACTTAACTTGCTTGCTTCAAGAAAGTTAAAATCTGACTGCCCTCAGCCCTTGACAGAGGCTATACCTGTTTGTTGTTTAGTTGCGAAGTTGTGTCTGACTCTTTGGGACCCCACGGACTATATAGCCCACCAGACTCCTCTATCCATGAGATTTCCCAGGCAAGAGTACTGGAGTGGGTTGCCATTTCCTTCTCCAGGGGATCATCCCAACCCAAGGATCAAACCTGTGCTTCCTATATTAGCAGGTGGATTCTTCACCATTGAGCCACCAGGACTCTGTACCTGTTAATCCACTATTAACAGAGCCTGAATCTTCAAGCTTTGTTTGTAAACCCTGCATGGCAGTCCATGGTGTGTAACATTTATTCAATTATTCTCAGACTGATGGGAATGTTGTTTTTTTTTTTCTCTCTCTCTCTCTTTCCCTCTGGCAGTGCAAATAGTAAATATAACAATAAATACACTCTTGTAAAAAATCCATTTTGTTCTATTTTTTTTTAAGTTGGATAGATCACCAAGAATAATGATGGCTTTGTCGTATTCTGATTCTGTTGTTTGCCTATTGACTATGTTTAAAATTTCTTTGCCATACAAAACACTTAATGTTAATGTAGTCAATTAAATCTATCTGGGCCAGTTATTAAACGTTTTGTTTTTAAGTCCCAAAGTCCAAAATCATTCCACATGTCAGAGCTGAGACATCTTTAGAGCACTTTTCTCCTTGAAGCCAGCCTCATGTAGGGTCTGTGGCCCAAGCTTGCAGGGGCCTGGACTTCTGTTGTTGTTCAGTGGCTCAGTCGTGTCTGACTCTGTGGTCCACGGACTGCAGTATGCCAGGCTTCCCTGTCCTTTGCCATCTCTTGGAGTTTGCTTAAACTCATGTCCACAGAGTCAGTGATGCCATACAATCATCTCATCCTCTGTTGTCCCTCTCTCCCCCTGCCTTCAATCCTTCCTAGCATCAGGGTCTTTTCAGATGAGTTGGCACTTTGCATCAGGTGGCCAAAGTACTGGAGCTTCAGCTTTAGCATCAGTCTTTCCAATGAATATTCAGGGTTGATTTCCTTAGGATGTACTGGCTTGATCTCCTTGTAGTCAAAGGACTCTCAAAATTCTTCTCCATCATCACAGTTTGAAAGCATCAATTCTTTGGCATTCAGCCTTCTTTATGGTCCAACTCTCACATTCATACATGACTACTGGAAAAACCATAGCTTTGACTAGATGGACCTTTGTCGACAAAGTGATGTGTCTGCTCTTTATTATGCTGTCTAGGTTTGTCCTAGCTTTTCTTCCAAGGAGTGTCTTTTAATTTTATGGCTACAGTCACTATCCACAGTGATTATGGAGCCCAAGAAAATAAATTCTGGCACTGTTTTCATTTTTCCCCATCTATTTGCCATGAAGTGATGGGACTGGATGCCATACTCTTACTTTTTTGAAGGTTGAGTTTAAAGCCAGTTTTTTCACTCTCCTCTTTTACCCTCATCAAGAGGTGCTTTAGTTCCTCTTCTCTTTCTGCCATTAAGGTTGAGATTTCTCCCAGCAATCTTGATTCCAGCTTGTGTTCCATTCAACCCAGCATTTTGCATGATATACTCTGCATATAAGTTAATAAGCAGGGTGAGCATATACAGCCTTGATGCACTTCTTTCACAATTTTGAACCTGAGCTCCTAGGCTTTGATAACACCAACCTCTTCTCTCTGCTCTCCCCACCCTGGAGTAGGTGTGTGTATGTGTGTGTGTGTGTGTGAATGTGTGTGTGTGTGTGTGTGTGAGTGTGTGTTTGAGTGTGTGTGTGTTCACAGCTGCTTCTGCAGTTAATATCTCTGGGTTTTCTCAGTGTCTTCTTGCCTGCTAAGCCCTCCAATAACCCAGTTTCTATACTAAAATTTTGTACTAAATTCCCTCTCCTGAAATAATTAGTGCAATTCTTTATTTTGTAACAGGATTCTGACTAATGTATAATTTCATTAAAAACTTCTAGACATTGGTTTTTAAGTATTCCCTAAATACTAGTTTGTACATATTTTATATTTTCTGACAATACTTAATTCTCTGGACATTGAAATCTTTAATATATTTGAAATTTAGTTTTGGATTATTATATAAGAGAAACCAAATTTTAATTTAAATCAAATTTTAATTTTATCCCAAATGAATTCTCAATTAGCATTGCAGCCATTTATTAACTAATTCATCCTTTTCCCACTAGGATATATTAAAATATATATATAATATATATATAATGTAAAATTATCTTATACACTCAGATATATTTCTGTAACCCAATCAGTTTTAGACTACCTCTTCTCATTTTATATTGCAATATTATAGTAGATTTATAGTTTGATATATTTAAAATTCTCCTGTTTCTATTTATAGATACTTATGTCTAGACATTTTATAAAGTTACTGATTTTTTAATATTTATCTATAATAGTATCCAGCTTTAGTTGATGGCCTTATGACATATAAAGTTTAATTTGCATGAAAATAGTATATATTAGCATTATTAAAACAGACCTTTATGTTTTACTTTTTATTTCATCTAACATTAATTTGAATTTATAAGCTTTTAAAAAATCTTTAAGTATTTTTTATTCATTTATTTCATACTTTCTCTACCCTATACAATCTGCATATAGCTGTATTTTTAGTTTATTTCTTAACATTTCTGACAATATGTCTCTTTTAATTCAAATTTTGGCTCACTTAAATATATGTTATTGTTCATAATGTGGATTTTTCCTGCATATTTATTGAGGTTTTTATTTATCCTGATTTGTTGTTGTTATTTCTTTTATCTTCCTCTATGCCTTCATTCTTTCTCTCCTTGTTTTGACTTAACCAGTCTGTGTTGCGTTGGGAATAAAAATATCTGCTTCTATTACTTTAGTTCATATTCTGGAAATTTAAATTCTAAATATAGTCAATATCCTTATGATTCCCCTAAACCAAGGATATGTAAACTTTGAAAAAGGTAAAAACCAGAGAGTAAATATTTTAACCTTTGGGTTTTTTTGCAACTGCAACTCTGCCATTGGAACATGAAAGCAACCATAGACACTACACAGAGAAACAGATGTAGTGGTGCTCCAAGAAAACTGCATTTATAAAAATCGATGCTGAGCTGTCCCCAGGGGTCCAGAGTGTGGGGCCTTCTCCAGCTCCGCTAAGAGAGTAGAATATCAAGCCACGGACTGTTGTGAGTTGCACTTTGTCCCACAAGAGGATATGATGAAGCCCTAATCCCAGTATCTGTGAATATGACTTTATTTGGAAATAAAGGCTTTGCAAACATAATCAAGATGAAGTCATACTGGACTAGAATGGATCCTAAAACCTGAGGGTTAGTGCCCTTCTGAGAAGGCCAAGAGGACACAAGTTGGTACACAGACAGGAGACGACCACATGAAGAATGAGGCGAAAATTAGAGTGATGCATCTGTGCACCAAGGGGCCCCAAGAGCTGCCAGCAATTATTAGACTCTTAAAGAGACAAGAAAGAGTTCTCCCCTACAAATGGGGTCCTGTAAACTCCTTGATTTTTGGATTTATAGCCTCCAAAATGGAGAGAATAAATTTCTATTAAAAAATATATATATATATATATGAGGCAAATGAGGTTCAGCCAAAGGTTGTAGCTCATAAACCTTTCATATACTTCAAGTACTAAGTAGAATGCTTCATCTCTCATTACCGCATCGGTTTGTAGCTTACATTAAAATGTTTCCAGACCATATATCTGTATCCTTTTTTAAAAATTATACAAAGTGAACATTATATTATCATTTTAAATCATTTATTGTTTTATGCAAGTTTGTATTTAGATTGACCCATGTTTATAATTTTCTTTACCCACCTTTTCCTTTGATCTCCTTTATTTTAGCCTTTTTAAATTGAAGTAGAGATGATTTACAATGTTGTGTTAGTTTCCAGTGTACAGCAAAGTGCTTTGGTTTTGTGCATACACTCGGGAACCAGCTCTGCCTGACTGCAGTCAGCATGAAGCCCAGGATCCTGCTGCACATGCCAGAGGTGGGCAACTGTCCCAGAGTCTTTGGGGCCCTGACTCTGCCCACTAGTGAACCAGTAGTAACAGAAGGGACCCGATAGGATTCTGCAACCAGCAGACCTTGTGACCAGGCCAATTAACAAAATGTAGAAAGAACACATGTGTTGATAATTACCTACATAGTTGGACTAAATACTCCAAGTAAAAGACAGATCACAATGCTCTAAGAATTGACAACAACAACAAAAAAAAAAAACTGCAAAAATAAACATATGGAAGCTAAACAATATGCTACTAAGCAACCAATGGATCGAGAGAAGATCAAAAACTACCTAGAGACTAGTGAGAATGCAAACAAGATAGCCGGAAACCTATGGGATGCAGCAAAAGCAGTTCTAAGAGGGGAATTTATAGTGACGCAATCTTACCTCAGGAAACAAGAAAAGTCTCGAACAGCGGAACCTTATACCTAAAGCAACTAGACAAAGAAGAAAAACAAAACCCAAAGCTAGTAGAAGGAAAGAAATCATGTAGATCAGAACAGAAATAAATGAAATAGAGACAAATAAAACATCAATGAAACTAAAAGCTGGTTCTTTGAAAAGAGAAAACAGAAATTCCCCTGGTGGTCCAGGGGCTAAGTCTGTGCACTTCTAATGCAGGGGGCCTGATTTAGTCTCTGGCCAGGAAGCTAGATCCCACATACTGCAATTAAGACCCTTTACAGCCAGAAGTAAACACAAAAGAATGAAATAAAAAGAATGAAATCATGCCATTTGCAGCAACATGGATGGAACTAGAGGTTATTAGACTAACTAAAGTAGTTTAGACAGAGAACGATCAATAAATCGATAAATAGATCATATGATATTGCTTAAACGTGGAATCTAAAAAAAAGAGATACAAATGAAAACATTTACAAAGCAAAAAAGAGACTCATAGACATAGAAAGCAACTTTATGGTTACCTCTTTAAGGAAGGATGGGGATTAAATTAGGACTTTGGGATTAGCAGATACACACTACTGATAAATAGCACACATCTACTGTACAAGAAAGATCTTCACGACCCAGATAATCACGATGGTGTGATCACTCACCTAGAGCCAGACATCCTGGAATGTGAAGTCAAGTGGGCCTTGAACATCAAAGCATCACTACAGACAAAGCTAGTGGATGGAATTCCAGTTGAGCTGTTTCAAATCCTAAAAGATGATGCTGTGACAGTGCTGCACTCAATATGCCAGCAAATTTGGAAAACTCAGCAATGGCCACAGGACTGGAAAAAGTCAGTTTTCATTCCAATCCCAAAGAAAGGCAATGCCAAAGAATGCTCAAACTACTACTGCACAATTGCACTCATCTCACACACTAGTAAAGTAATGCTCAAAATTCTCCAAGCCAGGCTTCAACAATATGTGAGCTGTGAAATTCCAGATGTTCAAGCTGGTTTTAGAAAAGGCAGAGGAACCAGAGATCAAATTGCCAACATCCACTGGATCATGGAAAAAACAAGAGAGTTCCAGAAAAACATCTATTTCTGCTTTATTGACTATGCCAAAGCCTTTGACTGTGTGGATCACAATAAACTGTGGAAAATTCTGAGAGTGATGGGAATACCAGGCCACCTGACCTGCCTCCTAAGAAATCTGTATGCAGGTCAGGAAGTAACAGTTAGTACTGGACATGGAACAGACTGGTTCCAAATAGGAAAAGGAGTACATCAAGGCTGTATATTGTCACCCTGCTTATTTAACTTATATGCAGAGTACATCATGAGAAATGCTGGACTGGATGAAGTGCAAACTGGAATCAAGATTGCTGGGAGAAATATCAATAACCTCAGATATGCAGATGCCACCACCCTTATGGCAGAAAATGAAGAACTAAAGAGCCTCTTGATGAAAGTGAAAGAGGAGAGTGGAAAAGTTGGCTTAAACCTCAATATTCAGAAAACGAAGATCATGGTATCTGGTCCCATCACTTCATGGCAAATAGATGGGGGATCAATGAAAACAGTGGCAGACTATTTTTTTGGGCTCCAAAACCACTGCAGATGGTGATTGCAGCCATGATATTAAAAGATGTTTATTCCTTGGAAGGAAAGTTACGACCAACATAGACAGCATGTTAAAAAGCAGAGACATTACTTTGCCAGTGAAGGTCTGTCTAGTCAAGGCTATAGTATTTCCAGTGGTCATGTATGGATGTGAGAGTTGGACTAAGAAAGCTGAGCACAGAATTGATGCTTTTGAACTGTGGTGTTGGAGAAGACCCTTCAGAGTCCCTTGGACTGCAAGGAGATACAAACAGTCGATCCTAAAGGAGATCAGTCCTGGGTGTTATTTGGAAGGACTGATGTTGAAGCTGAAACTCCAATACTTTGGCAACCTCATGCGAAGAACTGACTCATTTGAAAAGACTCTGATGCGGGGAAAGATTGAAGGCAAGAGAGAAGGTGATGACAGAGGATGAGATGGTTGGATGGCATCAGTGACTCAATGGACATGAGTTTGAGTAAACTTCTGGAGTTGGTGA
Source organism: Ovis aries (assembly GCF_016772045.2). NCBI lineage: Eukaryota > Metazoa > Chordata > Mammalia > Artiodactyla > Bovidae > Ovis > Ovis aries. Next base: position 4,694,944 of record NC_056062.1, read on the forward strand.
TAGACAGTGCAGCCTGGTGTGCTGCAGTTCATGGGATCACAAAGAGTCGAATACAACTGAGTGACTGAACAGAACTGAACTGAACAGATGTACTGTATAGCACAGGGTACTATATCAATATCTTGTAATAGCCTATAATGTAAAAAAATCTGAAAATAAATATATATACATTATATATATATTACATATGAATCACTTCGCTGAACAATTGAAACATTATAAAACAAAGACATTTCAATAAAAAATTTTTAAAGATGCTCTATTTTCCATCCATTTGTTTGACCTCTCCTTGCTCCCACCTCTTATTAGATGGGACCTTTACAGCATCTTAACTTTCCTTCTTTCTTGTCTGTCTACTTCACTCTCAACTACATGAGACATATGGAAAATTTTCACTTTACTTTCCTGTATCCCTTCCTCCATATCAATTCTTTGGTTTTGTTAAATTAATTTAATATTTTAGTTCTAGATCAGAATTTCCACTGAATTTCCTTTTCAGAAATGACTTTGCTTTAGCGTGCTTATTTTACATTTAAATAATATTAGCATTAATAATAATATCATATGATATAATGTCATATATGAAATATATATTATATATTATACTAACATCATATAGTAAAAACATTTTCTCAGAAGATCTAAGATAAATCCATTCAGACTCATCCATGTTTTCCATTATTTCTCTCTTCCTCATAGACACTCATTTTGAGGGCTCTGTTTTGCTCCATTTAAAAATTTTTTCTGCTTTTCTTTTTTTTTCTTTTAGTTTAAATAAAGTCTTTTCTAGAGTATTTCTCTAATTCTTGCATCTTTTTGACTTGCTAGTGAATAATTTTGGGCTGGGTATAGAATTCTTGGATTTCAATACTTTTCTCCCACTTCTCTTCCATACTTTATTTGGGAAAAATAAGTCTGAGTTTATCATCAGATTTCCATAAGCAACACTGGTGGCAGGAAAGATGTGGACCCTCAGAGCCTAGATTTATTCCACTGTGTTATTCCACTACCAGTTTATATATGAGAAGCCCAACATTAACATGTCTTCTTTTATCTAAATAACTCGCTCTTCTGTTTAAAAGTTTATCCCTTTGTTCTAAGGGCTTGAGAATTAGATTAGAAAATGCCTAGATTTCTCTTTTCCCATTAACCCTGCCTGAACTCATCAAGTCATTTATATCTGCGGGTTCAAGATTTCTTCAGTTTAGGTAATTTGTTTCCTGATTTAAACAATTGCTTTTGTTCCATGTGTCCCTTTATCTCTTACTGGAAATGACTACAATGTTAACGTATGTAGTAACAGTAGTAGTATGTAGTAACACTGCATATGTAGTACATTTATGTTGCCTATCCTGTATCATCCAACTAGTCTTTTTTCATCATTCTGTCTGGTGTAGGCCAAGTAATCCTCCCTTCAGAGCTGTCCATGTTCTAATCCCTGGACCCATAAATATGTTAACTTGCAGATGCAGTTGAGCACCTTAACATGCAGAAATTATCCTAGATGATCCTGGGGGGCCAAGGTAATCATAAAGGTGTTTTCATAGGGATTTTGTTTTTACATGAAGACATGTCAGAGAGGAAAGAGGATGTTGTGCTGCTGACCTTGAAGGCAGAGGAAGGGACCATGAGCCAAAGAGGACGTGTGAGTCTAGAGGCTGGAAACGTAAGGAAACACATCCCCCCAGAGCCTCCTGAAGAAAAGCAACCCCAATTACCTGTTTTAGGCTTGTGACCTCTAGAACTGCAGGGTAATGAATCTGTGTTGTTCTGAGTGATTGGGTCTGTGGTACTTTGTGACAACAGTGGTAGGAAATCAATTCAGCATCTTCATAGACTTTAAATTGTGGTTTGAGATATTTCTTGTATTGACTGTCCATGCCTCTAATTCAAGTATCACCAAGTACTAGCCTCTCTCTCAGTTCTCCTACTAAAATATTTAGTTGAAAAGAAAATGTGTGTTTTGGTGGCTCCAGCAGCTTTTCTGTGCTCTCTTGAGTCTCTTCGAGGCGCCTGTTACTGCTCCTTCATTCTGTCAAGTGTCTCCTTTACCATGCGCACTCTGCCCTGACCGATGCTTTCGCTATCTAGGTGCTGGGCCCCATGTGAGGTTATTTTCCTTTGCCACATCACTGCAAATTGCTCCTGCAGTTGGGCATATGTCTGTCTCCTCCGTTGGTCCAACTGCAGAAGCAGGTAGCCTGTCAGTCCCAGGACACCTGGATGGAGCCTCCGTGCGTTCTGCTCCTTGGTCTCCAGGCCAAGGAGCACGTGCCCATTATTCCGGATCCTTCTTGATCTCCTCAGGGGCAGGCAGTCTGCACATGGTCACGCCTTTCCACCTGAGGCTGGCAGCACTGTGGCTGTGGTCGTCCACCTGGGCTTCCCAGTGCCGGAGTCCAGGTGCTGACCCAGCCCTGGGCAGAGCCTCCCCTCACGTCTTTCAGGAGCCCACAGCTTTCCTTGGATCTGATTGTTTGTTGCCACCAGTAGCCATTTGACTCAAGTGGGCCAGAATGATTGAAACTTGTGCTAGGAAAGGAGGTCATTATCTTCCTGGAATCCCCAGGGTCCTGGATATTTTTTAATCCTTTTGGATATTCTTCATATGTCCCATTTTCCCATTAAATGTAATGTATATCAACACTAATTTTACATGTTTTAACCAGTCACCTCCATTCAAAATTTTGTCTTCATATCTAGGGTTCTGGAATAGGTCTTCACCTGACTCCTCTAAAAAGGTTAATATATTTGCATATCTGGGAATGTCATTTTGGTGATTTTCCACATAAGCAACACCTTGATTCGTTTAACTGTTTATAAGTGAGATTTCTTCACTTTCTGGGCTCAGTTCATCCAGAGGGGAAAATGTTTCTCTGAATTTTAATTTTTCTATTCCTTAATATAACATTGTTTTCAAATTGCATGTTTGCAAAATTATTTTTACTTGCAGCCAATTGTTTTTTAAAACCTGAGACATGGGTGATGCCTATTTCTAAGTTTAATTACTATTTTATTTATGTTTGCAACTTTTAAAATTACATTTTCAAATTACCAATGCCAGCATGCATTCATCCTGTGTTCTTCTTTGGAAAATGCTGTCATTTGTAGATTTATTATCCCTGGTTGTCACATTTTTTGCAGATTTTTTAACATCTACATTTATTCCTTTGGTGACCAGGATATGGTTGTCACTTTCATCGCCTACTTTGTTGATTCAGCATTTTGTCATGAGGCCTGCTTTGTTATGTTTTTTGGTAAAATTAGCATGTTTGAACTGCTTGCCATGTATTAGAAATAGATGCAATAACATTATTTTATGGTAGACCTTTAGCATGGTGTTATATAGCTCCAGAGGCACCATTTACGTTATATTCCCCAGGATTGAACAATGAGATGTTTCTGAAGAGCCCAGGATGTACCATTAACCTCATTTTACATATGATGAGACCTGTTCGGAGACAATGAGGGATTTTCTTCTGGTTGCATGGTGAATAAATAGCCAAACAAGTTTCAATCCCAGACTGACTCTCACATTCTATCCGCTCCATCATCCAACAGCCTCTCATAATAACCAGCTCTTGGAGGCTTCTAACGGTGATTTTATTTGGTCTATTGCAGATTTCGTTTTGTTTTTTATTTTATTCTGGATTGTTTTTCTTTAATAGATGTCCTGTCCCTTTTTATCTCTTTGAGAATAGATTTTATCCCTTTTCTAAAAGCTTCTTGTAGCAAATCTATTTGGGGGTTATGTTTATCTCTGAGCTCTCACAGTTTTATTCTACTTTAGTGCTATAAAAGCTTTTCAGTGATCCAGATTATTTTTGTTCTGTTTACTCACCCTACCTTCACCTATGCGGCTTTGTGTTTCTTCAGAAAGTGACCTTTGTGTGAACTATTTTATATATGTATTGAAATAAATATGTATAAATATATGTATATATTATATTAAAAAACAAATATGTGTGTAAGTAAATAAATAGAAACCTCAAATTAAATAGAGTCAAGAGACCAGCAGGGGGAGCTGTCACACACCGTGATGAGGGCAGAGTCCATCAGAAAGAGAAAGACTCCTTCTTCCTGGCAAAGACTCAGGCAATGAAAAGCCATGGAGAGTTTGTTTACACCAGCCCTCCCAGCTTCCTTTTCCCGTTATAAAAGGTGGTCTTTACCCCTTGCCATCAGGAGACTTGTATGTGGCTCACCATGTTTGCAGACCCTGAATAGCAATTCTCTGCTGATCCCAAATAAACTCATCTTTGCTGGAGAAATACCTGGCAGTTTATTTGTTAGAGGTTATGGGGCAGCAGGAGAAGGGGACGACAGAGGATGTGATGGCTGGATGGCATCACGGACTCGATGGACGCGAGTCTGAGTGAACTCCGGGAGTTGGTGATGGACAGGGAGGCCTGGCGTGCTGCAATTCATGGGGTTGCAAAGAGTCGGACACGACTGAGCGACTGAACTGACTGAGCTGAACTGATGTGTACACATACATGTATACACACACATATGCATATGCATACTCACATACACACATACACATACATACGAATCAAGATGTAGCTATCTACATAGTTTTTGCTTGCTTGCTTGTTTATTGGCTTTTGGAAATACATACCTGCATAACATGGCATACCTATGAGCTTATATAGTGCAAGGTGTCTGAAAAGGATGATTGCCCCTGAAGAAACAGTACTGTATTCTTTTTGTTGCCTACCCTTCAAATGACCCAGCTCTTCATAAGGTAGGGCCACTTCCCTACATCTCAAGTTCATTGTATGATTTCCAACAAGTTCTATTATTATCATCGTTACTTTCATTCTAATTCTAAAGCTCCTCTTCGAAATATGGGGATTCACTTATTTTGGAAACTATATTTTCTGAGTAGATGCTCAAGGTACTGTGAATAAAAACTGCTCAGAACCTGCAAAATATCCACTTCTCTGACATCTCTTCAAAATAGAAATAGGTTTACTTTATTAGATTTCCTGCTTGTCTGATAACACTTGAGGAATATTCCATTTGCTCATTTAAACTACTTTGTTTTGAAGTGTTTTGCTGAAGCAAAAATAAAAGCTAAATTAATCACGGCTGCGTATTCCTATCCAGTGACTTATGTGAAATGAAATTGATGACCGGGTCTTGTGTTATACAGATGGTTCTTGCTATGGAAATAAACTCCACATGTGAAAATTCACTTTGGCTAAATATATAAAGGAAAATATTTACCTGTTCCCAATCATAGTTAGTTAATAAGGTAGATTTCGGCCCCACCTTCTGCTGTCAAATCATTCTGATAAAAATAGTTCAGAACAGTTCAAAATGACATCTTTGCTGTTTGCATTTATAATTTCTTAGATATGCTTCACTGATGAATAAAGGGATCAAACCTTCAGAGTGAGCAATTTTCAACACAGTAATTCAAAGGTTAGCAAGCCTTTTAAAATTATGTTTGTGCCTATAAACAATATTCCGATAATTCATTTATGTAAGTTTTTAGTCAAGATCCAGTTCTGGTGTTTAGATTCCTCTCTCCTTCCTTCCAGAAACATTATATAAGCAGTGAGTGAAATACAGGCTCACAAGATCCCCTAAGTTACACTACCTCCTAAGAACGCAAAGCAGCATGACAGGCATCTTGAGGATATTTACTAAAAGATGTGATGTAGAACAAAGGAAAAATAGCAGGAAAAGTCTAAAGAAATGGATAAAGAGGCATGGAAAGCCTCAGCATGGTAACAAAGTGGTTTATTTTGTGTTCATTAAAAACAGCATCTAGACAGGCCTTCCTACCTCACCCCCAGGTGAGCTTGCCTCATGAGTCACTGTGTTAGGCCCAAGCAAACAGGCCCCATCAAAACTGATAAGGAAATATCTCAGACACAAGTCATTAAGAAACCTCTGGCACTTAAGTATACTGATAAGGACAACTTAGATGGAATTTCCCATCCCATCTACAAAACTGAGGAGTCTTTAAGCATGGAATTAATGACAAAGAAGCTCTGTCAGAGGAAGGTTGACCTTACAACTCATAAGGAGCTAAAAATCTTCTTCCCCACAGCAGGGAGTTTTCTTATTCAAAATTCCGGTATGTGCAGCTTTCTTAAATGATGTCCTTTCTTTACCAGTATTGACTGTTGTTCACCACATTTTGGGAATGAATTGACAAAGAGGAATGAAAACTTGGAAATAGAGAATAAAAGTGGAGCAAAGGACAGAGAGGATAAAAAATTTCTTTAACAAAATCTTGGCAAGAGGAAGGAACCTGAGAAACTGGAGGTCCTAGGACTGAGTTGAAATGTGAGAGCATTGGAAGGTCATTGTCGTGGAGAACCTGAGATACATCCTTTGTACTCTGGACAGGATCCTTGAAAAATAACTCTTCAAATATCCCAAACATTTAAAATGTTACCCCAATCATCCACCACTTGTGCATTGCCCAGAGTTACCATATATATGACTGCTGGAACAAGCCCTCTCCACCTCTTCAGGATTTCAGTAAACGAATAAAAAAATCTGTGCCAGTAGCAGAAATCTCACAGGTTCTTTTAGCCTTTTACCACTTGCTTTTGTTTCAAATCACTATTTCTTGTTTTTGAGCTCATTAGTATTTGATCAACCATTTTCAGTTTTTGTAACATATTTACTCTCCTCAACCAGAGTTGTAGCCCCAAATCGCCCCTCTTTCTGATCAATATAGAAGTCATTGCATTTCTGCATCTTGGATAATGAGCTGAGGGGCAGGAGAAGTGCATTTGCAACTGAGACAGTTGATTAGAAATCAGAAAGGATGTCAATTTGAATGTAAGACCAGACACAGAAAAATATCCCTCAGGATACATCTTCCCGAATTTGGATTCCTACCTATCTTAGATCCAAAAGTTTTTAAAAAGATGAAAAGCATATGGGTTGTCAGGTTTTATCTGCCTCCCAAATGCCCAAAACCCTGTATTAAACTCTCAGGACAAAGAAGTAATACTCATAATACTCATTGCAAGTAATGAGGGAAATCATTGCTCTTATCCTCCAAATCCACATCATCGGTCTGAACTATAAGAATCTAGAAACAAAATCTTTTCTGCCTTTGAAAAAATCGTGGATTCTTTCTGCCCAGAGTCCTCAGACTCTCCCGTGGATCACTCCCCTTAGCTGGGTACTTCCTAGGGGATCTCTTCCACTCATCTCCTGTCTAAAATTGAGGGAAGGGGAATCTTATGTTTTTCATAGAGATTTAACATGTATATATTATTCACTCAGTCACGTCTGACTCTTTGTGACCCCATGGACTGTAACCCCTCAGGTTCCCCTGCCCATGGAATTCTCTTCTCCAGGGGATCTTCCCAACCCAGGGATTGAACCTGAGTCTCTTACATCACATGCAGATTCTTTACCATCTGAGCCACCAAGGAATCACACAGAGACTTAATAGCTACTCTAGAATTAGAAAGCCCTAGGTTATTTTGTTCCTCCCTGCTCCTTCCACCTCATTCTTTCCTCTCCTCCAAAAAGTCATTGCTTCCTGGTCTTTGTACTTGTGATCCCGCTTGCTTAGAATGCTCCATCTCCAGTTCTTCACACAACTGGGTCCTTCCATCAGGTCAGTCGGATTCAAGGAGGTGTCCCTGACCCAGCCTATTGAAAGTAGCATTCATCCAGCAGGTGTTTCCTATACTACTCTGCTGATTATTGCCTTCAGAGCAGTTATCATAATTATTAGATTGGCTTCACTGTTTTTTGTTTCTGCCCACTAAATTGTAAGATTCATGAGAGCAGGGCCCTAATCTAACCTGTTTACAGCTGCATCTCCGGTATCTGGCACCATGTCCAGCTCACAGTAAGTCCTTGGTAAATATTTTTGAATGAATAAATAAGTTAATAAGTGGAAACACCTTATCCAGGGCAAGGCCTTAAGCCTTGGGCGACCCAAATGATCTTGACGGTCAAACAATCCTTTGACGAACAGAAGTTTGAATCTTCGGTGCCACACTCTCCACATGCTGCCCCATAAATGATAAACAGGAAAACTGGCAGCTGGCACCCTGTCCATTGAAAAGCATCCATATCTGTCCAGGTTTCTGAAGGAAACTGATGAGAAAGGCGTAATAAAGGGACTCTTTACAAAGAGGGAGCAACACAGAAGAGAAGGAACAAAAGGTGGAGTGTTGCCGTGGGGGACTGATAACCACACAAGGCATCACCATGCTAGAGATGAAGACGCAGAGAAAGACACAGCCAATTAGCAGTGCCCTGGCAATGAGGATGGATGTGGGGCAGGTTCTTCCCTGTGTCTCGCCCTGCTCCTGGGTCGCCTGTTGATGCCTCTCCGTGGTGAATCTAGGCTGGAGCAGGAGAGCAGGTGAGCCTGTGGAGGCATAAAGCAAGATGAAGTGGATCTGGAGGAGCTGAGACAGGTCCAGCACAGAGCCCATTACCCAAGTTGCCAGTGAAAGCCAGGAACTCTGGAGGAATGATCAGCATCTGTCAAGAACCAGAGAAGCCACATATCCTGATTAAAAGCTTGGGCCCTGGAGTTGACAACCAGGTCTGAATGCTGGTTCCTTCACATACTAGTTGTCTAACTGAATTTATCAGTTGCCTTTCAGGTAAAATGGGAGTAGAGAGATTTGTCATGAGGATTAAATAACTTAAATAAGCTAATGTGTAAAATGCTTAGAAGAATGCCTGACATTCACTATGTGTTGGCTTTTATGATAAAGTTCCTCTTAGTTCAGTGTCCTGATATGATATAGACTCTAGGGTCTCAGAACTAGCCTAAAATGATATAAATATTGGTTGGCTAGGTAAGTGACTATGATTATATGACTTTAAGATAAACATATCCTAAGGGTATCCTAAGGGTTTTGTTTTGTTTTGTTTTTTTTTTTTTGAGGTCTTGGTTTGAGGTTTCTCTTTCTTTTCTTTCTTTTTTTTTCTTTAATTAATGTCCTCAAATAAAACACTGGCTGGAAGACACCTTTAATTTTCCATCATTAATGGATTGTACTCTGTGTTTTCAGATTTGAGGCTCATTTCTTGTAACTTTCTAAAACCCTGAAGATTTTGCTTGAGGCCCAATGGAATGAACATTTGTCCTGGGATAAATCCAAGGAAGTCCAGCACCTTGAGAGAATTTTCAGGCTCTTCCAAGATCCTAATGAGGATGATGCTATCTAAATTAAGTAGTACTCCCAGGAAACTCATGTCCATGGTCTCTTTTTCCATCGACACCTGGAAGGAGCAGGGCTCTCCAGGACCCACTGGAGCATTTTCCCATATTCCCCACAAGGAAATGAAAGCTGTCTTTTCTCTGTTTCCTCTACTGAGACACTTGCAAATGCAAATCCACTAACATACTAGCAACCTATGGGGCACTGTAGAATGTTGTTCCAGAGACCAGTGATGCACACAGATCTGGGTTTATCCAGTTTTTTCTTAATCATACAAGCATATCAACTGAAAAACAAAAAACAAAAAACAACACAAAACATGCCAACAGAGTCTGATATGTGTGGGTGTGTGTATAAATTCACACTGCAGCAACCACTTAAAATACCTTTTCACTTAACCTCTCATTGAAAAAACAGAAGATCACAATCCAATAATAGATAGCAAATTCAATGTCAATTGTATAGAACTATTGTTCCTTTGTATGAAGTGTCGGTTTTGCCTTTTTAGTTGACATAAATATTTAGAGGCTTTCCTGAACTCACTTCTTACATCTTGTCTCCTGAACTGTAATGTCCTAAACTTCTCTGTCTTCTAAGTTCAAGTTTTTCAGAAATCTATTCATGGACTCAGTCAGTCAGTTCAATCGCTCAGTCATGTCCAACTATTTGCGACCCCATGAACCACAGCATGCCAGGCCTCCCTGTCCATCACCAGCTCCAGGAGTTTACCCAAACTCATGTCCATTGAGTTGGTGATGCCATCCAACCATCTCATCCTCTGTCGTCCCCTTCTCCTCCTGCCCTCAATCTTTCCCAGCATCAGAGTCTTTTCTAATGAGTCAGTTCTTTGCATCAGATTGCCAAAGTATTGGAGTTTCCGCTTCAACATCAGTCCTTTCAAAGAACGCCTAGGACTGACTTCCTTTAGGATGGACTGGTTGGATCTCCTTGCTGTCCAAGGGACTCTCAAGAGTCTTCTCCAACACCACTGTTCAAAAGATTCATGGACTAGAGCTATTGATAAATCCAAGAAACTATCCTGCATACACTGATAGCAATAGTGTATGGGGTCAATGGGGAATGTAATCACCAAGGCCAAGAAATATGTGTGCTCAAGAAGATGCAGGGCCAAAGAAGCAGAGTGGGGTGTGGGAGAGTAACGGGATTAAACAAGGCTCAAAGTCAGAGAATGAGAAGAAAAACCAAGATAGACTAATGACCTACAAATGGAATTAATTATATCAGTGTTTGAAATCGGTAAAATTCAAAAATAGGACCAAATGTTGATCTAGTAAAGGTATCAAATATAGCATGAATAAATTGAGAAACTTTAGGAAACCAAAAAATGTGAAATACAAGTAAAACTTCAGTATAAATATGCTTAGTATTTGATATATCTACAGAACTGACAATGTGCATGCTATTTATTTTAACGACACACAGATGCATTCCCTGCCCCAGATACAAAAGACCATAGCCAATAAATGCAAAAGTACATGTTATCCCACTTGCAATTTGTATATAATACATATTTTAAAATGTCAACCTACAATTTGACTCAATTTTCTTTGTAAAATTCATGATTATGCAAATAGTAAGTACATTTAATTCTACATAATTACAGTGCAAAAAATACTTCCAAAAAAACATAAAATACATTTTTATTATATAGAACACATTTTTACTTTAGATTTAAAATACAAAACAATGAGTCCTCGATAAAAATATCAGATTCCAATTTTAAAAGTTATTCTGTTGTCTGGAAGTAAGAGTTTCCCTTTAATGAGCTGCTTGACACCCGAGTTTTATTATTTTTCCTAAAACTTCAAGAAGTTACTCTCCTATAATCTAAAACAAGATCTTACTTTGATATATTCTGAACAAAAAAAGAAGATAGAGATTAAAAGCTTAACGTCACATCGTTTCCTCTGTACCCAGGTTTTACCATTTGCCAAGCAGCTGCTCTCTGATTTTCACAACGATTTTGAGAAAACTACATTTTCCCTTATATCTCTTTTCATCATAAGGCTCTTATCTGCTTTTCTGAGTTGTTAGCGTTTTTCGTGTCCCATCAGGGCTTTATTTTCTATTGTGTATTAGCACATGTACCCTTTCCTCCAGAATAATTAGACTCATTTGCCAGCTGATAGCTTCAGCTGGGCTTTAGAGTGGTGACTTAGGACAGAGTTTATTGTTATCTAATTACTCAGCTGCAAATGAAAGTGTGAATTTCGGTAGTCTTGCTTGGCCTTACTATGCTTTGTCGATAAAGAGAGAATTCATTAATTTTCTTCTTTGAACACAGGGTCTGGTCATTTCCAGCAGTGGCGATCATTTTTATGTGTTGTAGTTTGCTAGATAAGTGCAAGCGTGGACTCACTTAAAGTAGCTTTCATTCTAATTGCTAAACGTAGGTGAATCCAAAGTGGTAAGCTCTATGAAAGTAGTCAGAAAAAACCTGAACCTAGAGGTGTTACTAGAGAGGGGGGAAAAGCAAGTTGACATTTCCACTGCCTTTTTGAGGGGTTAGGGGCTTAAAATTTGAGTTGGTAGTTGGTGAATGCCTGCGTCATGCTGCCACCCAAACAAAGAAGCAAAAGTTTAGCACTGCCACCTATTTGGAGTGGGACATCAGCAAAGACAAGTAGAAGTGAGAAGCTTTGGAAACAGGAAACCAATCTGCCCTGGGCAACATTTTCCAAAGTGTGTTTGTGTTTAAGTTAATTGATACTCAGAGGTGAAAATGATTTCAACGTCAATTTAATGACCTTGGGACCTGGACAATAGCTTGACTTTTCTAAGCCCCAATTTGCTGATCTGTAACCTGTTCAGTTCAGTTCAGTTCAGTCGCTCAGTCGTGTCTGACTCTTTGCGACCCCATGAATCGCAGCACGCCAGGCCTCCTGTCCATCTCCTACTCCTGGAATTCACTCAGACTCACGTCCATCGAGTCAGTGATGTAATCCAGCCATCTCATCCTCTGTCGTCCCCTTCTCCTCCTGCCCCCAATCCCTCCCAGCATCAAAGTCTTTTCCAGTGAGTCAACTCTTTGCATGAGGTGGCCAAAGTACTGGAGTTTCAGCTTTAGCATCATTCCCTCCAAAGAAATGCCAGGGCTGATCTCCTTCAGAATGGACTGGTTGGATCTCCTTGCAGTCCAAGGGACTCTCAAGAGTCTTCTCCAACACCACAGCTCAAAAGCATCAATTCTTCGGTGCTCAGCCTTCTTCACAGTCCAACTCTCACATCCATACATGACTACTGGAAAAACCAACTGGAGATAATCGTCACCCATGGCACTGGATTGTTCTGACAATCAGGTAAGATTGTTTAAGGGGCTCAGCATGGGCCTCACACAGTGTTATTGGTAAGTGGTAGACATTTCAGGACCATCTGTGTTCCCATGTGCACTGATGTCTACAATTTAGTGTGATGTACAATTTTCAGTATTTTGTGACGGCAGTTGACAACAGCATCACTTACTTCTAACTTTTTCTTTCGTATTGGGGTGTAGTTGATTAACAATGTTGTTTTAGTTTCAGGTGAGCAACAAAGTGAGTCTGTTATACACACATACGTACCTATTCTTTTTCAAATTCTTTGGCCATTTAGGCTGTCGTATGATATTGAGTAGAGTTTCCTGCACTATACAGTAGGTCCTTGTTGGTTATTTTTAAATATATATAGGAATGTATACATTTTAATCTGAAGCTCCCTAAATATCCCTCCCTCATCACCTCCTGGTAGCCATAAGTTTGATCTCTAAGTCTGTAGTATCACTTAGTTCTCATTATGCATCCACGGGATTATTATTTTGAGGAAACATCTTTAGAAGACACATCTCAAGGGACAATGTTTTATGTACAGCATTACAAATATTAGTAGGTATTATAATATAAAGGTAATTTTGAGAGAGCAGCCAAGACAGAATAGACAGACTCTCATGAGCTCACCAAAATCACAACTATTTGTGAACAACCGTCAATGAAAACAACCAGAACCCACAGAAAAGATAACTGCTTAAAAGATAACCACAACTAAAGACATAAAGCAGGAACCACAATGAGCCAAGTAGGAGGAGACCTCTGGGACAACAACAAGCACATTGATAATCCCTTATTGGTGTCCCAGAAGGAGGAGACAGAAAGGGCCTGAGAAAGTACTTAGATAAGAGCTGAAAATTTCCCAAACCTGGGAAAGGAAGCAGCCATGCAATTTCACAAAGCAGAGAGTCCCAAACAGGATTATCCAAAGAGGAACACACCAAGAAACATTGTAATCAAAATGACAAATTTATAGATAAAGAACATTAAAAGCAGTAGAGGGAAAGCAACAAGTAACATTTAAGGGAAACCCATTAAGGCTATCAGCTGTTTTTTTTAGCAGAAGCCCTGCAGGTCAGAAGGGAATGGCAAGATATATTTAAAATGATGCAAAGGGAAAACTAAAACCAAGAGTACTCTACCCAGCAAGGCTTTCCTTCAGATTTGATTGAGAGATCAAAACTTTAAAGACAAGCAAAAGCATAAAAAATGAATACTACTACAGCAGATTTATAACACAAGCTAAAGGAGTTGTTCTAGGTGAGAAAGAAAAGGCCATAACTAGAAACAAGAAAATTATGAAATGAAAAATTTCATCAGTAAAAGCAAACATACAGAAAGAAATCATCCACACTCAAAGCTAGTTAGAGAGGTTAGAAGACAAAAGTCATAAAATCATCTGTATCCACAATAAGCAATTAAGGGATAAACAAAAAAATATGTTAAATATGACATCAAACAGTAATCATGTGGGGAGGAGGGTACAAATGCCAGATATTTAAAATGCATATAAAATTAAGAGCTCAGCAAGTTAGATACGTATATTGTTGTTGTTCAGCTGCACAGTTGTGTTCAACTCTTGTGACCCTATGGACTGCAGCACACCAGGCCTCCCTGTCCTTCACCATCCCCCAGAGTTTGCTCAAACTCATGTCCATTGAGTCAGTGATGCCATCCAACCATCTCATCCTCTGTTGTCCCCTTCTCCTCCTGCCCTCAATCCCTCCCAGCATCAGAGTCTTTTCCAATGAGTCAGTTCTTCGCATCAGGTGGCCAAAGTATTAGAGCTTCAGCTTCAGCATCAGTCCTTCCAGTGAATATTCAGGGTCTATTTCCTTTAGGATTGACTGGTTGGATCTCCTTGCTGTCCAAGGGACTCTCAAGAGTCTTCTTTAGCACCATAGTTTGAAAGCATCAATTCTTCAGTACTCAGCTTTCTTTATGGTCCAAGTGTCACATTCATACATGGCTACTAGAAAAACCATAGCTTTGACTTATGGAGGTTTGCTGGCAAAGTGATGTGTCTACTTTTTAATATACTGTCTAGGTTTGTGCTTTTCTTCCAAGGAACACGTGTCTTTTAACTTCATGACGGCAGTCACCATCCACAGTGAATTTGGAGCCTAAGAAAATAAAATCTGTAACTGCTTTCACTGTTTCCCCATCTATTTGCCATGAAGTGATAGGACCAGATGCTATGTTCTTCATTTTTTGAATGTTGAGTTTTAAGCCAGCTTTTTCATCCTCCACTTTCTGCCATTAGGGTGATGTCATTTGCATACCTGAGGTTGTTTATATTTCTCCTGGCAATCTTGATTCCAGCTTGTGCTTCATCCAGCTTGACATTTCTCATGATGTACTCTGCATATAAGTTATGAGCAGGGTGACTACATACAGCCTTGATGTACGTATATAGAGAGCAATAGACGCACATATATACAGTTATACAAAAATGTCATGGTAATCACAATCCAAAAATAGAAAGTAAAAATAATTTAAACATAACACTACAGATAGTCATCAAATCATGAGAAGAAAACAAAAGAATAATGAGAGAAAAAGACAAAAACAACCTCAAAACAATGAACAAAATGGCAATAAGAATATACACATTTATAATTATTTAAAATGTAAATGGATCAAATGCTCCAACCAAAAGACACTGAGTGACTGAATGGATATAAAGATAAAAACCCTTATATGTATATTGCCTCCAAGCAACCCACTTCATATCTAAAGACATATATGGACTCAAAGTGAAGGAATGGAAAAAGATGCTACAAATAATAAATGATGGAGAGAGTATGAAGAAAAGGAGACTCTCCTATGCTATTGGTGGGAATGTAAATTAGTGCAGCCACTATGGGTCCTCACAAATCTAAAAATAGAGTTACCATGTGATTAACTACATATTTATTGGGTATATATTCAGAAAATATGAAAGCTAATTCAAAAGATACAAATACCCCCATGCTGATAGCAGCACTATTTACAATAGCCAAGACATGGAAGGAATTTAATTCCTATTGACATATGAATGGACTACTACTGCTACTGCTAAGTCGCTTTAGTCATGTCCAACTCTGTGTGACCGCATAGATGGCAGCCCACCAGGCTCCTCTCTCCCTGGGATTCTCCAGGCAGGAACACTGGAGTGGGTTGCCATTTCCTTCTCCAATGCATGCATGCATGCATGCTAAGTTGCTTCAGCCTTGTCCAGCTCTGCGTGACCCTATGGACAGCAGCCCATCAGGCTCCCCGTCCATGGGATTCTCTAGGCAAGAATACTGGAGTGCATTGCCATATCCTTCTCTGATGAATGGACTATGTGTGTATAAATAATATATACATATTATATATACACTAGGGAGAAGGCAATGGCACCCCACTCCAGTACTCTTGCCTGGAAAATCCCATGGACAGAGGAGCCTGGTAGGCTGCGGTCCATGGGGTCGCGAATAGTCAGACACGACTGAGCAACTTCCCTTTCACTTTTCACTTCCATGCATTGGAGAAGGGAATGGCAACCCACTCTAATGTTCTTGCCTGGAGAATCCCAGGGACGGGGGAGCCTGGTGGGCTGCCGTCTATGGGGTCGCACAGAGTTGGACACGACTGAAGTAAATTAGCAGCAACTTAGCAGTAGCACTATATATACACAGATACACACACACACAGTGGGATATTACTCAGCTATAAAAGACCCATATCTCTTAATGGAATCTAAAAATTGAGTTCAATCCTTGGTCGGGAAGATCCCCTGGAGAAGGGAAAGGCTGCCCACTCCAACATTCTGGCCTGGAGAATTCTATGGACTGTGTAGTTCATGGGGTCACAAAGAGTTCCACAAGACTGAGCGACTTTCACTTTCACTTTCATTTACAAAACAGAAACTGGCTCACAGCCAATAGAAAATAAACTTTGGTTACCAAAGTGTAAATGGGGGTACAAATTAGGAGTTTGAGGTTAACAGATACATAGTACTATATATAAAATAGATAACCAACAACATCCTACTGTATAACATGAGATATTCAGTATCTTATAATAAACTGTAATAGAAAAGTGTCTGAAAAAGAATATATATATACATGACTCACTTTGTTGTATACTCAAAACTAAGACAAAATTTGTACTTCAGTTAAAAAGATAATTTCACATAAATAAAATAAAAGCAAATTAATTAAAAATACAAGTAGAACAGATCTGTCAATAGTATCAACTCTCTTAAGCCAGTTCTCAATTGTTTTAAATCCTTAGAAAACAACTGCCTAAATCATTAGTAAAACTTTGTTGCCTCCACATGTACCCCAATGTTCATCGCAGCACTGTTTATAATAGGCAGGACATGGAAACAACCTAGATGTCCATCAGCAGATGAATGGATAAGAAAGCTGTGGTACATATACACAATGGAGTATTACTCAGCCGTTAAAAAGAATTCATTTGAATCAGTTCTGATGAGATGGATGAAACTGGAGCTGATTATACAGAGTGAAGTAAGCCAGAAAGAAAAACACCAATACAGTATACTAACACATATAGATGGAATTTAGGAAGATGGCAATGACGACTCTGTATGCAAGACAGGAAAAAAGACACAGATGTGTATAACGGACTTTTGGACTCAGAGGGAGAGGGAGAGGGTGGGATGATTAGGGAGAATGGCATTCTAACATGTATACTATCATGTAAGAATCGAATCGCCAGTCTATGTCTGACGCAGGATACAGCATGCTTGGGGCTGGTGCATGGGGATGACCCAGAGAGATGTTATGGGGAGGGAGGTGGGAGGGGGTTCATGTTTGGGAACGCATGTAAGAATTAAAGATTTTTAAATTAAAAAAATTAAAAAACAAAAACAAAAACAAAAACCTTTGTCAAGTCACCAGACAAGTTCCTTCTTTCTGATTCCTTCTTGCTTCTCACAGCCCCAACCTGTGTCACACACTGGCTTTCATTCTCGGCTGCTAAGGGCTTCCTCTTCCGCTGCCAATGTAGACTTTTTTGACATTATCCCCATGGTCATACCGATAGTCATTCTGATTTCATACACTTAGTAACAGGATTAATTTCTATGTATAAAGTTTTCCATACACTGCCTTTTGATGCTTTTCTATCTTGTCATGGTCCAGAAGATGGAGAGGGGAAAAATGAAGCAGCTCTCTTTGTGCTTCTGTTGTGCATCCCTCATGTGCTCCGCCCTGACCTCGCCATCACACACCCTACTAAACAGAATGTTCCTCCTTAGGGCTGGTGGGGACTCCACCATCCACTCGCCAGCACTGGGGCTCGAGTGGTCCTTCCCTACCAGTTACCTACTTTGCTCTTGGGATTAAACTGAAAAGTGAAAGTGTCTCTCTGTGACCCCACGGACTGTAGCCTGCCAGGCTCCTCTGTCCATGGGATTCTCCAGGCAAGAATACTGGTGTGGGCTGCTATGCCTTCCTCCAGGTGATCCTTCCAGTTCAAGGATCGAAGCCAGGTTTCCCACATTGGAGGCAGATTCTTTACCATCTGAGCCACTGGAAAGCCCTTGGGATTAAGACAGTTGTCAAACGCTGTAGGATCTGTCCTCATATCTGCTAACTCATCCCCACTGATAAGTCATTAGGCTAAGTTAAGATCCCTTACCTTTACCATCTGAGCCACCAGGGAGACAGTAAAGAACCTGCCTACAACGCAGGAGAACCAGGTTCAATCCCTGGGTTGGGAGATGCCCTGGAGAAGGGAATGATAACCCACTCCAATATTCTTGCCTGGAGAATTCTGTGAACAGAGGCTACAGTCCTTGGGGTCGCAAAGAGTCGGACACAACTGAGTGACTAACGCTTTCACTTTTATCCCTTACCTGAAAAGAACTTCCCACCTTCTCTCTCTGTCTTATATATATGTATATGTATATATATATATACACATATATATGTATATGCACATGTATATATATTTGCTTATATAAGATGCATTTGTGCGTGTGGGTGCATGTGCATGCATGCATGCTAAGTCACTTCAGCTGTGTCCAGCTCTTTGTGACGCCATGGACTGTAGCCACCAGGCTCCTCTGTCCATGGGATTTGCCAGGCAAGAATACTGGGGTGGGTTGCCACACCCTCTGCCAGGGGATCTTCCTGCTCCACTTCTTTCATATCTCCTGCATTGGCAAGCCTGTTCTTTACTACTAACTCAACCTGGGAAGCCTCTGTGTGTGTATGTGTGGTTGCTAAGTCATGTCCAACACTTGTGACCCCATGAAGTGTACCCCACCAGGCTCCTCTGGCCATGGGAGTTCCCAAGCAAGAATACTGAAGTGAGTTGCCATTTCCTCCTCCAGGGGATCTTCCCAACCCAGGGATCAAACCTGTGACTCCTGAATTCACAGGGAGGTTGATTCTTTACCACTGAGCCTCTAGGAAAGGCCAAGATGCTTATAGTTGAGAACATTTATATAGATCTGTGTGTGTCACACAGATACACACATTCATATCATGTAAATATGTCAAATATATACATTTACATAACAAGTAAAACTGTACTTATATATAGAAATATATAACATACATACACACAACACCTTCTCAGCTATAAGCATCTGAAAAGTGAAACTTTGTCCAATCATTTTTGGTCTCCACAGTGCCTTACAAATAGCTGTGAAAAGAAGAGAAGCAAAAAGCGAAGGAGAAAAGGAAAGATATAAGCATCTGAGTGCAGAGTTCCAAAGAATAGCAAAAAAAGACTTTCCAAAGATGAAGAGATACCAAGGGAATATTTCATGCAAAGATGGGCTCAATAAAGGACAGAAATGGTATGGAGCTAACAGAAGCAGAATATAGTAAGAAGAGGTGGCAAGAATACACAGAAGAGCTGTACAAAAAGATCTTCATGACCAAGATAATCACAATGGTGTGATCACTCACCTAGAGCCAGACATCCTGGAATGTGAAGTCAAGTGGACCTTAGAAAGCATCACTATGAACAAAGCTAGTGGAGGTGATGGAATTCCAGTTGAGTTATTTCAAATCCTGAAAGATGATGCTGTGAAAGTGCTGCACTCAATATGCCAGCACATTTGGAAAACTCAGTAGTGGCCACAGGACCGGAAAAGGTCAGTTTTCATTCCAATTCCAAAGAAGGCAATGCCAAAGAATGCTCAAACTACTGCACAGTTGCACTCATCTCACATGCTAGTAAAGTAATGCTCAAAATTCTCCAAGCCAGGCTTCAGCAATACGTGATCTGTGAACTTCCAGATGTTTAAGTTGGTTTTAGAAAATGCAGAGGAAACAGAGATCAAATGTCAACATCCGCTGGATCATGGAAAAGCAAGAGAGTCCCAGAAAAACATCTATTTCTGCTTTATTGACTATGCCAAAGCCTTTGACTGTGTGGATCACAATAAACTGTGGAAAATTCTGAAAGAGATGGGACTACCAGACCACCTGACCTGCCTCTTGAGAAACCTGTATGCAGGTCAGGAGGCAACAGTTAGAACTGGACATGGAATAACAGACTGGTTCCAAATAGGAAAAGGAGTATGTCAAGGCTGTATATTGTCACCCTGCATATTTAACTTATATGCAGAGTATATCATGAGATACACTGGGCTGGAAGAAGCACAAGCTGGAATCAAGACTGCCAGGAGAAATATCAATAACCTCAGCTATGCAAATGCCACCACCCTTATGGCAGAAAGTGAAGAGGAACTAAAAAGCCTCTTGATGAAAGTGAAGAGGAGAGTGAAAATGTTGGCTTAAAGCTCAACATTCAGAAAACGAAGATCATGGTATCCGGTCCCATCACTTCATGGGAAATAGATGGGGAAACAGTGGAAACAGTGTCAGACTTTATTTTTCTGGGCTCCAAAATCACTGCAGATGGTGACTGCAGCCATGAAATTAAAAGACGCTTACTCCTTGGAAGGAAAGTTATGACCAACCTAGATAGCATATTCAAAATCACAGACATTACGTGGCCAACAAAGGTCCATCTAATCAAGGCTATGGTCTTTCCAGTGGTCATGTATGATGTGAGAGTTGTACTGTGAAGAAAGCTGAGTGCCGAAGAATTGATGCTTTTTTTTAAAAAAAATTTTATTTTTACTTTATTTTGCGTTCAATACTGTATTGGTTTTGCCATACATTGACATGAATCAGTCATGGGTGTACATGAGTTCCCAGTCCTGAACCCCTCTCTCACCTCCCACCCCATATCATCTCTCTGAGTCATCCCCGTGCACCAGCCCCAAACATCCTCTATCCTGTATCAAACATAGACTGGTGATTCGTTTCTTACCTGATAGTATACATGTTTCAATGCCATTCTTGATGCTTTTGAACTGTGGTGTTGGACAAGACTCTTGAGAGTCCCTTGGACTGCAAGGAGATCCAACCAGTCCATTCTAAAGGCAATCAGGCCTGGGTGTTCTTTGGAAGGAATGATGCTAAAGCTGAAGCTCCAGTACTTTGGCGTCCTCATGCAAAGAGTTGACTCATTGGAAAAGACTCTGATGCTGGGAGGGATTGGGGGCAGGAGGAGAAGGGGATGACAGAGGACGAGATGGTTGGATGGCATCACTGACTCGATGGACGTGAGTCTGAGTGAACTCCAGGAGTTGGAGATGGACAGGGAGGCCTGGGGTGCTGCGATTCATGGGGTCACAAAGAGTCGAACATGACTGACTGATTGGACTGAATTGAACAGTGCATAATAGGGGGGATATAGGCACAATAATGATGCGCATTAAAGAGGAAGCCACAATGAACAGGCAAAGCAGAAAGCAGACAAGCGCTCTATGATGTAACATATTAACATTATGTTCACAGAAAAGTATTTAATATGACCTTTCAAATGCTGTCAATTTATAGTCACAAAGCAGAGAAGATGCACGTGTTTTGCCTTTCTCATTACATGGTTTTTCACGAATCTCTTTTTAATGACCCCTTATTCTCTAGAGGCCACAAATCTGGTGGTGAGTATTTTGTGCAAACAAATGAAATGCTTCCTAGGTCAAAGCTTGAAGCAATATATCTGTTTTAGGCAAAGCTTCCAAAAGTACAAAGTGGATTAAGTCAACTCCTTCACTCGAGGGGACTTGAAACCATGCAAACCTAATTTATAGATGAGGAATTGAGAGGCTGCAAGCTAATCAATCCAGGGACATGCAGTTATTTAACTATCATATTTAGGATTAGTATCCAAGCCTAATACTTCATATTTCCATGGTTCTTCTTGATGAGCGAATATGGTAGAAAGTACCAGCTTTGATATTTCCTAGGCCTGTATTTGGTCTGCAATGCTTACTCTGGTACCAGGGTATCTGTGCTAGTATAATATCAGCTGTGGACTGGAATGTTGTGTTGTTTCTTAAAGTTAGTCTCCTCTGCCTGTTGGCTGAGCAAAATTTTTGTTATCTCTTCTTCTTTTAGATTGAGATTGGCTTATATTCCAATGTAAAGTGTTGAGGCCAGGTATGAAACTATAGCAAAGCAAAAAGAACAGAAGAAATAATAGTAGGCTTCAATTAAAGCACCAAAAACATTATAGAAACTAAACCAAAAGGGTTTCATTTTAGCTCTGTGAAGAAAGGGAGATTATTCAGTCTACTTGATAACTGGCCATATCTGCTTTAATTATAAATTTTAAATCACCATCTAAGCTAGTCTAGCCTCTGATTTATGGACTAAATGGTACTAAAAGAAATTTGCCCATATCAAACATTGTTAATGAGATTTCTTGACATAAAAAGATATTATTGGCATCACCCTTCCAAGAGTTTAAAGAATATCTTGGAGTCATATGAGCAGTAGCAATTTTCCATTTTTTGTTTGTTAAATAGTCCTCTGTTTTTTTCTGATATTCTTTTATTTATAATTTATTAAGCACCTACTATGTGTCAGCTATGCTTTAGAAAAGAACACATCACCTTTGTTTCTCAAAACTATTACTGAAAAACTGCATTTCACCTGACATTTGCCATTTATGCACAAACAACTAAAAACAGTCACGTCATTTCAAAGCTAGGTTCACTCCTGCGTCTCCATGGGTGACATAAGTCAGCCTACATCTTTCCTCTTGTTTCATCCTGGCTTCTTTTCACTGCCTGCTGTGTTTTCTGCGTCTCTGTTGTTTCTTTTGTTCTGGACCCTTGTTTCTTAACACAGAGTTCCCGAATCACTCCTATCAGTAGGCAACCAGGCTCACACAGAACCATGAGAGGCAACTTGTGCTTTCTAATTTACAGCTTGACTAGGTTCCCCTGTAGCAGAGAGGGGTGGTTTTTGTTTGTTTTGTCGTTTTCTTTTCATAGGTTCACAATAGGAGGTGGACAAGGTGGTTCCTGGAAAGAAAGGGAGAGAATTGCTGCAGTCATAAGCCCCCCTGCACAGATTATTGTAACAACTTGCCTGCAGAAGGCACCCCCACCTGAGCCCAGGGTAAGGGTTCCCTTCCTTGGATGATTGGCGAAAGCCTCTGCCTGCAGGCTTGTACCACAGCTGCAGCCCTCAGGGTCCTGCGGGATTCTGCGTCTCCACTCTCCCCATTTCCAGTCTACTTTCTCTAAGAAGTTCTCTAACTACAGGATATGGTGACTATACCTATAGACTTATACTTTTGGCTTAGAGTCAGGGTTTCCCTTTTATGAAATGAAATGGGGTACATTGGCTAGCTGTTCACCCGCTGCATTTTTTTTCTTCCTGGGCACTAACACAGACTACAATCCTTAGACCCTCTTTCCCTTAGGCATATCATGTGACCAAGTTCTAGCCACTAGAAGGCGGCAGAAAGAGCCATGTGACACCCCTGCTGTTGTTCAGTTGCTGAGTCTTGTCCAACTCTTTGCAACCCCATGGACTGCAGCATGCCAGGCTTCCTTGTCCTTCATTGTCTCCCAAGTTTGCTCAAACTCAGATCAGTGATACCAGCCAACCATCTCACCCACTGTTGCCCCCTTCTCCTCCTGCCCTGCCTCCTGACACAGTATCAGGGTCTCTTCCAATGAGTTGGCTCTTCACATCAGGTGGTCAAAGTATTGGAGCTTCAGCTTCAGCATCAGTCCTTCCAATGAATATTCAGGGTTGATTTCCTTGAGGATTGACTTGTTTCATCTCCTTGCAGTCCAAGGTACTCTCAAGAGTCTTCTCCAGCACCATGATTCTAAAGTACAAGTTCTTTGGCACTCAACCTTCTTTATGCTCCAACTCTCACATCCTTATATGACTACTGGAAACACCATAGCTTTGACTATATGGACCTTTGTCCACAAAGGGATGTCTCTGCTTTTTAATAGTTTTGTCATAGCTTTCCTTCCAAGGGGCAAGCATCTTTTAATTTCATGGCTGCACTCACTGTCCGCAGTGATTTTTGGAGACCAGAAAATTAAACGTATTGCTGTTTCCACTTTTTCCTCATCTGTTTCCTGTGATGTGATGGACTGGATGCCATGATCTTCATTTTTTTCCATTAGTATCCATTCTCTGACCCAGGTTTCTGTTACTTATTTCTGGTACTTATCTCACTCGAAGGGTATTATAATTAGGGATGACTTCAGTACATTCTCCATCACTATTTAATCAAATTTTGGCTATATTCCCGGCATTAGGCACGATTCACTTAACTTGATTCTCAAGCTCCTTCTGGGGCTTGGGTCTCTGACATTTAGCAGCTCTGCTTGGTGCACGACTTCTCTCACATGGATTACTTTGTTTTAGCAAATCTACTTTTTCCCTAAACAGTGGTGTATGGACCAGCAGCGTTGGATCAGTTAGAACAGCAGAATTCATTCCTATTGAACTAGAATCTGCATTTTAACAAGACTCCCCGGTGGTTTGCATACTCTTAATGTTTGACAAGCAATTCTCTTTCTCTGAAGAAAGGTTGATTTCTTTAGCAAGATTTGTTGCTGTGGGTGCTGTTGTTGCTTTGTTTGTTTTCTCTTTTTCTTTGCCCACTTGGCTTGTGACATCTTAGTTCCCTGACCCGGGACTGAATCCCGGTCCCCTGATGTGGAGAGCATGGAGTCCTAACCACTGGACCACCAGGGAATTTCCTAGCAAGACTGTGATTGCCCCAAGTTACAGAGGAACATTAGTAATACATTTTGCATAGGATGGCAAGTTAACCAACAATGGATTTAACTCTTTCCAAGTGAATCTACTGTGAAACCAACCAAGCTGATCTGAGGATTTTGCTTTCCATGTGAAAATTTGTTCTTGAGATTGAGTTTGAAAGAATGTATGCTGTTGGCTATCACTTAATAATGATTCACCTCAGACCACCAGACTTTTGCAGTTTTTCATTCAGCAAGAAGAGGGCCAACTGAAATGATGAAGGAAGTCCTATCTCCTTTGTAACTTTTGGAATCTTCATCTCTGTTGCAGATGATGGGGAGGGCTAAGGTTGGCAGATAAAATACAGGACACTCAGTTAAATATGAAAGTCAGATGAATAAGAAATGCCTTTTCAACATTAGTGTGTCCCAAATATTGCATGAGACATACTTATATTAAATATTCATGGGACATGATTATACTAAAAATTATTCATTGTTTATCTGAAGTTCAAACTTAACTGAATGTCTTATATTTTTATTTGCTAAGTCTGGCAGTCATAGAAAAGGCAAAACTTGAAAGAGGCAAATTAATGGGAAATCAGAAGATAGTATTTGAATGTCATTATTTATATTTTAACGTAAAACATAAAGGCACCCTTTGAGCCTCCAGAGATCACTTTCTTGGCAGCAGGACAGCCAAATTTATTCCCACCAAATTGGTGAAGAAAGCAAATGGAAGAGACTTTGATTTTGCATTAATCCAGGTATTGCTTTTAAGAATGTGTATACCCTTGATGTAACACATCAAGCACCAGCCCAAATCTCAAATCAATCGCTGTGACGTGAGAAAACCAGGTATGTTACCAGGCAATTAGCTGTTGAGAGCTGCTAAGTTCAGTGGAGATGTCTGCAGCAATGTCCTTTGAGATGTTAAATTCTGGTAGCTTTGACTGCACAGCTGTGGAGAGTAGAATTCCTCCAACATATTATAATCAACCGCCCTGTCCAAGAGCACCTGTGGCTCTTTAGGTCCAAAAAATAGGAAAACTAATTCTGCCTTACAACCCAACCTAAATTGAATTTGACAAGTATTCCAAAAATTCATCATTTTCCAGGTAACCAGTTTCTTCAGCAGCTTAGATTATATGAGGAATTCATAAATTGGATGGTAATTAATTCCTTGGGTAACTCATTCCTATGGATTTAGACCAGCTTAAGCTATAAAGTGCTCCTGGGTAACTGTAAAGTGAATTATGTCAGAGCAATGTTTCGCATCAGCAGTTTTTTTTTTTTATATAAAATTAAATGCTGCAAGCAAACTGTTAGTCTAATTCTTTTCAGCATATCATATTTTGCATCATCTGAAGATGGGGAAGTTTTATCTGTGGTAGATGGCAGATTTGAACACTCAATTGAGAAATCCATACCTCAGGATAGATTTTCCCCATTGGAAAAAAATCACTCCTGTTTATAACAACCATCTATTGTGAAAAATATCAAACAACCACAAAAGCAGAGAATATTAAACTCCCAGGTACCCAGGGCCCATGAGTACAGTGTCTTCTCTTTCTCTCCATCTCCTCACTTCCACATGGGATGGCTTGAAAGTAAATCTGAGACATTTTCTCTCACCTGTGTGTTTCAGAATGCACCTGAAAGGCAAGAATTTCCATTTTAAAATATAGCCAATATATTGCCATTATTAATCACTGCAGATGGTGACTGCAGCCATGAAATTAAAAGACGCTTGCTCCTTGGAAGAAAAGTTATGACCAACCTAGGCAACATATTAAAAAGCAGAGACATTACTTTGCCAACAAAGATCTGTCTAGTCAAGGCTATGGTTTTTCCAGTGGTCATGTATGAATGTGAGTGTTGGACTGTGAAGAAAGCTGAGCACTGAAGAATTGAGGCTTTTGAACTACGGTGTTGGAGAAGACTCTTGAGAGTCCCTTGGACTGCAAGGAGATCCAACCAGTCCATCCTAAAGGAGATCAGTCCTGGGTGTTCATTGGAAGAACTGATTTTGAAGCTGAAATTCCAATACTTTGGCCACCTGATGCGAAGAACTGACTCACTGGAAAAGACCCTGATACTGGGAAAGATTGAAGGCAGGAGGAGAAGGGGACAACAGAGGGTAAGATGGTTGGATGGCATCTCCAACTCAATGGACATGAGTTTGAGTAAACTCCAGGAGTTGGCGATGGACTGGGAGGCCTGGTGTGCTGCAGTCAGTGGGGTCACAAAGAGTTGGACATATATGTTTCTGCCATGATATCTGTAAAACAGTGCTGTGAAAATTCATTTAATACCTGGGATAGTTGGATGAGGAGATACTTCTGCTCATTAAGTATTTGCTTATGGGGAGGCCTAGTACATATGGAAAACGAAATAAGTGAAATTGTTATTCACTCAGTCACGTCTGACCCTTTGCGACCCCATGGACTGTAGCCTGCCAAGTTCCTGTGCCCTTATAATTCTCTAGGCAAGAATACTGGAGTGGGTAGCCATTTGCTTCTTCAGGGGATCTTCCCAACCCAGGGATAAAACCTGGGTCTTCTGCATTGTAGGCAGATTCTGTATTGTCTGAACTACCAGGGAAACCCAGTACATATAGAGAGAGCAGAAAAACGCTATATTCTTTCACTTTATTTACAATTTTTCAATATTATGTTAAGGTTTCTTAGTATACTACTTCAAAGATGATCAATAAGCTTTTTAAAAATTTGTCACTATATACTCATAGACTTAAACATGTTTCATGTTTTACGCTATTACCCTACTATCCTCTTTGGTGTTCAAACTGCTCTAGTAGGAGCCTATTCAAATTGTCTTCTGAGTCTTTTTGACATGATCATAATAGTCGTTGGTAAGTTCATTTTTTTTTTTTTTTTACTTTCTGGTATACTGAGATGCTCCAGGATCTTTCTAAACATTTCTTTCTCACACCTGGAATAAGTCATTTTTCCAAGGAGCCTTGGATCATTTTAGTGGGAAATGCTATTGAGAGACAGCAATCTAGATGCTATTCTTTGCTGCCAGGCACGATCCTACTTGTAGGCACTTAAAGAACTATGAAGTTTTGAGTAAAATCTCAAAACTTCATAGTTCTTAGATTTGCACAATTGTAACTGTAATTTGCAGAATTTGCCTTTTCATAGTTTCATGGATATTGTTAGAAAAAAATGAGATTCTTGGGTCAAAGATGAACAGTTTATTACTCAACTCAGAAGCAGCAGCCAGAGTGTCAGCATTTCTGCATCAGTATCCCCACCTTCCCGTTTCTTGCCCTGTGGGCCAGATGATGCTGCACAAGAGCTGCATGTGTGATGCTGAGCTTAGAGAACCTGAATATTTTCAAACGGGTGATAAGCATCCTTGTTCTGAGCTCTGGAGGAAAACTCTGTCTTCATCTTTCAAGGCTTTTCTCTATATATGCTCAGTTTCTCAGACTCTTTGCAGTCCCCAGACTGTAGCCCACCAAGCTCCTCTGTCCATGGGGTTCTCCAGCAAAGAATACTGGAGTGGGTTGCCATGCCCTCCTCTTTGCTCTATATAAACACCCTGAAATGAGAGCTGGAAACAAAATGCAGTCAGTGCCTCTGCTCAGAAGATGCACAAAACTGAGACACCTGTGGAAGATTATATCACAACAGGTGTTTTCAGTGGACGTTTAAACTAGCAACGAATCCATTCAGACGTTTCCAGTTCAAATTGAGGACAATATCGTTTTTTCTTAATTTATCGGTGTACATTTGTGTTTTCTTTACTGCACGCCCATGTCCCAACCTCGTGGACTCCAACGTAATCTTTTATTTTCCTTGTCTAAATCAAGAAATAATATTCAAAATAAAACACCAACACCAGCATTGAAAACATAAATAATATCATTACTCTAACAGGTAAACTTTTTTTGCCTTCTGTGCTTAAGGCTTTACATGCAAGAATATACAGTCAACTGATAAAACAGAAAAGGCCTCAGATATAGAAAACTTATAGTTACCAAAGTGGAAAGGAGGTAGGGGTAAATTAGAAGTTTGAGATTAGCAGATGCATACTCCTAAATATAAAAGAGATCAACAACAAGGTCCTGTTGTATAGCACAGGAAGTTACATTAAATATCTTGTAATAACTTATAACAGGAAATAATCTTAAAAAGAATACACACATGCAAACATATATATATATATATATGTATTCAATTCAGTTCAGTCGCTCAGTCATGTCTGACTCATTGCAAGCCAATGGACCACAGCATGCCAGGCCTCCCTGTCCATCACCAACTCCCGGAGTTTACCAAAACTCCTATCTGTTGAGTCGGTGATGCCATCCAGCCATCTCACCCTCTGTCGTCCCCTTCTCCTCCTGCCCTCAATCTTTCCCAGCATCAGGGTCTTTTCAGATGAGTCAGTTCTTCGCATCAAGGTGGCCAAAGTATTGGAGCTTCAGCTTCAACATCAGTTCTTCCAATGAATATTCAGGGTTGATTTCCTTTAGGATGGACTGGTTGGCTCTCCTTGCAGTCCGAGGGACTCTCCAACACCGCATAGTCTTCTCCAACACCACAGTTCAAAAGCATCAGTTTTTCAGTACTCAGCTTTCTTTATGGTCCAACTCTCACATCCATACATGATTACTGGAAAAACCGTAATCTTTGACTATATGGACTTTGGTTGGCAAAGTAGTGTCTCTCCTTTTTAATATGCTGTCTAGATTTGTCATAGCTTTTCTTCCAAGGAGCAAGTGTCTTTTAATTTCATGGCTGAAGTCACCATCTGTGGTGATTTTGGAGGCCAAGAAAAATTCTGTCACTGTTTCCATTGTTTCCCCATCTACTTTCCATGAAGTGATGGGACCAGATGCCATGATCTTAATTTTCTGAATGTTGAGTTTAAAGCCAACTTTTTCACTCTTCTCTTTCAGTTTCATCAAAAGGCTCTTTAATCCTTCTTCACTTTCTGCCAAAAGGGTAGTGTCATCTGCATATTAGTTGAGTTCTGTTCAGTCGCTCAGTCCTGTCTGACTCTTTGCAACCCCATGAACTGCAGCACGCCAGCCTCCCTGTCCATCACCAACTCCCGGAGTCCACCCAAACCCATGTCCATTGAGTCGATGATGCCATCCAACCATCTCATCCTCTGTCATCCCCTTCTCCTCCTGCCCGCAATCTTTCCCAGCATCAGGGTGTTTTCCAACGAGTCAGCTCTTCACATCAGGTGGCCAAATATGGGAGTTTCAGCTTCAACATCAGTCCTCCCAATGAACATCCAGGACTGATCTCCTTTAGGATGGACTGGTTGTATCTCCTTGCATATTAGAGGTTGCTAACATTGATATTTCTCTCAGCAATCTTGATTCCGGCTGTGCTTCATCCTGCCCAGTGTTTGTCATAATGTAGTCTGCATATAAGTTAAATAAGCAGGGTGACAATATACAGCCTTGATGTACTCATTTCCCAATTTGGAACCAGTCTGTTGTTCCATGTCCAGTTCTGACTGTTCCTTGGCCGGCATACTGGTTTCTCAAGAGGCAAGTAAGGTGGTCTGATATTCCCACCTGTGAGAATTTTCCACAGTTTGTTGTGATCCATACAGTCAATGGGTTTAGAGTACTCAATGAAGCAGAAGAAGTGAAGTGAAGTCGCTTAGTCGTGTCCGACTCTTTGTGACCCCATGGACTGTAGCCCACCAGGCTCCTCCTTCCATGTAATTTTCCAGGCAAGAATACTGGAGTGGGTTGCCATTTCCTTCTCCAGGGGATCTTCCTGACCCAGGGATTGAACCCAGGTCTCTCACATTGCAGGCAGAAGCTTTAACCTCTGAGCCACCAGGGAAGCCCTGGTGAATGAAGCAGAAGTAGATGTTTTTCTGGAATTCTCTTGCCTTTTCTATGATCCAATGGATGTTGACAATTTGATCTCTGATTCCTCTGCCTTTTCTAAATCCAGCTTGAACATCTGGAAGTTCTCAGTTCCCGAACTGTTGAAGCCTCACTTGGAGAATTTTGAACATTGCTTTGCTAGTGTGTAACATGAGTATAATTGTGTGTTAGTTTGAACAATCTTTGGCATTGCCTTTCTTGGGGATTGGAATGAAAACTGACCTTTTCCAGTCCCATGGCCACTGCTGAGTTTTCCAAATTTGCTGCATATTGAGTGCAACACTTTAACAGCATCACATTTTAGGAGTTGAAATAGCTCAGCTGGAATTCCATCACCTCCACTACTTTTGTCCGTAATGATGTATCCTAAGGCCCACTTGACTTCATACTCCTGGTTGTTTGACCCTAGGTGAGTGATCACACCATTGGTGTTATCTGGGTCATTAAGATCTCTTTTTATAGTTCTGTATGTTCTTACCATCTTTTCTTAATATCTTCTGATTCTTTTAGGTCCTTTATTGTGCCCATCTTTGCAAGAAATGTTCCCTTGGTATCTCTAATTTATGTGGCTTCCAAGGTGTCTCAGTGGTAAAAGAATTGCCTGCCAATGGAGGATACTCAGAAGTGGGTTCATCACTTTAAGTATGTCTTGCCATTCCCTCCTGCCCTGAAGAGTTTCTATTGAAAGATCAGCTGTTATCCTTAGGGAATCCCCTTGTGTGTTATTTGTTTTTCCCTTGCTGCTTTTAATATTTGTTCTTTGTGTTTGATCTTTGTTAATTTGATTAATATGTGTCTTGGGGTGTTTCGCCTTGGGTTTATCCTATTTGGAACTCTCTGTGTTTCTTGGACTTGGGTGATTATTTCCTTCCCCATTTTAGGGAAGTTTTCAACTATTATCTCCTCAAGGATTTTCTCATGATCTTTCTTTCTGTCTTCTTCTTCTGGGACTCCTATAATTCAAATGTTGGAGCGTTTCATATTGTCCTGGAGGTCTCTGAGATTGTTCTCGTTTCTTTTAATTCGTTTTTCTTGTTTCCTCTCTGATTCATTTATTTCTACCATTCTATCTTCTATTTCACTAATCCTATCTTCTGCCTCTGTTATTCTACTATTTGTTGCCTCCAGAGTGTTTCTGATCTCATTTATTGCGTTATTCATTATATTTTGACTCTTTTTTATTTCTTCTAGGTCCTTGTTAAACCTTTCTTGCATCTTCTCAATCCTTGTCTCTAGGCTATTTATCTGTGATTCCATTTTGATTTCAAGATTTTGAATCATTTTCACTATCAATATTTGGAATTCCTTCTCCGGTAGATTCCCTACTTCTTCCTCTTTTGTTTGGTTTGGTGGGCAACTCTCCTGTTCCTTTACCTGCTGAGTATTCCTCTGTCTCTTCATCTTGGTTATATTGCTGCGTTTGGGGTGGCCTTTTAATATTCCGGTAATTTGTGGAGTTCTCTTTATTATGGAGCTTCCTCACTGTGGGTGGGGTTCTATCAGTGGCTTGTCTAGGTTTCCTGGTTAGGGAGGCTTGTGTTGGAGTTCTGGTGGGTGGAGCTGGGTTTCTTCTCTCTGCTGATGAGCTCATCCCTGAAGCCATTCACGACTCTAACAGATGTTCAGACTTCACAGAGTTCTGTCTTCTCTCCTCAGTCTCCAAAGCCAACTGTGATCCCATAGAAATCCAGCTTCAATACTGAAGAAAGAGCCTGGAGTCCGTGACAGAGACATCAACAGCTTAACGGATAAGAGGACCTTAAGGCCTGAAGCAAGGTCTGCAGGGCAGCACCGCAACATCCACTGCACTGACCACCACAGCGAGATGGCGGAAGGCACGCAGGACAAGGTGGCAAGCTCCACTTAAAGCGATGAAAGACAATAACCTACAGCCCAGATTACCGTACCCAGCAAGGATCTCATTCAGATACGAAGGAGAAATCAAAAGCTTTACAGACAAGCAAAAGCTGAGAGAATTCAGCACCACCAAACCAGCTCTCCAACAAATGCCAAAGGATATTCTCTAGACAGGAAACAGGAAAAGGGCGTATAAACCCGAACCCAAAACAATAAAGTAAATGGTAACGGGATCATACTTATAAATAATTACCTTAAACGTAAATGGGTTGAACGCCCTAACCAAAAGACAAAGACTGGCCGAATGGATACAAAAACAAGACCCCTCTATATGCTGCTTACAAGAGACCCACCTCAAAACAAGGGACACATAGAGACTGAAAGTGAAGGGCTGGAAAAATATATACCACGCAAATAGAGACCAAAAGAAAGCAGGAGTGGCAATACTTATATCCGATAAAATAGACTTTAAAACAAAGGCTGTGAAAAGAGACAAAGAAGGCCACTACATAATGATCAAAGGAACAATCCAAGAAGAAGATATAACAATTATAAATATATATGCACCCAATATAGGAGCACCACAATATGTAAGACAAATGCTAACAAGTATGAAAGGGGAAATCAACAATAACACAATAATAGTGGGAGACTTTAATACCCCACTCACACCTATGGACAGATCAACTAAACAGAAAATTAACAAAGAAACACAAACTTTAAATGATACATTAGATCAGTTAGACCTAATTGATATCTATAGGACATTTCACCCCAAAACAATGAATTTCACCTTTTTTCCAAGTGCTCATGGAACCTTCTCCAGGATAGATCACATCCTTGGCCATAAACCTAAACTTGATAAATTCAAAAAAATCAAAATCATTCCAAGCATCTTTTCTGACCATAATGCATTAAGATTAGATCTCAATTACAGGAGAAAAACTATTAAAAATTCCAACATATGGAGGTTGAACAACACACTTCTGAATAACCAACAAATCACAGAAGAAATCAAAAAGAAATCAAAATATGCATAGAAACGAATGAAAATGAAAACACAACAACCCAAAACCTGTGGGACACTATAAAAGCAGTGCTAAGAGGAAAGTTCATAGCAATACAGGCATACCTCAAGAAACAAGAAAAAAGTCAAATAAATAACCTAACTCTACAACTAAAGCAACTAGAAAAGGAAGAATTGGAGAACCCCAGAGTTAGTAGAAGGAAAGAAATCTTAAAAATTAGGGCAGAAATAAATGCAAAAGAAACAAAAGAGACCATAGCAAAAATCAACAAAGCCAAAAGCTGGTTCTTTGAAAGGATAAATAAAATTGACAAACCATTAGCCAGACTCATCAAGAAACAAAGAGAGAAATATCAAATCAATAAAATTAGAAATGAAAATGGAGAGATCACAACAGACAACACAGAAATACAAAGGATCATCAGAGACTACTATCAGCAGTTGTATGCCAATAAAATAGACAACGTGGAAGAAATGGACAAATTCTTAGAAAAGTACAACTATCCAAAACTGAACCAGGAAGAAATAGAAAATCTTAACAGACCCATCACAAGCACGGAAATTGAAACTGTAATCAGAAATCTTCCAGCAAACAAAAGCCCAGGTCCAGACGGCTTCACAGCTGAATTCTACCAAAAATTTCGAGAAGAGCTAACACCTATCCTACTCAAACTCTTCCAGAAAATTGCAGAGGAAGGTAAACTTCCAAACTCATTCTATGAGGCCACCATCACCCTAATACCAAAACCTGACAAAGATGTCACAAAAAAAGAAAACTACAGGCCAATATCACTGATGAACATAGATGCAAAAATCCTCAACAAAATTCTAGCAATCAGAATCCAACAACACATTAAAAAGATCATACACCATGACCAAGTGGGCTTTATCCCAGGGATGCAAGGATTCTTCAATATCTGCAAATCAATCAATGTAATTCACCACATTAACAAATTGAAAAATAAAAGCCATATGATTATCTTAATAGATGCAGAGAAGGCCTTTGACAAAATTCAACATCCATTTATGATAAAAACTCTCCAGAAAGCAGGAATAGAAGGAACATACCTCAACATAATAAAAGCTATATATGACAAACCCACAGCAAACATTATCCTCAATGGTGAAAAATTGAAAGCATTTCCCCTAAAGTCAGGAACAAGACAAGGATGTCCACTTTCACTGCTACTATTCAACATAGTTCTGGAAGTTTTGGCCACAGCAATCAGAGCAGAAAAAGAAATAAAAGGAATCCAAATTGGAAAAGAAGAAGTAAAACTCTCACTGTTTGCAGATGACATGATCCGCTACATGGAAAACCCTAAAGACTCCACCAGAAAATTACTAGAGCTCATCAATGAATATAGTAAAGTTGCAGGATATAAAATCAACACACAGAAATCCCTTGCATTCCTATACACGAATAATGAGAAAGTAGAAAAGAAATTAAGGAAACAATTCCATTCACCATTGCAACGAAAAGAATAAAATACTTAGGAATATATCTACCTAAAGAAACTAAAGACCTATATATAGAAAACTATAAAACACTGATGAAAGAAATCAAAGAGGACACTAATAGATGGAGAAATATACCATGTTCATGGATCGGAAGAATCAATATAGTGAAAATGAGTATACTACCCAAAGCAATTTACAAATTCAATGCAATCCCTATCAAGCTACCAGCCATATTTTTCACAGAACTAGAACAAATAATTTCAAGATTTGTATGGAAATACAAAAAACCTCAAATTGCCAAAGCAATCTTGAGAAAGAAGAATGGAACTGGAGGAATCAACTTGTCTGACTTCAGGCTCTACTACAAAGCCACAGTCATCAAAACAGTATGGTACTGGCACAAAGACAGACATATAGATCAATGGAACAAAATAGAAAGCCCAGAGATAAATCCACACACATACGGACACCTTATCTTTGACAAAGGAGGCAAGAATATACAATGGAGTAAAGACAATCTCTTTAACAAGTGGTGCTGGGAAAACTGGTCAACCACTTGTAAAAGAATGAAACTAGATCACTTTCTAACACCGCACACAAAAATAAACTCAAAATGGATTAAAGATCTAAATGTAAGACCAGAAACTATAAAACTCCTAGAGGAGAACATAGGCAAAACACTCTCAGACATAAATCACAGCAGGATCCTCTATGACCACCTCCCAGAATTCTGGAAATAAAAGCAAAAATAAACAAATGGGATCTAATTAAAATTAAAAGCTTCTGCACAACAAAGGAAAATATAAGCAAAGTGAAAAGACAGCCTTCTGAATGGGAGAAAATAATAGCCAATGAAGCAACTGACAAACAACTAATCTCAAAAATATACAAGCAACTTATGCAGCTCAATTCCAGAAAAATAAACGACCCAATCAAAAAATGGGCCAAAGAACTAAATAGACATTTCTCCAAAGAAGACATACGGATGGCTAACAAACACATGAAAAGATGCTCAACATCACTCGTTATTAGAGAAATGCAAATCAAAACCACAATGAGGTACCACTTCACACTAGTCAGAATGGCTGCAATCCAAAAATCTGCAAGCAATAAATGCTGGAGAGGGTGTGGAGAAAAGGGAACCCTCCTACACTGTTGGTGGGAATGCAAACTAGTACAGCCACTATGGAGAACAGTGTGGAGATTCCTTAAAAAATTGCAAATAGAACTACCGTATGACCCAGCAATCCCACTGCTGGGCATACACACCGAGGAAACCAGAATTGAAAGAGACACATGTACCCCAATGTTCATCGCAGCACTGTTTATAATAGCCAGGACATGGAAACAACCTAGATGTCCATCAGCAGATGAATGGATAAGAAAGCTGTGGTACATATACACAATGGAGTATTACTCAGCCATTAAAAAGAATTCATTTGAATCAGTTCTGATGAGATGGATGAAACTGGAGCCGATTATACAGAGTGAAGTAAGCCAGAAAGAAAAACACCAATACAGTATACTAACACAGATATATGGAATTTAGAGGGATGGCAATGACGACCCTGTATGCAGGACAGGAAAAAAGACACAGATGTGTATAATGGACTTTTGGACTCAGAGGGAGAGGGAGACAGTGGGATGATTTGGGAGAATGACATTCTAACATGTATACTATCATGTAAGAATTGAATCGCCAGTCTATGTCTGATGCAGGATACAGCATGCTTGGGGCTGGTGCATGGGGATGACCCACAGAGATGTTATGGGGAGGGAGGTGGGAGGGGAGTTCATGTTTGGGAACGCCTGTAAGAATGAAAGATTTTAAAATTAAAAAAACAAATAACTAAAAAACAAAAACAAACAAAAAAAAGAGAAGTGGGTTCAATCCTTGGGTCAGGAAATGGCACCTCATTCTGTTATTCTTGCCTGGAATATCCCACAGAGGGGTCTGGCAGACCACAGTCCATTGGGGCACAAAGAGTCAGACATGATGAAGAGACTGTGCATGCACACATGTATATCTATTTAAATATATATTCAAATATATATATATATTTGAATCACTTTGCTGTACATGTGACACTAACATAACATTGTAAATCAACTACAATTAAAAAAGAAATAAAGACTACAGTCAAATTACTATGCTTTAAATTCATTTGGATTAGATCCCCTTTGTATGGTGATTACATCAACTGAACATGTAGCATTTTTTATGTCACTTTCAGTTTTTAGGAATTGCTCTTTTGACATTTAATTTGAACTCAAATATATAAAATATTTACAAGGCTTCAAAATAAAATATATAAAAGAAGATAAATTCAAAGATATCTAGCTTCTATTCATGTTTCATCTGTAACAAACAGAACTAAAATTCAAAGTTCTGTGGATTTATCTTTACATATATTGGCCAGTCTAGCCTGGGGACAGACAAAAGTGGAAATCCTAGATTAAAGGGTAGATGCATATACAAAGTGTTCCACAGGCTCAGTGTGTTTTAAGGTTTAACAATGTCAGAAATATAGATGTTAGAAACTTACAAAAACGTATCAGTTTATGGCTCAATTATTTTCTAATTTTAATTTTTCAGTCAATGTTTGGCTTATTCAGAGAGCACAAAAAACCTAAAAAGTGAATAAAATTATTTAAAGTTCACAATATTAAATCAATATATAAGGAATATAAATAAACATTCAAATTATTTTTTCAAAAGCTTGTAGCATTTATAGCTCTGACGTTAAAGTTTTAAAATGCTCTAAGACTTTTGGGACACACATATAATGCTGCTAAATAGTGTATTAGTTTGCTAGGCTTGCCTAAGCAAATTACCACAAGTTGGTTGGTTTAAAGAGCAGAAGTTTATTTTCTCACAGTCTGGAGGCTGGAAGTCCAGGATCACAGTTTCTACAAGTTCGGCGTCTCCGGAGGTCTCTCCCCTTAACTTCCAGATGGCTGCCTTCCAGTCGTGTCCTCATGTCTCTCTGTGTATCCACATGTGTGTGTCCTACTTCCTGTTCTTTCAAGGACACCACTCAGGTTAGATTAGGATGCACTCTAATGCCCTCACTTCAGCTTAATCGCCCATTTAAAGGTTCTATTTCTGAAACGGTCAAGTTCTGTGGTACTGGAGACTAGGGCTTCAACATATGAATTCTGAGCGGACGCAACTCAAGCTGTAACAGCATCAAATTCTACTCCATGAGGTCGTGACAGGTAGTATCCCTGCCAGCAATGCCTGGAGAACACCTTTCTTCACAGCCTCACCAATGGAGTACATTGCCCAACTTTTGAATTGCTGACAAACACTGAGATATGCCAATCTCAGTGTAGCTGTCTCTGTAAATTTTTGTTGAAGTATCACATGTATGAAATAAAGTACACAAATCTAAAGGCCCCATTAATTTCTGCAAAGTGAACATGCATGTATATTCACTGCCCAAACCAAGATGGGAGATTGACCTTGTCCAGGAAGCCCGCCTCAAGCCGCACCTCCGTCACTTCTTTCCTGCCAAGGTGACACTCATCTGACTTCTATCACCCCATTCTGCGAGCCTCTTTTTTGAACATGGTATGAATAATATATTACCTCTGCTGTGTCTAGCTCATTTTATTCGTTTCCATGAGATTTATTCATATGCTTCAATAACAAAAAAATACACTCTTTCATTGTATAACATCCCATTAGGTGAACATACTAACATTTGTGTACCCATTTTATATGTGGATGGTATTTGGGTTGTTTCTAGTTTGGTGCTATAAGTATGTTCAGCTTTATTTTTAAAGATTTTTTAAAATGTGGACCATTTTTAAAGTCTGTATTGAATTCGTCACAGTATTGCTTCCATTTTGTGTTTTGGATTTTGACCATGAGCCATGTGGGATCTTAGTTCCCTGACCAGGGATCCAACAGATAACCCGTGTATTGGAAGGCCCAGTCTTAACCACTAAACCACCAGGGAAGTTCCTATTCAGCTTTAATAGCTAATTATTAATTTTCCAAAGTAGTTGTGCCAATTTGCCTTCCTGACAGCAGTGATTACATCTTCTGGTTGGTACATATCCCACCAACATTTAGTGCCATCAGTTTTAAAAATTATAGCTATTCAGGTGTGTCTGAGATGGTTTCTTATTATAGTTTTAATTTACTTTCTCCTGATGACTAATGATGTTGAATATATTTTTATATAATTATTGGCAGTCATGTGTTCTACTTTGCAAAAGACATTTAATCACTTGACCATTTTTGTTTTTCCTCATCAGCTTTTCTTTTTCTTTATATATTCTGCATACAAGTTTGTTCTTTATATTTTCTATATATAAGTTCTTTTCTGAATATGTGTCACAAATATTTGCCCCATTCTATGGTAGAAATTATTTTAAAGGTGAATTTTACTTTAGAACAGTTTTAGATTGACAGAGAATTCCTGTATATCCCATACCCAGTTCCCTCTATTATTAAATCCTACATTAGTGTGGTTCATTTGTTAAAATTAATGAACTGATATTGATATATTAATATTAACTAAAGTTCATATTTTATTCAGATTTACTTAGGTTTTAACTAATGTCCTTTCTCTGTTCCAGGATTCCATCTAGGTTACCACATTATTTAGTTGTCGTGTCTCCTTAGGTTCCTCTTGTTCCTCTTGGTTATAACAGTTTATTAGATTTTTCATTGTTTTTGATGATCTTGAGAGTTCTGAAGAATACTAGTGAGATATATTTTTAAATGACCCTCTGTTGGAATGTGTCTGATGTTTTTCTTTTTTTTTGCATTTTCTTATCAAGGATATATATATATATATATATATATATATATACACACACAAATATGAATATACAGTCAATTGACAAAACAGAAAAAGGCCCAGAGAGATGGAAAACAATCTTACGGTTACCAAAGGGAAAAGTGGGGAGGGGTAAATTAGGAGTTTGGGATTAACAGATTAAATTGGCATCACAGGCTTTTCAGAGGATGACTACAGAGTGGCATTTTCATCCCATCACATCAAGAATGCACATTATCAGCCTGATTTATTGCTGGCTGATCACTTGGTTAGCTGGCTGAGGTTATGTTCATCAGGCTTCTCCTCTGTGAAATGTTTTCTCCTTTTGGGAGGAAGCCACCATGTGCAGACCACCCTTCAGGAGTGGGGAGTTAAGTAAGCATGCTCCTATCCTTGAGGGCAGTCACTACATAAATTATTCAGAAATCTGCATGGGAGATTTGTCCCTTCTCTATTTATTAACTTTTTTCATTTATATCAATATAAACTCAAAAGGTTTTTATTTTATATTGTGGATTATAATCCATTATCATTTTGTTGCTCAAACTGTTTTGGTTTTGGCCATAGAGGTTCTATCAGTTGATTCCTGTGTCCCTTTGATGTACCCCCAATATTATGGGCTATTTTCATTTTGGAACACTTCCTTACTTCATAGCATTACAAATATCCTCTGGTCTCATCTTATATATTTGTGTTCAAGTTCTAGAATAAGTTATTCTTCAAGAATCCCTGATTTTTTTTTTATTAGAGAGTAGTAAAAAACATCACAGTAATCCAAGTCTATGCCCAAACCACTGAAGTCAAAGAAGCTTAAGATGACTGCTTCTATGAAGACCTACAACAACTTCTAGAACTAACACCAAAAAGAATATCCTTTTCATCATAGAGGATTGGAATGCAAAATTTGGAAGTAAAGAGATATCCGGAACAAAAGGCAAGTTTGGCTTTGGAGAACAAAATGAAGCAGTGAAAAGGATAACAGATTTTCTCAAGACAACACACTACTCATAGCAAGTATCCTTTTCCAACAACCTAAGAAATGACTCTACACATGGCCATAACCAGATGATCATCACAAAAATCAGATGGGTTATGTTCTTTGGAGCTGAAAATGGACAAGCTCTATACAGTCAGCAAAAACAAAACCTGGAGCTGACTGGGGCTCAGATAATGAGCTTCTCATAGCAAACTTCAGACTTAAACTGAAGAAAGCAGGAAAAACTGCTAGGTCATTCAAGTATGACATAATACAAATCTCTAATGATTACATAGTGGAGGTGACAGATAGATTCATGGGATTTTACCCGGTGGACAGTATGTGTGAAGAACTATGAATAATGTTTGTAACATTGTACAGGAGGTAGTGAACAAAACTATCCCCTTTCAAAAGGAACAAAAACATGTAAGAAGGCAAGTGGTTTTCTGGGGAGGCTCTACAAATAGCTGAGGAAAGAAGAGAAGGAAAAGGCAAGGGAGAAAGTAAAAGATATATCCAACTGGATGCAGAGTTCCAGAGAAGAGCAAGGACAGATAAGAAGTCCTTCTTAAATGAACAATGCAAAGAAATACAGGAAAATGATAGAATGAGAAAGACTAGAGATCTCAAGAAAATTGGAATATCAAGGGAATATATCATGCAAAGATGGGCACAATAAAGGACAGAAATGGTAAGGATATAACAGAAGTAGAAGAGATTAAAAAGAGTTGGCAAGAATGCACATAATAACAATATTAAAAGGGTCTTAATGACCCAGATAACCATGATAGTGTGGTGTGGTCACTCACCTAGAGCCAGACATCCTGGAGTGTGAAGTTAAGTGGGCCTCAAGAAGCTTTATAAAAACAAAGTTAGCATCAGTGATGGAGTTTCAGATGAGCTATTTCAAATCCTAAAGATGATGCTGTGAAAGTGCTGCACTCAATATGTCAGCTAATTTGGAAAACTCAGCAGTAGCCTCAGGACTGGAAAAGGTCAGTTTTCATTCCAATCCCAAAGAAAGGCAATGCCAAAAAATGTTCAAACTACTGCACAGTTGCACTCATCTCACATGCTAGTAAAGTGTATGCTCAAAATCCTTCGAGCTAGGCTTCAGCAGTACATGAACCAAGAACTTCCAGATGTATTTAATACAAGCTGTGTTTTGAAGGGACAGAGGAACCAGAGATCAAATTGCCAACATTCACTGGATCATGGAGCAAATAAGGGAATTCCAGAAAAACATTTACTTCTCTTCATTGACTATGCTAAAACCTTTGATTGTGTGGGTCACAACAAACTGTGAAAACATTCTTAGAGGTAGGACTACTAGACCACCTTACCTATCTCCCGAGAAACCCATTGCAGGACAAGAAACAACAGTTAGAATGAACCTGGAATAATTGTTTCCAAATTAGGAAAAGTGCATGACAAGGTTGTATATTGTCATCCTGCTTATTTAATTTGTATGCAGAGTACATCATGTGAAATGCTGGGCTGGATGAATCCCAAACTGAAATTAAGATTGCTGGAAGAAACAGCAACAACCTCAAATATGCAGATGATACGATCTAATGGCAGAAAGTGAAGAGGAACTGGAGTTTCTTGATGGTGAAAGAGGAGAGTGAAAAAGTTGACTTAAAATTCAACTTTAAGAAAAACTAAGATCATGGCACACGGTCCATCACTTCATGGCACATAGAAGGTGCAAAAGTAGAAACTGGTACATTTTATTTTCTTAGGCTCCAGAATCACTGCAGACAGTGACTGCAGCAGTAAAATTTAAAGGTACTTGCTCCTTGGAAGGAAAGATATGACAAACCTAGACAATGTATTAAAAAGCAGAGACATCACTTTGCTAAAGAGTTCCATATAGAGAAAGTTCCATATAGTCAAAGCTATGGTTTTTCCCATAAGTAATCATGTATCGATACAAGAGTTGGAGTATAGAGAAAGCTGATCCCTGAAGAGTTGGTGCTTTTGAACTGTGGTGTTGGAGAAGATTCTTGAGAGTCCCTCGGACAACAAGGAGATCAAAACAGTCAATCCTAAAGGAAATCACTCCTGAATATTCATTGGAAGGGCTGATGCTGAAGCTGAAGCTCCAATACTTTGGCCACCTGATGCAAAGAGCCGACTCACTGGGAAAGACCCTGATGCTGAGAAAGATTGAGGGCAGGAGGAGAAGAGGACGACAGAGGATGAGATGGTTGGATGGCATTACTCACTCAGTGGAGATGGATTTGAGGAAACTGTGGGAGACAGTGGAAGACAGAAGAGCCTGGCGTGCTGCAGTCCATGGGGTTGCAAAGAGTCAGATGCAGCTTAGCGAGTGAACAGCAACAACAACAAAGACCCTAGCTCTGGCACTAGGGGGGCTCATTGCTACTGGAGGGTTGGCCACTTCTTCTATGCTCTTTCAGGTGATATAGCAAGGCTGTATATGTGCATATATCAACCTATGTGTACGTGCATATTTATAAGTGATTCTATGTAAGCTGATTTCAGTTCCTATATGGTTCTGCAAATGCCTGTTCCTTCAGATTTTGAGGTGGCAATTTGCCCTGCAATTGCATTCCTCTGATAGATTAAGCAAATTCATTTATATTCAGTTTATTTATTTGTTTTTGTTTAAGGATGGAGATGATGACTTCCAAGTCCTTTCTAAGTTAGAAATTTGGTTTGATTTTTTACAGTCAATGATCTTTTGATGAATTGAGGTACTTTGTAATGAAGGTTGAATTATCAAATTTTTATTCTTTTGGGGTATTACTTCTTCACCTTGCTTAAGAAATCTTTGGCTTTCCAAGGTTATAAAGCCATTTTTCTAAGTTCTTATCTAACTATTTAACTTTTTTATCTTTCACTTTGATCTATAATCCGTCTGAGATTGATTTTGATGTGTGGTAGAGGTGAAGTTAGGATTCATTTTTCCCCAAGTGGATTTCCGATTGATTTAACACCATTTGCTGAAAAGTCTTTCCTTTCTCTACTGCACTAGATTGGCACCTTGATTGAAAATTAGGTGATGATTTATTTAGACTGTTTATAGACTCTTAATTTTGCTTCAATGGTCTGTTTGTATCAGCACCACAGTGTTAAATTACAAAAGCTTTTTAATAAGTCTTGATATTTGGTTCTGTAGTGTCAATATTTAGTAGTAGAAGTCTTTTAATTTTGTTTTTCATCAAAGTGTCTTCTCTATCTTTGCTTCTTTCAATTTCTATAAAAAATTTAGAATCAGTTTGTTAAATTTCACAAAAATGCTGAAATTTTGGATGGGACTGTGTTGAAGCTCTAGATCTAATTTCTTTTTTTTTTTTTCTGTT
This sequence comes from Ovis aries, assembly GCF_016772045.2. NCBI lineage: Eukaryota > Metazoa > Chordata > Mammalia > Artiodactyla > Bovidae > Ovis > Ovis aries. The sequence goes on from NC_056062.1 coordinate 4,738,807, forward strand.
TATTTATTTATTTTACTTTACAATATTGTATTGGTTTTGCCATACATTGACTTGAATCCACCATGGGTGTACATGTGTTCCCCATCCTGAAACCCCCTCCCACCTCCCTTCCCATCCCATCCCTCTGGGTCATCCCAGTGCACCAGCCCCAAGCTTGCATCAAACCTGGACTGGCAATTCATTTCACATAAGATAATTTGCATGTTTCAATGCCATTTTCCCATATCATCCCACCCTCGCCCTTTCCCACAGAGTCCAAAAGGCTGTTCTATACATCTGTGTTTTTTTTTTTTTTTTTTTGCTATCTCACATATAGGGTTGTCGTTATTCTTTCAGTCCATGAATATGGTATATCCCTCTGTTTAGTCTGTTCTTTTCAAATTTGCTTTTAGTTTTTACTGTACTGATTTTACATCTATCTCGGTAAATTAGTTCCCAGGTAGTCGATAATTTTGGCTCATTATAAATTACTTTTAAAGTTCATTTGACATTTATTTTTGTCAGTACATAGAATAAAAGCTAATTTTTATATTTTCCTTTTAACTAGTTACCTTGCTAATTTAAGTCTAATAGTTTGATCTTTAAAATTTTTCTATGTATTGGGTTGGCCAAAAGTTCCTTTTGTTTTTAAGTAAAAGACACATTTTTCATTTTTACCAAGAACTTTCTTGAAAAAGGTATTCACTATTTTATTCCACTATCTTCTGCCACTTTTCAGACAACTTCATAATTTCATCTTCTGAAAACTTTGTATCTTTTTGGGCAAAAAACTGTTCCAGATGCCTTTTACAGTCTTCCAGGGAATTGAAATATTTTCCATTAAGAGAATTTTGTAAGGACCAAAATAGGTGCAATGTCTGGTGCATATGGTGGATGAATCAGAACTTCCCACCCAAGCTGTAACAGTTTTTGCCTGGTCATCAAAGAAACATGTGTTTTTTGCATTATCCTGATTGAAGATTATGCATATTCTGTTGACTAATTCAGGATGGTTTCCACTGAGTGAAACTTTCAGCTGGTCTAATTGGAGTTGGTACTTGCTGGAATCAATCATTTGGTTTTCTGGAAGGAGCTCATAATAGAGGACTCTCTTCCATATACACAGCGTCACCTTCTTTGGAAAAAGTCTGGCCTTTGGTGTGATTGGTGGTGGTTCATATCACCTGCCCCACAATCTATTCCATTCCACATTATTGTACAGTATTTGCTTTTCATCACCCAACAATTTATTTGAAAACCAGAACATTTTGATTATGTTTCAGTAGAGAATCACACAGAGAAATATAGTCAAGAAGATTTTTTTTTCACTTAACTTATTTGGAACCCAAACATCAAAGTGATTACCATAACCAAGCCGATGGGAATGATAGTCAGTGCTTGATTTGGATATTTTGAGTCTGTTAGCTATCTTCCATGTGCTGTGCTGTGTGCTTAGTCACTCAGTAGTGTCTGACTCTTTGCAACCCTATGAACTGTAGCCTACAGGCTCTTCTGTCCATTGGGATTCTCTAGGCAAGAATATTGGAGTGGGTTGCCATGCCTCCTCCAGGGGATTTTCCCAACCCAGGGATCAAAGACATGTCTCTCACATTGTAGGCTGATTCTTTACCATCTGAGCCACCAGCTATCATATTGTTTGTTCTCAATTAATGTCTCGAATTTGATCCCTATCAACTTCAACTGGGTTACTCGACCATGGAGCTTCATCCAGGGAGAAATCTCCAGCATTATCTGTGAATAATGGCAGTTACAGTTCTTCTTTGGCAGCCCTTGTTGCTTTTCTTTTGCTTTTTACAGTGAGAGACTTCTATCATGTTGAATAAAGTAAGCATTCTTATTTTATTCTCGATATCAGAGGGTAAAACACACTCTTTCAACTTTAAGTAAGACATTTACTGTGTAGTCTTTTTATAGGTAATATAATTGATTATATTATGCCAATCAATGATAAGCAATATGTAACAAGAAATTACTTTTCATTCCTAATTTAATAAAATTATACATATATATTTATGTATTATGTATATGTATATATACATATAATGAGTTGTACATTTTTAAAAATGTTGTTCTGTTGGGTTTTTCCCCTTATTTAGTTAATGTGGTTAATTGAATTAATTGATTTCATATTTTTAAAAAATTTACACTCATGGATTAAATTCAATTTAATCACAATATTTATATTCTATAGTTTGATTTACTAACTTTTTGTAGGTGTTTCATATATGTTTTGGGAGAAATTTTATTGCAATTTTTCTTTCCTGCAATATTTTCACCAAGTACTGATATCAAGGCTATGCCAGCCTCATAAAACATTTAGAAAGTATACATTCTCTTATAAGTCTCTGGAAAAGTTTGCAAAAGATTGATATTAAATTTTTGAGAGAATTTACAAATGAAATCATCTGGTTCTGGAGATTTTTTGTGAAAAGGTTTCAATTATGGACCATGGTAGACTATAGCTATAGGAGCATTTAGATTTTGTTTGTTAATTTGCCATTTCTGGAAAATCGGATTTTTAAAGAATTTTGTTCATTTAATCTTAGTATCTTTTTAATTTATGTAAGATCTCTAGGGAAGACCTTTGTTTAGTTCTTAAAATTGGCAATTTATGTCTTCTCTCTTTATTCATCTTGATCAAATTTTCCAGAGATTTATTAACTTGATTAGCTTTTCCAGATATCAATTTTTGCCTTTTAAAAATTCTTGATTTTTTATTTTATATTTTATTTATTTCTGCTTTTCTTTTCTTTCTCAAGTCCTCTCTCCTAATTTTTTGAACTTTAAGTTTCTCTTTCTTTATTCTTCTTCTTTTTCTGTTTGACTTCCTGATTTAGGTTGACAAATCAATTTTGTACACCATCAGGGGCCTAGTCTGTAATGGCTTGATAAATCATTTCTGAAATAAAATATTAAAACTGTCTTATGATCATAGTAGTGGTTAACTATAAGACATAGTCATTAAAACAACCTAAAATATTAGAATTCATAATCATAATCAAATAAATTATTAGCCATAATACATAATCATTTTTAGTTAATAATATACTATAAATATTTTTTCACAATACATTAACTTTTATAGTACAATTTTTAATGGTTGTATAGTGTCATAGTATAAGATCAAAGTATGCTTTCTGTTACATTAATAATCAATTTATATTGTTGGATAAGTCAGTTGTTTCTAATTTTTACTACTAATTCACTAATTGTACTCTAATTTAATTAGTAGATATGCTCGTCAAAATTATATGGATCTAATTTTTATGAATTAATGGTTATTATGGAGAGAACAAGTATGATAACTTATTGTGTTAAAAGGAAGAATTTGTTTTCTAAAATATTTGCTCCCAAAGTCTAAATGTTTACAGAATAGTTTGTCTTAAAGTTGGCTGATATCTGTGATGTCATTCTGTTCACTTAATTTAGCAGATTTTTCCTCTCTCTCTAACAAAACCATATGCACTACTTTATATTTTTGGATTTGGCACATTTACCTCATGTAACAACAGGTTAATAGATAACGCTATCCCAAGAGGTATGGAATAGCCACTCTATTACTTGAAATAGGCTGGCCAGGACCACTGAAGGGTTAACTACAGATTATAAAGTGCTTAAGAAATGAAAAATGTTCAACAAATGCCAAGGTTATTAAGGTACTTAACAGCATATGTCAGAAAGTGGAAATTTTTCTGCCAAGGCAGCAAATCCTCAAATTTCAATTTAATTCAACAAATACTTATTGAATACAAATGATTACAGGACTGGTAAACGTCAATTTTCATTCCAATCCCAACGAAGGGCAATGCCAAAGAATGTTCAAACTACTGTACAATTGCACTCATTTTGCATGCTAGCAAGGTAATGCTCAAACCTTCAAGTAAGGTGTCAGGAGTCTGTGAACTGAGAAATTCCAGATGTACAAGCTGGATTTAGAAAAGCCAGAGGAACCAGAGACCAAATTGATAACATCTGCTGGATCATAGAAAAAGCAAGGGAATTCCATAAAAATATCTACTTCTCCTTCATTGACTACACTAAAGCCTTTGACTGTGTGGATCACAACAAACTGGAAAATTCTTAAAGAGATGGGAATAACAGACCACCTTACTTGGCTCTTGAAGAAGCAACAGAACCAGACGTGGAACAGACTGGTTCAAAATTGGGAAAGGAGTGTGTCAAGGCTGTATATTGTCACCCTGCTTATTTAACTTATATGCACAGTACATCTTGCAAAATGCTGGGCTGGATGAAGCACAGGCTGGAATCAAGATTGCTGGGAGAAATATCAACAACCTCAGATATACAGATGATATCACTCTAATGACAGAAAGCAAAGAGGAACTAAAGAGACTCTTGATGACGGTGGAAAAGGAGAGCAAAAAAGCTGGCTTCAAATTCAAAATTCAAAAAGCAAAGGTTATGGCATCTGAGCCCATCACTTCATGGCAAATAGATGGAGAAACAGTGGAAACAGTGACAGACTTTAAATTTTGGGCTCCGAAATCACTGCAGGTGGTGACTGCAGGCATGAAGTTAAAAGACACTTGACGTTTAACCATGACCAAATTAGACAGTGCATTAAAAAGTAGACACATTACTTTGCTGGTAAAGGTTCATATAGTCAAAGTTATAGTTTTTCCAGTAGTCATGTACAGGAGTGAAATTTGGACTATAAAGAAAGATGAACACCGAAGCACTGGTGTTTTTGAATTGTGGTGCTGGAGAAGACTCTTGAGAGGCCCTCGGACTGCAAGGAGGTCAAACCAGTCAATCCTGAAGGAAATCCACCATGAATATGCATTGGAAGGATTGATGCTAAAGCTCCAATACTTTAGCCACCTGATACGAAGAAATAACTTATTGGAAAAGATCTTTATGCTGGGAAAAATAGAAGGTAAGAAGAGAAGGTGTTGACATAGAATGAGATGGTTGAATGGCATCACCAACTCAATGGACCTGAATTTGAGCAAGATCTGGGGGATAGTTCATGGGATTCTCTAGGAAGAATACTGAAGTGGTTTGTGATTCCCTTCTCCAGTGGACTACATTTTGTCAGAACTCTCCATGACTTGTCCGTCTTGGGTGGCCCTACACAGCATGGGTCATAGTTTCATTGAGTTAGGCAAGGAGGTGGTCCATGTGATCAATTTGATTAGTTTTCTGTGATTGTGATTTTCATCCTGTCTGCCCTCTGAAAGATAAGGATCAGAGGCTTATGGTGGTGGTGGTCTAGTCACTAAGTCGTGTCTGACTCTTGCGATCCCATGGACTGTAGCCTGCCAGGGATTCTCCAGGCAAGAATACTGGAGTGGGCTGCCATTTCCTTCTCCAGGAGATCTTCCCAACCCAGAAATCAAACCCAGGTTTCCTGCATTGCAGGCAGATGATTTACCAACTGAGCTATGATGCAAACCTTATGGAATAGGCTTATGGAGGTATACTAACTGAGGAAATCTGGGTCTTGTTCTGATGCATGGAGCCATGTTCAGTAAATCTTTAATCCAATTTTCTGTTGATGGGCAGAGCTCTGTTCCCCCACTATTGTTTGACATTGGACCAAACTATAGTGGAGGTAATAAAGATAATGGCGACCTCCTTCAAAAGGTCCTGTGCGCCACTGCCACACTCAGTACCCCTGACCCTGCAGCAGGCCACTGCTGACTCATGGCTCCACCAGAGACTCCTAGACACTCACAGAGAAGTCTGGCTCAGTCTCCTGTGGGATCACTGCTCCTTTCTCCTGGCTCCTGGTGCACACAAGGTTTTGTTTGTGCCCTCCTTTCATCTTCATTGGAAGGACTGATGCTGAAGCTGAAACTCCAATACTTTGGCCACCTGGTGTGAAGAACTGACTCCTTGGAAAAGACTCTGATGCTGGCAAAGATTGAAGGCAGGAGGAGAAGGGAATGACAGAGGATGAGATGGTTGGATGGCATCACTACACAATGGACATGAGTTTGAACAAGCACTGGGAGTTGGTGATGAACAGGGAAGCCTGGTGTGCTGCAGTCCATGGGGTTGAAAAGAGTCAGACATGTCTGAGCAATTAAACTGAACTGAACTGGGGGATAATGAAAGACAGGGAAGCTTGGCATGCTGCAGACCATGGGGAGCAAAGAGTTGGACATGACCTAGCTACAGAGGAACAATGTATGATTTTCAAAATTTGTAGACAAAAATGAACAAAACTTGTTCCTCCCCTTAAGAGGTTCACTGTTTAGTGCCTGGATAGACAGACACACAGCTTATTATTATAGAGGCTACATCCAAAAAGTTCCTCAAAGCGGTAGAAACTGAGTGCTATAGATGTCAAAGTTGGAAGGTACTTCCAACTGGAGTTAATTAGAAATTGAATAATGGTTGAGGAGGTGTTTGATCTGGTCCTTGAAGGATGGTAACATTTTGACAGAGCAAGTATTGGGGGAAGGGCATTTTAAGCAGACATTTAGTGGTGGAAAAGGCATTTCATAGAAAATCAAAGTTTATCAATTTGGTGCGTATTGAGCAACGATTGTGCTGAGAAAGTTGGATGGGGTCAGATTATAGAAGACCTTTATTACTGAGCTAAGGAGGCAGTTGTGAGCTGTTGATGGCTTTTGAAAAAAGCAAGTAAGGAGGCTGACACATAGGGCATGACGGGACATAAAAAGTAGACAATCAATAGTTACTTGCGGCATCATCCAACAGGTTACACTTTCTTAGGAACAGTCGAATGCTGACTGTGTTTTTTTTCAGTTGAGTTCCTCTTTGTATTCAAGTCAATGGTCAAGTTTCTGCTAAAAGCCAGCTTGTGTTAAGGACATCTGCCCTATCTGTCGGGGTCTAGCCCCCGCAGGATCTAGGGGAACCCTCAGGAGAAATGGTGTTGGCGAATGAATGAAATGAATGAGAGAGGAAAGAATAGAAGCTGATATTCCTTGGTTTACACAGAGAGCTAATAAAGCCCCAAGACAAGAGACTTGTTCTGTTCACGGAGGCCACAAGTGCCTTCCCAGTTTCCCAGGGGAGTGAAGACGCAGAGCGTCTTCCCATTCAGGTCTTAGAAGCCTGGGCAGATAAGTGAACACAGAGAGCTTCTATGCTCCAAGGGATCAGCCTGAAAAAGAGAGTAAGAGAGAGAGAGAGAGAAAGAAAGAAAGAAAGAAAGAAAGAAAGAAAGAAAGAAAGAAAGAAAGAAAGAAAGAAAGAAAGAAAGAAAGAAAGAAAGAAAGAAAGAAAGACACGGGGAGACCAAGCTTCTTTGGTGAGTGAGGCCCATAACTTTTTTTTAAAAGGGACTTCTATACCTTGACTTGTACATAGAGGGAAATGAAAGATGTAAGGTCATACAGAGTCAGCCCAAACATTCCAGCAGTTTTGTCTTTATCGAAACCAGGATTTTTTCTGCAAACCTTTTCCATAAACAATATTGTGTACATTATCTTCTGGCCTTGGAGGCCTATGGACATTTTACGACCCTCTTTTGATAAAGGCTGCTCAACCAGACTGAGCGACTTCACTTTCACTTTTCACTTTCATGCATTGGAGAAGGAAATGGCAACCCGCTCCAGTGTTCTTGCCTGGTGAATCCCAGGGACAGCGGAGCCTGGTGTGCTGCCGTATATGGTGTCACACAGAGTCGGACATGACTAAAGTGACTTAGCAGCAGCAGCTCTACCAGAAAACTTATTTTCCCTCAAAAAAATTTTTTTTTAAAATTTTTATTTCTAATCTATGTCAGCCTCAGAAAATGCTAAACAGAGTTACATTTCTCACATAGCAAAAGTGTAGTGAGTTACAAGAAAGAACCAATTAGCTCAAAGGTCTGATGTGGTTAATTTTAAGGCTACACTTGTTTTTCTTACATTCCAACTATGTTAACTAATGTACTCCCAGGTGCACAGTGGATAAGGGATATGGGAACTTGGCAACAAGCATTGGCTTAACAGTGAAATCTTACACCAGCACTATTCTAATAGCTTTTAACTCTTTAAAGGCTCTATGTTTTAGGCTTCCCATGCCTCTCACAGTTGGGAGGCTGTGAACAATCATATGTGTAGCTGCAAGAGTCTGGATAAACCTGCCAAGCAAGCTAGAAAGCCATCAGAGGGATTTGAATTGAAATACTCCTTTCATGTCCAGCAGACTTATTAGCTAGAGCCCTAAGTTGATTTTCTCTAGAGAAAGGTGGTTGGCGATAGCCCCCTGTTAATGTCAGGAGAGTTGGTGAAAGGCACAAAATAGTAAGACAGGCAGATTCTGGTTTCGGGGGTAGATGCTCGGGCAGGCCCAGGGGTCCGTCAAGTCCTGAAGCCTTATCAGTCCTCTTCCGCATGGCCTTGTCATGGGAGGAATGGCCTGTGCTGGCTCCTGGCACCTATCCTTGCAGAAATACCTCTCTTTACCCTGTCTTCGCCCTCCCGTCTTGGCCTCCTGCCAGACTTGCTCAGCTGCCCCCTGACCCTCTCAGAATCAAAACCACTTTCCTGTTCACTCTTGCGCTGGCATCTCTAGTTGGGTTGCTTTCCTTGCCTTACTGATTCTGGCTTCTATTATTTTCCTCCAGATAATGGAGAGGTAGCTGTACCCCTGAACTTCTTGATGTTTTTTTTTTTAAGTTTTCAAAGCTTAACATGAATCATGGTAGAGAAAAATGAGAAGTGCTAGTGAACAAAAGCAAAGCGCTTTGGGAACAGAGAGAAGAGGGATCATTACAGCAATTTAAAAAATAGCTATTAAGGAAGATGATATCTATGCCTCAGCTTCTTCCTGTGTCACAAGGATGGGGATAATATCTGTTGCATGGATTGTTAAAAGTATTAAATGAGTTCACATTAAAAAAAAAATGGTTAGGCAAGTGACATGTACATGAATACCACTCAGTAAAGTTTCCCTTAAACAGAAAAATGAACATTTAATAAGTATCCTAAAATAATTTTAACATGGAAAAACGAGTTTGCTTTTTCTTCTATCCTTCTTATTCTACTTTCTCAGATTCCTCAAGTATTTGTAGCCTTGAGAAAACATACCAAAATCTCTGTCTTCCCTCCCAGAAACCAGCTAGTAGAAGGAAAGCCAAGTAGCAACTGAAGAGACAACCATCTAAACTAATTATGTACTGAAATCTTTCCTGCTTAACTCCAAATATCATTCAGTTTAGTTCAGTTCAGTTCAGTCGCTCAGTTGTGTCCAACTGTTTGCAACCCCATGAATCACAGCATGCCAGGCCTGCCTGTCCATCACCAACTCCTAGAGTTCACTCAGACTCAAGTCCATTGAGTCAGTGATGCCATCCAGCCATCTCATCCTCTGTCGCCCCCTTCTCCTCCTGCCCCCAATCCCTCCCAGCATCAGAGTCTTTTCCAATAAGTCAACTCTTCGCATGAGGTGGCCAAAGTACTGGAGCTTCAGCTTTAGCATCATTTCTTCCAAAGAAATCCCAGGGCTGATCTCCTTCAGAATGGACTGGTAGGATCTCCTTGCAGTCCAAGGGACTCTCAAGAGTCTTCTCCAACCCCATAGTTCAAAAGCATCAATTCTTTGGTGCTCAGCCTTCTTCACAGTCCAACTCTCACATCCATACATGACCACAGGAAAAACCATAGCCTTGACTAGACAGAACTACTCCTTATATATGAAGAATGGGATGTAGCACTTTTGTAAAAAACTAGCTAGAGTGGGAAGACCAGCAGGGGAACTCTCATGCCCTGTGATGACAGAAAACCCAACAAGAAGGAGAAAGACTTATCTTTCCTCCTAAGGACTCAGCCAAGGAAACCCATGGACCCTTTGTTTATTTCAGCTTTCCCACCTTTTTTTCCCTCTACAAGGTTGTTCTCTCCACTTTCGCGGGGGCCTGGCAAGTGGCTTGCCATGTTTGCAGACCCCAAGTTGCAATTCTCTGCTGATCCTGAGTAAAATTTATTTTGCTGGAGAAATATCTGGCAACCTGTTTTAGGTCAACATTTTGCACATATTTTGTCTGATAAGACTCTCATGTCTCTCACTCAGCCAATTTCACTCATAATAGCTAGGATCAGTTGTTCTCAGTCAAGGACACTTTGTCCCCCCGGGGAATATTTGGCAATGTCTGCAGACTTTTTCGTTTAGCAAGACCAGGGGGTGCTATTTATAGATATAGCCCAGAGATGCAGCTAACCATCCTACAATACACAAGACGGCCCTCCACACACACAAAAGCATAAGAACATTTGTTATTCAGTTGCCCAGTTGTGTCCAGCTTTCTGTGACCCCAGGACTGTGGCATGCCAGGCCTCCCTGTCCCTCACCATCTCCCAGACTAGTGAAGATAAAATGTAACTAGGGCCAGGGTTGAGAAAATCTCGGTCATATTGAGAGTGTCTACCCTTCAGTGCCAGTTGAGAGTGAAGCTTTGAGGAGATGGTGTTATAGGGTGAGCAGGTAGAAAGGCAAGTTGACTACCCCACACACCTGAGTGGAGGATTCTGGACCAGGGCAGGTAGGAGGATCCTGAGATCCAGGGAGAATTGCTGGTAATTGGAGTCTGCAACAAATTTTGTTGATTTGTCAATTTGGTCAAGGCGGTAGGAACAGGATATTCAGGGTCTCACGTGGCTATAGAGCAGGGCTTGAGTGAATATCTGCTGTGGTGTATATCCTCTGATGAGGGCCCTTCCAATAGGTATGAATAGTGACCTGGGGCAGGGGGGAGAATCCAACCCTGATTAGTTCAACCCTTGTGAGGACATTGCAATAAAGTCAAGAGAGCAGGGACAAAAGATCACCTAGAGCCAGAATCATTTAGAATATTTGCAATAAGAAAGATATGAGTGGTGGTTTATACACGTGCAAAATTCTTTGACATTTCCTTCAACAAAGAGCCTCTTTCCCTACTCTTTGAATTTGGGTTGGGCTTAATGGGCTTCACTTCTAGTAATGGGCTAAAGACAGATTCATGTTATACAACTTCCATAGCTGGGTTACAAGGTTCATGGTCTCTGCCTTGCCCTCTCTTTTTGGATCACTTGCTCTGGGGGAAGCCAGTTATTGTGCCATGAGGATGCTCAAGTATCCTTACGAAGAGGTTTGAGGCCAGAAACTGAGGCCAACAGCCATGTAATTAAACCATCGTGAAGCAGATCCATGGTCCCACACACATGCTCAGATGACTAACGGAGAGTAGATGGGAGACTCTGGGTCAGAGTCCCAGCTGAGCTGCTCTTAGATTCAGGGTCCTCAGGGACTTCCTGGTGGTCCAGTGGTTAAGAACTCATTCTTCCACTGCAGGGGGCTACAGGTTTGATTTCTGGTTGGGAAACTAGGATCCCACCTAACCAAAAACAAATAAAATGTATATATATATAATTCTTTAAAAAAAATCCCTCACCTTCAGAAACTGTAATAATACTTTCTCATTGTTTTCAGGTGGCAGACTTTGAGAGAATTCATTAAGTATCAATATATACGTAACACATAAATATTTAGGAGTGAGTTTTTTCATTAAGAACAGTTATAGACTGTATGCAGGAGGTTTAGGTATAGATTTTAAGGGGAAGGAGTTTCATTGCCTCTTCATTGTAGAGAATTTTGATTCAGAACTGTGTGATTAGGAATATGGATTTGTGAGTAGACTGCCGTAATTCCAGTGCTGACTCTCACTTACGAGCTTGTGATCCTGGGCAACTTAACCCCTCAGGATTCAGCTTATTTTTTTTTTTAAACAAAGATAATCATTAGTAGCTGGAAAGTGTTTATAAGAGTATCTGGGAAATAGCGTGAAATGAACATTACCTGCTATTATTATTGTGTCTGTAGTTGTATCACCTTACGCTCGGATGGTGATTCACATTTATACAATACTCTGCATAAGTTATTGGAAAGTTTGGTGCCAGAAAGGGTTCAATGAATGAATTCTCAAACTCAGCATAATGTGAACCTTGTCATACGCAGTCTTCAAGCTGATCTTGAAGATGCAACACTTAAGCCCACTGTGTTAGGACCATGGTGGTGGCTGCTTGTTAAATATTTTCAGAAGAACAACTTCAAGTATATTTGTGTGAGAGGCAAATAAAGTGGTCATAAAACATCCATATTTTGGCAGCTTGGCTCTTAGTGAATATTCTTTCTCCTGAACTCTTAAAGAAAATGTGTCTAATTTGAGTGCTAAGTAGGTTAGGTTTTCAAAGAGATATGATCCCAAATGCCATGTCCCTTTACATACAATATATTTTTACCTGCTGGTTAATGTTGATAATGATGTTAAATAGATTTAAAGTACAAATCTGATACAAATCTGGAACTCGAAATATAAAATTGCAAAATAAAATTTAAATTTATGAACTCTTCAAAACCACCTTTCTGTTTAAATGAGGAGTGTCAGCCCTGCTCCAGGCTATTTGTTACCTCTCTTACTTGCACCTGTGAACTTTCAGAATAAACCCATTGTCATGCACTAAATGCTTGTGTCCGTCCCAAAATTCATATTTTGAAAACCTACCCCTCAACTAATGGTATGCGGTGTCAGGGTCTTTGGGAGGTAAGGAGAGCTGGGCTGTCTTCTGAGGACACAATGAGAAGTCAGCTGTCTGCAGCTCACAAGAAGGTGCTCGCCAGAATGTGACTGTGCTGCTGCACTCTGGTCTCAGATTTCCAGCCTCCAGAGCAGTGAGGAGTGAATTTCTGGTGTCAATAGTTCATTCAGTTTATGGTATTTGTTATGCAACTGACTAAGATACCAGGCATATTTACTAGGCAGCATCACACTCAAGTAAATTGTGTGTCCAACGAGGAGAGAGTAAGGCAGAACAATCAATCACTTTGACTTTTATTTTTCTATTTTTTTAAGCTAACCTTGAAATAGCACAATAAATGGAGAGAAATTCTAGAAAATTTTGTTGGAAAAGTAAAATGTGAGAAAAAGAACCAAGAACATGCCTTTCCAGATTTCCACCATGTTTAGTAAAAATAGTAAGAATAAAATAAATACATTTGAGCATCATTTAATTTTAAAATGTAGAAAAGAACCATACTGCTCAAGAGACAGAGTAAATAAAAAAGACAACTTGGCACGTTTTATTGTGTGGGGAAGAAACTTACCTTGGCTAAAACGGACACTACTTAGAAAATCAAAACACTACCTCTAATCACAGTGCAGTTTGTGTGGGTTTAACCTGTTTGCTTTAAAGATTTTACTGTAATTGTCACCAAGTCCCTGCATGACAGGCTGATGAATCCAAGAGATGAGGTGTTAAGGCAAAGAATATGACCTTATTTGAAGAGCTGGCTGACCAAGAGGATGGTAGACTCATAGTAACCATCTTGCCAGGGTCTGGATGCCAGAACATTTGGGAGAGTCAGAGAGAAAAAGAGAGAGAGAGACACACACACACACACACACACACACACACACACACACACACACAGAGAGAGAGAGAGAGAGAGAGAGAGAGAGAGAGAGAGAGAGAGAGAGAAGCAATGAGAAACCAAAATGAAAGGGGCTTCAGTCTTGCAAAGCATCTCTGGAAAGGGCCAGCCTTTGGAAGGGGTGTATTAATCTCTTCTTTTTGTTGTAGCTATTCCCAGGTGGGCAGGGTCAGATTATCTCTCTGTGAGCTGAACAAAGACTCTTTAGTTTAACAGTCAAGCAGAGGGACAGGGTCCTCTAAAGTAGTCCATTATGTATAACTGTAATAACAAAAGCAAGAAAAGCAAGTCAAAGAAACGGTTTCCAATATGGAGTTGGAATTGGTTTTTCCCTGCAAAATAATCAGTTTGACTAACTTTTGTCATTTTTACTAGGACAAATCCTTAAGCAATTGCATTTCAAATCTTTTCTTGATATAAAGTGCAAAAGTGATGGAAAGAAGAGAGAATACTATTCGGGGAAAAATGTTCTTCATTTTGTACAAAAAATTTTTTTGAAACAAATTACTATATTTTGTTTTTCTATTAATATAAATATGGTTAATACTTCAACTCTATAGGGTTGTTATCAAGATGAGTTGTCATTATGAGTTAATATTAATAAAGAATTTAGAACAGTGCCTTACTCATAATGCATGGTATATAAGATCTGCTGCTCCTGCTGCTAAGTCGCTTCAGTCATGTCTGACTCTGTGCGACCCCACAGACAGCAGCCCACCAGGCTCCACCGTCCCTGGGATTCTCCAGGCAAAAACACTGGAGTGGGTTGCCATTTCCTTCTCCAATGCATTAAAGTGAAAAGGGAAAGTGAAGTCACTCAGTCGTTTCTGACTCTTTGTGACCCCATGGACTACAGCCTACCAGGTTCTTCTGCCCTTGGGATTTTCCAGGCAAGGATCTAGTTAAGTGTAAATAAAATAATTTTTAGGATGCAATCATTTAAGATAGAAATAAATGTTAATGATAGTGTGGCATGAGATAGGTCACCAGAGGTGGGATAGTAGCACACCAGGCAGTTTGTGTGATTACTTCTCTTTGCTTCTCATCAAATGAAGCTGACCCTAACCATTCAGAGAAATCTGCAAGGTCTTTCTTGCAGATAATGATAGGAGATGGTTTTTTAAGTGCTGAAAATTCTTTGATTTTCTTTCCACTGTTAGGGCTTTACCCCTCCTTGCTTGGTTCTCAGAGAGTTGTTCAGATTTTTCTTTATGGCTTTCTTGTTGCATTTCTTTCATCAGAATTTTTCCTAGCCTTATTATGTTGCTCACTGACTTAGAAGAGCACAATTTTAACATAGTGTATCTCTCTGAAACACATGCTCACACTCACGCACTCACAGGAATATCCCCTTGGTTGCTTGGTTGTCAGAATTCATTTATCCTCCAGGGTGATTATTGAGTTAAGGGGAGGTGGGTCTGGGTGCTCTGATTCTCTCTGAATTAGGCTTAAACTATTTGTGATGATCTCAACAATACACATTTGCTTCAGGCTTTACAGTTTAAAAAAAAAACTTTTTGGAAATGGTCACATTTGATTCTCATAACAATCCTATAAAGCACTATTATTATATTCACTCTTTATCTAATGAGGAAACTGAGTCTCTGATATTAAATAATGCAGCCCAATTTCACCACTGAAGAGAATAGAGCTGAGAGTTTCCAGACCTAAACTTTTTTTTCCCAACTTAGTTTCAGTCTATTACTAAAACCAGAATCAAGGCAAAAAATCAAGATGGTTAGCAGTTTTGTTTGTTTGTTTTTTCCTTTTCTCTCTCTTTCTCTTTATGTTTCACCCTCTCTCCTTAGTTGCTTAAAAGAACAAGTTTGAACAACACTTAGCCACATGTTAATGCCTTTTGCTTAAGTATTTTAGACCTTGTGGGAGGCAGAATTCTGTATCCTATAGTTTCCATTCTCTAGTTTTCCAATCAAATAGTTGACTACATACTGCTAGACAGGGGCTCTGCTGATGTAATTAAGGTTACTAATCAGTAGACTTTGAAGTAGGGAGATTACCTTGGTTTTTGTGAGCCCGTTTGACACCTGAGACCTTTGGAAGTCAGAGAGGATATAGAAGAGAAAGCCAGAGGAATTCAAAGTGTGTTGACTCCTATGTTGCTGCTGGCTTCAAGGTGGAGGAGGCTGTGTGGGAAGTCAGATGAGCCCTGACAAAACCCAGCAAGTTTGATATAGGATGCTGAACCCCATATGAGAGCTGCAGCCCTGCCTGTCACTGTTGTTCATTCACTTAGTCATGTCCCACCCTTTGCAACACCATGGACTGAAGCAGGCCAGGCTTCCCCGTCCTTTGCTGTCTCCTAGAGTTCACTCAAATTCATGTCCATTGAGTTGGTGATGCCATCCAACCATCTCATCCTCTATCACCCCCTTCTCCTCCTGCTCTCCATCATTCCCAGCATCAGGGTCTTTTCCAATGAATTTGATACCTTGGTTTTAGCCTCACCAGACTCTGGACAGAGAATCCAGCCACACCTTTGGCCTATAGAATTACGAGGTCAAAACCGAGGATTGCTTTAAAACATTAAATATGTGATAATTTGTTATGTAACCATAGATAACTAACACATTGTACTTTTGAAGTCTATATAATTCAAAAGAGAATATGTGGTATTTTTATCTGCTGCATTCTTTGTCCCACTGGACCCTGAGATGACAGAGTGGTAACAATCTCCATTCATCATTGTCAAAAAACACATGGTTCCAGGGGATTCTAAATGACTTCTGCACATCTCATCAAGGGTACTTTGCTACCACCTAAGCATCCATAACTGTTGAGGTCCTTTAATGGACTGGAACCTGGTGGTCTGGAGTCGACAATAAGAAGAGAGAGAAAGGAGAGAAAGAGGCTGATATTCCTTGGTTTATGCAGAAAGCCAATAAAGCCCCTGACACAGGACTTGCTCTGTTCATGGAGGCCTCAGGTGTCCTCTCAGTGGGGTGAAGACACAGAGCGCCTTCTTGAGAGGGTCTTAGAAGCCCGGGCAGGAAAGTGAACTCAGAGGAACTCTATGCTCCAAAGAAATAGCCTGAGAGAGAGAGAGAGAGAGAGAGAGAGAGAAAGAGAAAGAAAGGCATGGGGACTAGAGCTCTGATGGGGCAAAGGTGTTTTAATCAACATGGTGTGGGCTTATATACTGTCTTACAAGGTAGTTATTCTCAGCAAAGATAAAGATAAAAATTCCAGACTTACAAAACATAGGAGATCCATATTAAAGAGAGAGAGAGTTGTAAACAATCACTTTTACTATATGGTTCACAAGAAGGAAGAGGGTACTTATCACTGTATAGAAAGACTAATGAAGGAAATGCCTGGATTCCTCAGCCCCCGGGAGAAGCTTGCCTTTCCTCTTAATTCCTGAGTATTCAGGAATTAATAAGGAGCAGAGAATTCCTGACAGATCCAAAACAGCACACAGGAAGCCTCCTGTTAAATGCTTCCTGACAAATAACATTGATCTGTCTTGTGAATAAAAGGAATCTGAATCTCTTCAGGAGGTTGTGCATATGGGTGATTCCAGTAGTGATAATGTTATCTGCCAAGATGCCTAATGCATTTCATCTACCTACTGGCCAAGGCCACATGATTCTCACCATAGGAACTCTGAGATCTTTTTTCCTTTTGTATGATTCTAATTGAGCTCTTGGCAGTTGACAAATCCCTGCCTCCTTCATAGGGTTAGAAAAAAACACAACCAGAACCTAAGCCCCGTCCATTGGGCATTTTGTGTGGACCATGTGTTCTCTTCCCAGATTTTGTAAACTGAACTGTGTCCCTCAGAAATTCACATGTTGAAGCCCTAAACCCTGTTACCTCAGAATGTGACCTTGTTTGAAACAGGGTCATTGAAGTGGTAATAAATTAAAATGAGATCATGTTGTAAAAGTGTGGACCATCCTCAGGCCAATTGTCCTGGTATCCTCATTAAAAGGAAAAAATTAGAAACAGATACACACACACAGGAAGAATGCCATGTGGAAATAAAGACAGAGATTGTATTTTGCAAATACATTTTTAGAGCCGTTTTAGGTTCACAGCAAAAAGGATAGGAAGGTACATAGATTTTTGGCAGCAGAAGTCAAAGAATATCAAGCATGCCAGAAAGCCACCAAAAGCTAGAAGAGAAACCTGGAACCTCACTGTTCTTAGAAGGAACCAACTCTGCCAACACCCTAATCATTGACAACAGCAGATCTTCCAGAACTGAGACTATATATTCCTTTTCTGTAAGCTACTTAGTTTGTGATACTTTGTTATGGGAGCCCTAGCAAATCAATATATCAGGTGATATAGAAACTATCTCCAGGCCAGCCTTACTTATAGCTAAAGAGGGGAGAGTAATATGTCCCACAGGCTTGTGTCAATCTAATTGTAATTTTGACCTTAATGGCAAAACTTTTTTGATACTACCAAGAAGTTAAGCAATCTGGTGTCATCTCT
Organism: Ovis aries; assembly: GCF_016772045.2. Taxonomy (NCBI): domain Eukaryota; kingdom Metazoa; phylum Chordata; class Mammalia; order Artiodactyla; family Bovidae; genus Ovis; species Ovis aries. Next base: position 4,756,654 of record NC_056062.1, read on the forward strand.
AAACCTTTTACAGATTAGAGATTCCATCTCTAAACTTGCCCATATGATCCTATATTCATCAGATACCATGAAGCACCACATGGAGGTTACAGCACCGAAGATAAGCACATGATTCATTGATTTGAGATAGGCCAAATGCTGAGATCCCCTTCATAGGTCACAGTTTTGCCGTGGTGAAGGGGCTTGAAGCTATGAGACATGCTATGCAGGGCCACCCAGGAAGTACAGGTCGTAGTGGAGAGTTCTGAGAAAATGTGGTCCATTGGAGGAGGGAATAACAAACCACTTTAGTATTCTTGCCATGAGAACCCCATGAACATGAACAGTATGAAAAAGCAAGAAGATATGACACCAGAAGATGAGTGCCCCAGGTTGGAAGATGTCCAATATGCTACTTGGGAAGAGCAGAGGGCAATTATTAATAGTTTCAGGAAGGATGAAGTGGCTGAACCAAAGCAGAAACGATGCCCAGTTGTGGATGTACCTGGTCGTGAAAGCAAAGTCCAATGCTGTAAAGAATAACGCTGCATAGAAACCTGGAATGTTAGGTCCATGAATCAAGGTAAATTGGAGGAGGTCAAGCAGGAGATGGCAAGAGTGAACACTGATATCTTTGGAATCAGTGAACTAAAATGGACAGGAAAGTGCAAAGATTTAAATCAGGTGACCATTATATCTACTACTGTAGGCAAGAATCCCTTAGAAAAAATGGAATAGCCCTCAATAATCAACAAAAGAGTCCAAAATGCTGTAGCTGGGTGCAGTTTCAAAAATGACAGAATGATCTCAGTTCATTTCCCAGACAAGCCACAACATCCAAGTCCATGCCCAAACCACTAACCCCGAAGTAGCTTAAGTTAACCAGTTCTGTGAAGACCTGCAAGACCTTCTAGAACTAACAGCAAAAACAATGTTCTTTTCATCACAGGGGATTGGAATGAAAAAGTAGGAAGTCAAGAGATATCTGAAGTATCAATCAAATTTGGCCTTGGAGTACAAAATAAGCAGGTCAAAGGCTAACAGAGTTTTGTCAAGAGAATGTACTGGTCATAGAAAACACCTTGAAGATGACACAGCAAACACAGTGGAGGTGACAAATAGATTGAAGGGATTAGATCTGGTAGACAGAGCACCTGAAAAACTATAGACAGAGGTTCATGAAATATACATGAGGCGGTGACCAAAACCGTCTCAAAGGAAAAAAAAATGCAAGAAGGCAAAGTGGTTGTCTGAGGAAGCTTTATAAACAGCTGAGGAAAGAGAAGGGAAAAGCAAAGGAGAAAGAAAAAGATATACCCAACTGAATGCAGAGTTCCAGAGGATAGCAAGGAGAGGTGAGGAGGCATTCTTCAAGAAACAATGCAAAGAAGTAGAGGAAAATAATAGAATGGAGAAGGCTAGAGATCTCTTCAAGAAAATTGGAGCCACAAAGGGAACATTTCATGCAAAGATGGGCATGATAAAGAACAGAAACAGTAAGGACCCAAGAGACAGAAGAGATTAAAAAGAGGTGGCAGGAATAAACAGAAGAACTCTATAAAAAGGGTCATAAGACTGGGGTAACCACAGTAGTGTGGTCACTCACCTAGAGCCAGACATTCTAGGGTGTGAAGTCAAGTGGGCCTTAGAAAGTATTATAATAAGCAAAGGTAGTGGAGGTGATGGAATTCCAGTTGAGCTATTTCAAATCCTAAAAGATGATGCTGTGAAAGTGCTGCACTCAATATGTCAGCAAATTTGGAAAACTCAACAGTGGCCACAGAACTGGAAAAGATCAGTTTTCACTGCAATCCCAAAGAAGGGCAGTGCCAAACAATGTTCTGTCTACCTAACAATTGTGCTCATTTCTCAAGCTAGTAAGGTTATGCCCCAAATCCTTGAAGTTAGGCTTTAACAGTTCATGAATTGAGAACTTCTTGGTATACAAGCTGGGTTTAGAAAAGGCAGAGGAGCTAGAGATTAAATTGCTAACATTCACTGGATCATAGACAAAGCAAGGGAATTCCAGAAAAAACATTCACTTCTGCTTCATTGACTACACTAAAGCATTTGACTGTGTGCATCACAACAAACTGGAAAATTCTTCAAGAGATGGAATTATCATGCCACCCTACCTGTCTCCTGAGAAACCTGTATGTGGATCAAGAAGCAACAGTTAGAACCTTACATGGAACAATGAAGTGATTTAAAATTGGGAAAGGAGTAGGTCAAGGTTGTATATTGTCACCCTGTTTACTTAACTTATATGCAAAGTACATCATTCAAAATGTTGGGCTGGATTATCATAAACTGGAATCAAAATTGCCAGTAGAAATATCAGCAAACTCAGATATGCAGGTGACACCATTCTAATGTTAGAGTAAACAGGACCTAAAAAGCCTCTTGATTAGGTGAAAGAGAAGAATGAAAAGAGCTGACTTAAAACTCAACCTTCAAAAAAAAAAATAAGATTATGGCATCCAGTCCCATCATTTCATGGCAAATAAAAGGGGAGAAAATGGAAGCAGTGACAGATTTTATTTTCCTGAGCTCCAAAATCCTTGCAGACAGTAACTGCAGCCATGAAATTAAAAGATGCTTGCTCCTTGGAAGGAAAGCTATGGCAAACCTAGACAGTGTATTAAAAAGCAGAGATATCACTTTGCTGATAAAGGTCCATATAATCAAAGCTGTTTTTTCCAGTAGCCATGTATGGATGTGAGAGTTGAACTATAAAGAAGGCTGAGTGCCAAAAAACTGACGCTTTTGAATTGTGCTAGAGAAGATTCTTGAGAGTCTCTTGGACTGCAAGATGATGAATCCAGTCAATCCTAAAGGAAATTCATCCTGAATATTCATTGGAAGGACTGATGCTGAAGCTCCAATATGTTGGCCACCTGATGTAAAGAGCCAACTCATTGGAAAAGAACCTGATGCTGCAAAAGCTTGAAGGCAAAAGAAGAGGGCAGCAGAGGATGAGATGGTTAGATAGCATCACTGACTCAATGGACATGAATCTGAGCAAACTCTAGGAGATAGTGAAAGACAGTGAAGCCTGATTTTCTGTAGTCCATAGGGTCACAAAGAGCCAGACACAACTTAATGACTGAATATCAAGAAATGCTGAGAAATATTTGATTGCTTATCATAAAAAAGTATTAAATAAGATCACCAAAAGTGTTTTCAAAGACATGCTATAGTTTCATGAACAAGCAATGGGAGGGAGTCTCAAAAGGGAGGGGATATATGTATACCTATGGCTGATTCATGTTGAGGTTTGACAGAAAATAGCAAAATTCTATAAAGCAATTATCCTTCAATAAAAAATAAATAAATTTTTTAAAATGCATTTGGTTCTGAAGTTAACAAATCAACTTATTGTTCCTTCACATGAATATGAACATTTAGAGTAGGGAAAACACTCAGGACTAAGCTTCTACTAATTCTAACAGCGTTTTGTACCCAAGACAGAAAAGGTTGAGTATTGTAAAAGCATTTGTCTGTAAAACATTGCATAAATTTAGGAACAAAATGTTGTTTTCTTATCTATGTATTTAGTAACCCTAAAAGTTAATGTTTGGTGACAGGGAGAAAAAAGGAAAAATATAATTTGGGAAATATGTATTTCTGGTCCAGTTTCTGACACTAGGGGCCATGGTCGTAACCTGCCTGGGTCCTGTATCCTCTGCCTGGTTCTTCATCTGTGATATGGACATGGGTGGGCTGCCACTATATTCTTTCCCAGAAGGTTATCATGAGATAACTCTGGAAGTTCGTTAAGTTCTATGAAAAAAATATATTTTCCCAAAGAAATGTGAAAACTATGGATACTTCTATATGTGTGTGAAAACTCATCTGTCACTGTGATTTCTACATTACCTGTTTACTGGAATCATTTCTATCAAGATTTGGTTAAAAAGAGGAAAGTGCGCAGGATGCAGGATAAGGGGAAGCAGTGGGTGCGATCTGTGTCAGTTCACCAAGATGGGAGGGACAGCTCAACCGTTACAAGATCTCCATTTAGTGCTAATATTGATATTATCAATACCTATGACATTTTGCAAAAATGCTGAGGCTGGGATGATTTTATGTATGTATGTAGTGCATATACATGTACCTATGTACACACACACACACACACACACACACACACACATTTTGAAGCTTCCTAGAAAGAAGTTTTATATAATAAGTACTTTATATACAATCTGAGCTATCAGGGAAGCCCATACAAATACATGTATGTTTATATACATGAAAATGGTAGTCACTCAGTCATGTCCAATTCTTTGTGACCCCATGGACTGTAGCCCGTCAGGCTCCTCTGAGCACTTTATATAAAGACTAAAGCAATATGGGAAGGAAATACATGTGAATTTCCAGTTTGGAAAGATCTGTCTTGCAATCTTCATCATTACATTGATTAAATTGTGTTAAGAGATTCAGAGCTTTAATAAACCCCCAAATACAGGATTGTAATAAGAAATGCAAGTGGGATAACTGGGGCAGGTTGATCCGAAACAGCTTATTATAAAATCTGACTCATTCTTTCAGATTTTTTTCTCTGGAGTGTTTCTGACCTCTCACTCCCCATTCTGATGACCCCTGAGCAGAATTGATTCATTTCATGACCCTAAACTTATCACGCAGTATTCGTTCAGAACTCGCTTTCTGTTTCTCTCACACAGCAAGATGTAGAAAAGACCTTGGCAGGGACACATCCCTTTCCCTGCTCAGCGCCAAGCAGAATGCAGGCAATGAGCCTATTTGATTCTGTTTAATACTTTGTGTTTACTCAAAACACTGACCTGTGCCTGTCTTCAATCAAGTTTTCACTTCTACCTGTAGTCACTGGTCCTGCCTTCATTTCTCTGCCTTTTTCTGAGTTGAACTATAGTGTCTATAACAATATGCTGATTGAGTAAATGAATTTCTACACAATTTGATGCTGTACTGTGTCTAGAAGTTCAGTCCTGTAATCAGAATTTTATTGAACCCTATGTTGGCTACTTATAGTTTTGTGATTACAGGTAAATCCCACAATGTCTGTGAGGCTCATCTGTAATATGGAGGTAGCAGTGCTTAGCTTACAGGGTTAGTTGAAGACTGAATCTTATATATAAGGTTATCCTTATGGATTTTGTATTGTCTTTTTAAGTTTGTGTCCAATAATTATAGGAATCATCTTTATTCACATTTATATCTTCAGAACCTAGTGCAAAGTGCCCTGCGTTAGCAGTATGTAATTTAATGTGGATAAATGGTAGGATCATGGCAGGACACTGGAATTTTTGCAAAGATTTTTTTGAGCAGTTTTAGGTTCACAGCAAAATGGAAAGAAATATACAGATATTTTAATCTTTTTTTCTGTTTTGTATTTTTATTTTTTTCTTTTCTAAAAAATTAGTTTATTTATTTAATTGGAGGCTAATTACTCTACAATATTGTAGTTTTTGCCATACATTGACATGAATCCCAGGGATGGCAGAGCCTGGTGGGCTGTCATCTATGGGGTCACACAGAGTCGGACATGACTGAAGCGACTTAGCAGTAGCAGCAGACATGAATCAGCCATGGGTGCACATGTGTCCCCCATTCTGAATCCCCCTTCCACCTCCCTCCCCACCCCATCCCTCAGGATTGTCCCAGTTCACCAGCTTTAAGTGCCCTGTTTCATGCATCGAACTTCACGTGTTTCAGTGCTATTCTCTCAGATCATCCCACCCTCTCCTCCCGCAGAGTTCAAAAGTACTCTTTATATCTGTGCCTCTTTTGCTGTCTAACATAGGAGGTTGTCATTACCATCTCTCTAAATTCCATATATATGCATTAATATACTATATTGGTGTTTTTCTTTCTGACTTACTTCACTCTGTATAATAGGCTCCAGTTTCATCCACCTCATTAGAACTAATTCAAATGCATTCCTTTTTATAGTTAAGTAATATTCTGTTGTGTATATGTACCACAGCTTTTGTATCCATTCATCTGCTGATGGACATCTAGGTTGCTTCCATGTCCTAGCTATTGTAAACAGTGCTGCGATGAACATTGGGGTACACATGTCTCATACAATTCTGGTTTCCTCAGTATCTATACCCAACAGTGGGATTGCTGGGTCATAAGCCAGTTCTATTTCCAGTTTTTTAAAGAATCTCCACACTGTTCTCCATAGTGGTTGTACTAGTTTGTATTCCCACCAACAGTGTAAGAGGGTTCCCTTTTCTCCACACTGTCTCCAGCACTTATTTTTTGTAGACTTTTTGATAGCCGCCATTCTGACCAGTGTGAGATGGTACTTAATGTGGTTTTGATTTGCACTTCTCTGATAATGAGTGATGTTGAGCATCTTTTCATGTGTTTGTTAGCCATCTGTATGTCTTCTTTGGAGAAATGTCTGTTTAGTTCTTTGGTCCATTTTTTGATTGGGTCGTTTATTTTTCTGGTATTGAGCTGCATGAGCTGCTTGCATATTTTGAGATTAATTCTTTGTCAGTTGTTTCATTTGCTATTATTTTCTTCCATTCTGAAGGCTGTCTCTTCACCTTGCTTAAGAAGGCAATGGCAACCCACTCCAGTACTCTTGCCTGGCAAATCCCATGGAAGGAGGAGCCTGGTAGGCTGCAGTCCATGGGGTTGCTAGGAGTCGGACACGATGGAGGGACTTCACTTTCACTTTTCACTTGCATGCATTGGAGAAGGAAATGGCAGCCCACTCCAGTGTTCTTGCCTGGAGAATCCCAGGGATGGGGGAGCCTGGTGGGCTGCCTTCTATGGGGTAGCACAGAGTTGGACACGACTGAAGTGACTTAGCAACAGCAGCAACAGCATGGTTTCCTTCGCTGTGCAAAAGCTTTTAAGTTTAATTAGGCCCTATTTGTTTACTTTTCCTTTTATTTCCATTACTCTGGGAGGTGAGTCATAGAGATTCTTGCTGTGATTTATGTCAGAGAGTGTTTTGCCTATGTTTTCCTCTAGGAGTTTTATAATTTCTGGTCTTACATTTAGATCTTTAATCAATTTTGAGTTTATTTTTGTGTATGGTGTTAGAAAGGGTTCTGGTTTCATTCTTTTACAAGTGGTTGACCAGTTTTCCCAGCACCAGTTTTTAAAGAGATTGTCTTTTCTCCATTGTATATTCTTGCCTCCTTTGTCAAAGATAAGGTGTCCATAGGTGCATGGATTTATCTCTGGGCTTTCTATTTTGTTCCATTGATCTATATTTCTGTCTTTATGCCAATGCCATACTGTCTTGATGACTATAGCTTTGTAGTATAGTCTTAAATCTGTCAGGTTGATTCCTCCGGTTCCATTCTTCTTTCTCAAGATTTCTTTGGCTATTTGAGGTTTTTTGTGTTTCCACACAAATAGTGAAATTATTTGTTCTAGTTCTGTGAAAAAATACTGTTGTTGGCTTAATATGGATTGCATTGAATCTATAGATTGCTTTGGGTAGAATATTCATTTTCACTATATTGATTCTTCTAATCCACAAACACGGTATATTTCTCCATCTATTTGTGTCATCTTTGTTTTCTTTCATCAGTGTGTTATAGTTTTCTATATATAGGTCTTTTGCTTCTTTATGTAGATATACTCCTAAGTATTTTATTCTTTTTGTTGCAATGGTGAATGGAATTGTTTCCTTAATTTCTCTTTCTGTTTTGTCATTGCTAATGTATAGGAATGCAAGGGATTTCTGTTTGTTAATTTTATATCTTGCAACTTTGCTATATTCATTGATTAGCTCCAGTAATTTTTTGGTGCTGTCTTTAGGGCTTTCTATGTAGAGGATCATGTCATCTGCAAACAGTGAGAGTTTTACTTCTTCTTTTCCAATCTGGATTCCTTTTATTGCTTTTCCTTCTCTGATTGCCATGGCTAAAACTTCCAAAACTATGTTGAATAGTATTGGTGAGAGTAGGCCCCCTTGTCTTGTTCCTGACTTTAGGGGAAATGCTTTCCAATTTTCACCATTGAGGATCATATTTCCAGTGGGTTTATAATATATGGCTTTCATTATGTTGAGGTATGTTCCTTCTATGCCTGCTCTGGAGGGTTTTTATCATAAATGGATGTTGAATTTTGTCAAAGGCTTTCTCTGCATCTACCATATGAGATAATCATATGTTTTTTATCTTTCAATTTGTTAATGTGGTGTATCACATTGATTGATTTGCAAATATTAAAGAATCCTTGCATCCCTGGGATAAAGCCCACTTGGTCATGATGTATGATCTTTTTAATATTTTGTTGGATTCTGTTTGCTAGAATTTTGTTAAGGATTTTTGCATCTATGTTCATCAGTGATATTGGCCTGTAGTTTTCCTTTTTTGTGTGTGGCATCTTTGTCTGGTTTTGATATTAGGGTGATGGCGGCCTCATACCTTCCTCTGCAATTTTCTGGAAGAGTTTAAGTAGGATATGTGTTAGCTCTTCTCTAAATTTTTGATAGAATTCACCTGTGAAGCCATCAGGTCCTGGGCGTTTGTTTGTTGGAAGATTTTTGATTATAGTTTCGATTTCCATGCTTGTGATGGGTCTTTTAAGAATTTCTATTTCTTCCTGGCTCAGTTTTGGAAGGTTATATTTTTCTAAGAATTTATCCTTTTCTTCCAAGTTGTCCATTTTATTGTCATATAGTTGCTGATAGTAGTCTCTTATGATCCTTTGTATTTCTGTGTTGTCTGTTGTGACTTCTCCATTTTCATTTCTGATTTTGTTGATTTGATTCTCCCATTTTTTTCTTAATGAATCTGGCTAATTTTTTGTCTATTTTATTTATCTTCTCAAAGAACCAGCTTTTAGTTTTGTGGTTTTTTGCTATCATCTCCTTTGTTTCTTTGTCATTTATTTCTGCCCTGATTTTTATAATTTCTTTCCTTCTACTAACCCTGGGGTTCTTCATTTCTTCTTTTTCTAGTTGCTTTAGATGTAAAGTTAGGTTATTTATTTGATTTTTCACTTATTTCTTGAGCTAACTAGTATTGCTATGAACCTTCTCCTTAGCACTGCTTTAACTGAATCCCATAGGTTTTGTTGTGCTTTCATTTTCATTTGTTTCTATGCATATTTTGATTTCTTCCATGATTTGTTGGTTATTCAGAAGTGTGTTGTTGGCATTTTTAATCCTTTTTTTTTTTAGTTTGTATAGTTTTTTTCTTTTTTCCCCCTGTAGTTGACATCTAATCTTACAGCACTGTGATCAGAAAAGATGCTTGAAATGATTTAAATTTTTTTAATTAACCAAGGCTAGATTTATGGCCCAGGATGTGATCTATCCTGGAGAATGTTCCATGTGCACTTGACAAAAAGGTGAAATTCCTTGTTTGGGGGTGAAATATAATAAGATATCAATTAGGTCTAACTGGTCTATTGTATCATTTAAAATTTGTGTTTCCTTGCTAATTTCTGTTTGGTTGATATATCCATAGGTGTGAGTTGGGTATTAAAGTCTCCTACTATTATTGTGTTACTGTTAATTTCCCCTTTCATACTTGTCAGCATTTGCCTTGTGTATTGCAGTGCTCCTATGTTGGGTGAATATATATAATTGTTATATCTTATTATCGGATTGATTCTTTGACTATTATGTAGTGTACTTCTTTGTCTCTTTTCACAGACTTTATTTCAAAGTCTATTTTATCTGATGTGAGTATTTCTACTACTGCTTTCTTTTGGTCTTTATTTGTGTGGAATATCTTTTTCCAGCCCTTCACTTTCAGTCTGTATGTGTCCCTTGTTTTGAGGTGGGTCTCTTGTAGACAGCATATATAGGGGTCCTGTTTTAGTGTCAATTCAGCCAGTCTTTATCTTTTGGTTGGGGCATTCAACCTATTTACATTTAAGGTAATTAGTGATAAATATGATTCCATCGCCATTTACTTTGTTGTTTTGGGTTCGAGTTTATACACCTTTTCTGTCTTTCCTGTCTAAAGATCCTTTAGCATTTGTTGAAGAGCTGGTTTGGTGGTGCTGAATTCTCTCAGGTTTTGCTCATCTGTAAAGCTTTTGATTTCTCCTTTATATTTGAAGGAGATCTTTGCTGGGTATAGTATTCTGGGTTGTAGGTTTTCCTCTTTCATCACTTTAAGTATGTCCTGCTATTCCCTTCTGGCCTGAACAGTTTCTATTGAAAGATCAGCTGTTATCCTTATGGGGATCCCTTGTATGTTATTTGTTGCTTTTCCCTTGCTGCTTTTAATATGTGCTCTTTGTGGTTGATCTTTATTAATTTCATTAATATGTACCTTGGGGTGTTTTGCCTTGGGTTTATCCTGTTTGGGACTCTCTGGATTTCTTGGGCTTGAGTAGCTATTTCCTTCCCCATTTTAGGGAATTTTTCAACTATTATCTCCTCAAGCATTTTCTCATGGCCTTTGTTTTTGTCTTCTTCTTTTGGGACTCCTATGATTCGAATGTTGGGGTGTTTAACATTGTCCCAGATATCCGATACAGAGATTTTCAATGTGCCCCTTACCCCAAAATGTAGCACCTCCCCTGTTATTAATATCCTCCCCATTGATGAAGCCACACACATCACATCACATCACAATATGGGTTTAAATAAAAATATAATTGGAGATAGAGAAAGAGTGTGCCATGCAGGAAGGTTGCTTCTGAACTCAGGTCCTTGAGAAAACGCATTTGGATCTACAGATTTATTCAAATAAGAAGCAAGCATCAGAGAGATACTCTCTAAGGTATTTCCTGCCAGGACATGACTCTTGAAATTGGGTGAATATTTCATGTCTCTGCCTTCAACCAGGCCACACTGACTTCCAGATACCAGTGAGACAATGTGCCTAATGTCCATAACTGTCTCACCTGAGATAAACTTTCTTCCTCTCAGGGAAAAAGGCAGCAGCAATCTGTGAAATTGTTTCTTGAAAATCACATATGGGCTTTGCTCTTTGGGCCAGCTCAGCGATCCTCAAAATTTACTGAATTCTTGAAAAGAATGCTTCCTAAAGACAATTTTACTTTGCTATAATATTGAAAATAGCTTATGAAATTCTCAAAAGCATAAACAACATTTTCATATAATTATAAAATAATATATATACTGTGTCTGAAAGTCAGAAAACATCAAAGAGCTGAGAAGATAACACAAATTGAGTATAAATATGCTGAATTTTTGGATGTACATATACACACATATCTTTGCATATATATACATATATCTGTGTAAAAGTGAAAGTCACTCAGTCGTGTCCAACTTTTTGTGACCTCATGAACTGTAGCATGTAAGGTTCCTCTGTCCATGGAATTCTCCAGACCAAAATGCTGGAATGAATAGCCATTCCCTTCTCCAGGGGATCTTCCCAGTCCAGAGGTCAAACCCAGGTCTCCTGCATTGCTGGTAGATTCTTTACAGTCTGAGCCACCTATAGAGTTTTTGTAAGTATTCACTTAATTCTCATAACAACTTAATGAGTTAAGCACAATTACTTTCCATTTCACAAATGAGGAAAATGAGACTTAGAGAGATTAAATGACTTGACTTAATTCATACAGAAAATAGTAAAACCTGAATTTTAACTCAGGCAGTGCAACTTACATCTCTGTTCTTCAATTTCTGCTGTGTGTGTGGGCACAGATATGTATGAAGAAATTTAGGGTCATATTGTATATACTCTATGGAAACCTGTTTTTCAACTGATTATAAATATTTAGCTTAAATTGAAGAAAGTAGGGAAAACTACTAGACCATTCATGTATGACCTGAATCAAATCCATTATGATTATACGGAGCAAGTGACAAATAGATTCAAGGGATTAGGTCTGATAGACAGAGTCCCTGAAGAACAATGGACTTAGTTCATGACATTGTACAGGAGAAGTGATCAAGACCATCCCCAAGGAAAAAAAATGCAAAAAGGCAAAATGGTTGTCTGAGGAGGCCTTATAAATAGCTGAGGAAAGAAGAGAAGCAAAAGGCAAAGGAAAAAAGGAAAGATATATCCATTTGAATGCAGAGTTCAAAAGAATAGCAAGAAGAGATAAAAAAGCCTTCCTCAGTGACCAATGCATAGAAATAGAGGAAACAATAGAATGAGAAACACTAGAGGTCTCTTCAAGAAAACTAGAGATACCAAAGGAACATTTCACATAAAGATGGGCACAAAAAAGGACAAAAATGGTATGGACCTAACAGAAGCAGAAGACATTAAGAAGAGGTGGCAAGAATACACAGAAGAACTATAAGAAAAAGATCTTCATGACCCAGATAACCATGATGGTGTGATCATTCACATCCTTGAATGCGAAGTCAAGTGTGCCTTAGGAAGCATCACTACGAACAAAGATAGTGGAGGTGAAGGAATTCTAGTTGAGCTATTTCAAATCCTGAAAGATGATGCTGTGAAAGTGCTGCACTCAATATGCCAGCAAATTTGGAAAACTCAGCAGTGGCCACAGGACTGGAAAAGGTCAGTTTTCATTCCAACCCCAAAGAAAGGCAATGCCAGAGAATGCTCAAACTAATGCACAATTGCACTCATCTCACACACTAGGAAAGTAATGCTCAAAATTCTGCAAGCCAGACTTCAACAGTATGTGAATCGCGAACTTCCAGATGTTCAAGCTGGATTTAGAAAAGGCAGAGAAACCAGACATCAAATTGTCAACATTTGTTGGATCATCGAAAAAGCAAGAGAATACCAGAAAAGCATCTATTTCTGCTTTATTGACTAAGCCAAAGCTTTTGACTGTGTGGATCACAATAAACTGTGGAAAATTCTGAAAGAGATGGGAATATCAAACCACCTGACCTACCTCCTAGGAAATCTGTATGCAGTTCAAGAAGCAACAGTTGGAACTGGTCATGGAATGACAGACTGGTTCCAAATTGGGAAAGGCGTACATCAAGGCTGTATATTGTCACCCTGCTTATTTAACTTACATGCAGAGTACATCATGAGAAATGCCAGGCTGGATGAAGCACAAGCTGGAATCAAGATTTCCAGAAGAAATATCAATAACCTCAGATATGAAGATGACAGCACCGTTATGGCAGAAAGAGAAGAAAAACTAAAGAGCCTCTTGATGAATATGAAAGAGGAGAGTGAGAAAATTGGTTTAAAACTCAACATTCAGAAAATGAAGGTGATGGCATCCAGTCCAAACACTTCATGGCAAATAGATGGGCAAACAATGGAAACAGTGACAGATTATTTTCTTGGGCTCCAAAATCACTGCTGATGGTGACTGCAGCCATGAAATTAAGACACTTGCTCCTTCGAAGAAAATTTATGACCAAACTCAACAGCATATTAAAAAGCAGAGACATTACTTTGCCAACAAAGATCCATCTAGTCAAAGCTATTTTTTTTTCCAGTAGTTTTATATGGATGTGAGCGATGGACTATAAAGAAAGCTGAGTGCTGAAGAATTGATGCTTTTGATCTGTGGTGTAGAAGACTCTTGAGAGTCCCTTGAACTGCAAGGGGATCCAACCAGTCCATCCTAAGGAGATCAGTCCTGAGTGTTCATTGGAAGGACTGATACTGAGGCTGAAACTCCAATAATTTGGCCACCTGATGCATATAACTGACTCATAGGAAAAAACTCTGATGCTGGGAAAGATTGAAGGCAGGAGGAGAATGGGATGACAGAGGATGAGATGGTTGGATGGCATCACTGACTCTATGTACGTGAGTTTGAGTAAGCTCCAGGAGTTGAAGTTGGACAGGGAAGCCTGGTGTGCTACAGTCCATGGGGTCACAAAGAGTTAGACACAACTGAATGACTGAACTGACTGACTGATAAATATTTGTGATGTCATTAGTGTTTTTTATGATATAATTTTGGGATATGGCATAGTTATCCATTGTATAGCAGGATTTACTTAAAAAGATATCATTAGACATAAAGACATCCTTTGATAAATATCAAACTCATAAGCATAATGGGATCTACAGAATGCATTCCTAGAAGGAGATTCCTTGGTCAAATGATATGCAGATTATTAAGACTTTCAATACATATTAACCAGGGTGTTCCAAGAGTTGTTGCAATTTTTTCCTCTATAACAGAGGTCTGACAAACCAGTTTGGCCTAATGTCTGTATTTGCAAATAAGGGTTTATCAGAACACAGCCATGCCCATTTGTCTGTGGTCACAATTGTGCTAGCAAAGCAGAGTTGGATAGTTGTGACAGAGATCATATGACTCACAAAGCTGGAAATATTTATTATATGACCTATTGCAGATTTATAACCTCCTCCCTGCATATTTGGAGAAGGCGATGGCACCCCGCTCCAGTACTCTTGCCTGGAAAATCCTATGGATGAAGGAGCCTGGTGGGCTACAGTCCATGGGGTCACAAAGAGTCGGACTCGACTGAGCGACTTCACTTTCACTTTTCACTTTCATGCATTAGAGAAGGAAATGGCAACCCACTCCAGTGTTCTTGCCCTGGGGGAGCCCCGGAGTGGAGGCTGGTCGCACTGAGTCGGACATGACTGACACAACATAGCAGCAGCAGCAGCCCTGCATGTTAGATTTTAAAATATGTTTCTCTGTTTTTCTGTCCATCTTGGATATAAAAAGGCAGGTTGACATAGATACATGTATGTATATATGATCATAAATTTGGTTTGTAGACTAAATTACTATTTCAATGTAGAAAAGAAAATTTCTTACCTTTACTGTCCATTTGCCTGTCTTCTTTTCTGTCTATTATCCTTTTTTTGGGGGGGTGTTTTTACTCTATCAGCCATTTTGTTTCTTGAGTTCTTTATAAGTTAAATATACTTGCAAATTTCCGTATATGTATATTTCACTTTGAGTCATTTATTTTTCATTCTTTACTATGTCTCTTGATATATAGAAGGTTTTGATTGTTTTATAATTAAAATGTGTCAGTATTTTTATTTAGGATTCTATCGTTCATTTATATTTTTTCCTTTTTTTAAAAAAAAAAAACTTTTATTTATTTTAGTTGGAGGCTAATTACCTTACAATATTGTAGTAGGTTTTGCCATACCTTGATATGAGTCAGACATGGGTTTACATGTGTCCCCATCCCAACCCTCCCTCCAAATTCTACTTAGGAAATCCTGTTTTTCCTTTGTGCTCTTGCAGTTCACTTGTATTTTAACTTGGCTCTTTTATGGTTTACTTATTTATTTTTGTATTCATTTATTGCTATAACTTTAATTCATCTAAGCTATATTTTGAATGAGTCTTTAAGTGAGGAACTAGTTTAAACTGTCTAGACAGGCAATTATCCATCATTATTGATGAGTCTTTCTTTCCCTACTGATTCACAATTCCACTGTTATGATCTGCTAAATTCTGGTTCACATGAGTATCTATTTCTGACTTCTGTGATGGTCCACTCATTCTGTCTGTACTCATTTTATCCACTAAATTCATACTCAGTTATAATTGATGAACATAATACCCTCATTAATTTTTAGAACTTTTTAACCTCTTCAATCCTGTTTATTCTTTCAATTGAATAAGAGTTAAAATGACTTTTTCAGTTTTTTTTTTGGACTACAATTGCTTTACAGTGTTGTGGTGGTCTCTGTCATACATCAAGAGAATCATTCAAAATCATATATATAATTTCATTTTTAAAGATTAATCAGAATTTAAGTTGAAATTCATTAGAACAATACATTAATTTGAGAGGGATTGAATCCTACCATATTAAATCTTTCCATTGAATCAGATTCTTTTATGTTTCTGAGAAATATTCAGTAGTTTAAACCATATAGATCCTGCACACACTTTGAATTGCATATTCCTACATAAACCAAAATTTCTGTGCTAATAAACTTTCATGTATTACATTTTGTAATTGGATGCTGTTGGTATTTTAAAAAGCTATTATTTTTCTAACCAGTTACATCTGTGTCTGCTCTTAATAACATAGATTATTCCTCAGTTGATTCATTTTAGTTTTCTAAATGAAGAATCTTTTAAAATATTAGTTATAATTTAAGCTTTTTATTATCAGTCAGAAATTGCAGATAGTGTCAAACACGAGGAATAACAGTAGGCATCTTGTCTGTGCCTCATTTCTCACTTTAAAGTAATTCCTTGAATGTTTCTTAGTTAAATATGAGGTGGGCTTCTGGGTTAAAATAATTTTTTTTGTCATGTTAAGGATCTATCCTGTTATTCCTTTTTTAATTATGGAATTGGTTATTTAAAAATTAGTAGTTATTGAAATTTAGCAAGTGGCTTTAGATATTCAGTTCAGTTCAGTCACTCAGTCGTGTCCGACTCTTTGGGACCCCATGAACCTCAGCACGCCAGGCCTCCCTGTCCATCACCAACTCCCGCAGTCCACCCAAACCCATGTCCATTGAGTAGGTGATGCCATACAACCGTCTCATTATCTGTCTTTCCCTTTTCCTCCTGCCTTCAATCTTTCCCAACATCAGGGTCTTTTCAAAAGAGCTCTTCCCATCAGGTGGCCAAAGTATTGGCGTTTCAGCTTCAAAATTAGTCCTTCCAATTAACACTCAGGACTGATGTCCTTCAGGATGGACTGGTTGGATCTCCTTGCAGTCCAAGAGACTCTCAAGAGTCTTCTCCAACACCACACTTGAAAAGCATCAATTCTTCAGCACTCAGCTTTCTTTATAGTCCAACTCTCTCATCCATACATGACTACTGGAAAAACCATAGCCTTGACTAGATGGAACTTCATTGGCAAAGTAATGTCTCTGCTTTTTAATATGCTGTCTAGGTTGGTCATAACTTTTCTTCCAAGGAGTAAGTATCTTTTAATTTCATGGCTGCAAACACCATCTGCAGTGATTTTGGAGTCCAGAAAAATTAAGTCTGACACTGTTTCCACTCTTTCCCCATCTATTTGCCATGACGTGATGGGACCAGATGCCATGATCTTAGTTTTCTGAATGTTGAGTTTTAAGCCAACTTTTCCACTCTCCTCTTTCATGTTCATCAAGAGGCTCTTTAGTTCTTTACTTTCTGCCATAAGCATGGTATCATCAAACTTACTGATAAATATTGTAGATTTAGTGACTTTTATATGGTTGCCAGTTACGTTTTAAATTTGTTTCTCTCTATCTAGTGATTTCTTCCAACATTTTTAAAGTTTTGGAGGACTTTAAGAAGTATGCCCAATCAGAATATGATGAACTGTCCTGGGTCCACAGCCTGAAAATGACAGTGCCTGTATGCATGTATGCTTTTCTATATCACTTGTTTTCAGTAATAACTTCCTGTTCTCAAAGTCTCTGGAATCTGTAAGCCCAGACACACTCTGATTTACTTCTCTAGGGGGTAAAACCTCTCATCTTCTGCAAGGTGAGTGAGAAGCAGTTAGTAGGCTCCAATAGGGAAGGGATTCTTTTGTTTTCAGCCTCATCCTCGGAGGCGGCGGGTACTGCCAGTGACAGCCTCTGGGGGATTCTGTAGTGTACACTGGCTGGCTGTACCCACCTGTGGTTTCAGATTCAGCGCTTTAAATCTGTTCAGTCAAATACTACTACTCCATCTGCCTCTCTGTTTCCCAAGTTCTGTTGCTCCTGCCCATCTCTTTGTCCTTTTATACATGTAAAAGTCAGTTCTGCGAGGATTTTGTGAGTCAATGAAGTTACCTGCATTATTTAAAATTGTGGGTTTTGTTCTTTTTTAAAAAACTTTTTGTATTAAAATTTCCAAGTCTATGAAAAGTTTCAAGAACATTTCCTTTAGATGTATCAATTATTATCAATTGCAGAGGTCATGATCCTTTATTCCTAAAGGCTTTAGTATCTATTTCCTAGAAGTAGGACATTTTCTTACACAGTCATAACACAATGATAACATTCAGGAAGTTTGGCACTGTTGCAACACTGATGCATTGTTATATCTAAAGGAGAGCCTGTATTCAAACTTGGCCAGTGTTCCTAGCAGTTTCCCTTTCAGAAACTCAGGTTCTTACACTGCATCTAGTTGTCCTGTCGTTTTTGTCTCCTTGATGTGGAACAGTTCCTTTCATTTGAAGAACTTCCTTGGTCTTTCTTCATCTTTCATGACACTGACCCTTTGAAGAGTGCCAGACAGTTGTTTGTACAGGTTAGCACTTCTGGCAAGAATGCTTTGTAAGTGATATTGTATCCTTCTAGTTATAAAATTAAGTCAAATGTTGTCAATTTTTCCATTATCCCTGATGTTAAATTTGACCACTGTTACAGGCAGAACTGTATTCCTCCCCAACTCATATGTTTGGCCTTTAACCCCAATATATGATTGTATTGGAAAACTGGGTGTTAGGAGGTAATTCAGGTTAAATGAAATCAGATGAGGGGGGCCTGATTCTACAGGACTGTTGTTCTCATAAGCAGAGGAAGGGATGCCAGAAGTATGTGTGCTTAGAGGAAAGACCGTGTGAGGACATGACAAGAAGGTCGGTGCCTGCAAGCCAAGGAGAGAAACCTGGCTATAAACACCCTCTGGCCTTTGACCTTGGACCTCCAGCCTCCAGGAATGTGAGAAAATACGTGCCTGTTTTTTAAGCCACATGGCCTGTGGTATTCTGTTATATCAACACATACAAGTTAATAAAACTAAAGGTTCTGTCTGCAAGAATTCTCCATTTGAAAGGAAATTTTAATCTTCCTTTGTAATCAACAAGTTATAGTTGAGGAAGTACTTTGAGGAGATATTTTGTAAATATCTTATTACTCATCAAAAAAGTTAACTAAAAGTTTGTTTCACTGACATTTTTCCTTGAACAGTTATTCACATGGTGGTTGCAAATGGTGATTTTATAACTCTATCTTTCCGTCTACCTTTAGTAACTGGCAATCTTCTATTTATTTATTTATCTCACCTATTTATCCATTTATTCAGCATGGTCTCCTGGATATTTTATTTTAATCCACTAGGTAGTACATTTTACTGACCTTTTTCTTTTGGGTGATGAAGATGTCCCAGATTCAGCCAGTGTCGCCTTCTTCAGGCTGACTTACTTTCTGGCACATGGTGTTCTTTCCTACTCCACCTCTTATGTCTTCCATACTTAGTACTGTGAGGACATCCAAACAGTCCATCCTAAAGGAAATCAGTCCTGAATATTCATTGGAAGGACTGATGCTGAAGCTGAAACTCCAATACTTTGGTCACCTGATGTGAAGAAGTGACTCATTGGAGAAGACCTTGATGCTGGGGAAGACTGAAGATGGGAGGAAAGGGGATGACAGAGGATGAGGTGGTTGGATGGCACCACCAACTCAATGGACATGAGTTTGGGGAAACTCTGGGAGTTGACGATGGACAGGGAGGCTGGCATGCTGCTGTCCATGGGGTCGCAAAGAGTCAGACACAACTAAGTGACTGGAGTGATTGACTTCATACCTGGAACAGGCCGTTTCTCTAAGGAACCCATATTTCTCTGACTGGGGCATAGGGATGGATGTTGCAGCTGAGCTGTCATTTTTCTATGCCATTTCAGAAGACAGCCAGGGCAAAAACTTTGCAAGAATGACTTTGGAATAATATCTGAAATTCCTGTTTTTGTCTTATCTCCCTTTATTCTAATTCATTTTTAAAAGTTCCTTGCTGATTGCTTTTATTTGCCAGCAAACTAAAATATGATGTCAAATTCAGCTGAGGTCAAGGAGGTAAAATAAATAGTTGGAGTTTGAGGAAAAAGGAAATGTGAAATGTAATCACAAAGTGATTATAAGAATGTCATAGGATTATGAGGTATGCTTGAGGGCCCACTTAAGGTTTTCAGGAATAAAGCGGATCTAATCTGCACATTTCTGTTTTGTTGTTGTTGGTGGTGGGTTTCTTTTTTTTTTTTTTTGCTGTTATTGTTGTTTGTTTGTTTTGTTTTTATTTTTTATTTTTTTGGTGGGCCAAGGTCTATAGCTGCAGAACAAGCCAGAATTGAGCTTAATCAAGTTCAGATTTTGCTGAAACATATGATGAAATCAAAGAAGTTGAGACTAAATGCAAGAGAGGAATAAAATGATTATGGAGTCTAACTAGATAAGCAAGTGAGTGGGGAGGTGAGATAAGCAGGTGAGTGGGGAGATGAACAATGAAGAAGCTGCAGGGTAAGGGATGGGACAGAGCCAGAGGGTCAAAGGAAGTTGGCTGGAAATTTGAATGGTGGTGATCAGAGATGCAGATCCTTGCAATGGGTGGTCAGGAAATGCTGCTAATGTCAGCACTGAAGTTTGATTAAGGATACATGGTACAGTGGACCATGTGACAAGTCACTGAAGGAAAAAATAAAAAAATGAGTGGCCAGGGTTTGGATGGGAGTCTCTATGTTGATACTGAAATAAGGAAGAATCACCATAGGAGTAGTGGTAATGTTGACTTGAAGCAGGATCCTATGGTCTTTGCACCCCACATCTCCCACCTGTCTTCTGTCTGTAGAAGAACTTTAACCACATGATAAGCTTTATCAGAGAAGTGAGAAAATGCAGAAGCAAAAGAAAACAGCTGAACAAAACCAAATAACACTATAGTCATTAAGTAAAGTCAAGGATTTTTAATTCCTTCTCAAGGGCTGCAGGTGATATTTTGAGCCAAATGCTTTGAGCTGTCTTGTAGATACTGAAACCTCTACCAGGTAGAAAAAGTTAACTATGTGATGACCAGACTGTAGCCGTGACATAATCTGCCATGATTCTGAGGACTGGCCTTAAAAAAAAAAAAAAAAAGGAAAAAATCAACCCTGGAACTAAAGACTGACTGTACTTTAAACAATCAACACTGATCAGACCACTGCATGACTGACTTTAAGATGACTGTCAGGTGAGATCAGGCGCATTCGGGGTGGTATGGCCATAGACAGCTAATCAATGAATATAGTAAAGTTGCAGGATATAAAATTAATGCAGAAATCCCTTGCATTCCTATACACTAACAATGAGAAAACAGAGAGACAAATTAAGGAAACAATTCCATTCACCATTGCAAAGAAAAAAATAAAATACTTAGGAATATATCAACCTAAAGAGACAAAAGACCTATCTATTGAAAACTATAAAACACTGATGAAAGAAATCAAAGAGGATGCAAATAGATGGAGAAATATACCATGTTCATGGATCAGAAGAATTAATATAGTGAAAATGAGTATACTACCCAAAGCAATCTATAGATTCAATGCAATCCCTATCAGCTACCAACGGTATTTTTCACAGAACTAGAACAAATAATTTCACTATTTGTATGGAAATATAAAAAACCTCGAATAGCCAAAGCAATCTTGAGAAAGAAGAATGGAACTGGAGGAATCAACCTGCCTGACTTCAGGCAATACTACAAAGCTACAGTCATCAAGACAGTATGGTATTGGCACAAAGACAGAAATATAGACCAATGGAACAAAATAGAAAGCCCAGAGATAAATCCATGCACCTATGGATACCTTATTTTTGACAAAGGGGGCAAGAATATACAATGGAGAAAAGACCATCTCTTTAACAAGTGGTGCTGGGAAAACTGGTCAACCACTTGTAAAAGAATGAAACTAGAACACTTTCTAACACCATACACAAAAATAAACTCAAAATGGATTAAAGATCTAAACATAAGACCAGAAACTATAGAACTCCTAGAGGAGAACATAGGCAAAACACTCTCTGACATAAATCACAGCAAGATCCTCCATGACCGACCTCCCAGAGTAATGGAAATAAAAGCAAAAATAAACAAATGGGACCTAATTAAACTTAAAAGCTTTTGCACAATGAAGGAAACTATAAGCAAAGTGAAAAGACAGCCTTCAAAATGGGAGAAAATAATAGCAAATGAAGCAACTGACAAAGAATTAATCTCAAAAATATACAAGCACCTCCTGCAGCTCAATTCTAGAAAAACAAATGACCCAATCACAAAAATGGACCAAAGAACTAAACAGACAGTTCTCCAAAGAAGACATATGGATGGCTAACAAACACATGAAAATATGCTCAACATCACTCATTATCAGAGAAATGCAAATCAAAATCACAATGAGGTACCATCTCACACTGGTCAGAATGGCTACTATCAAAAAATCTACAAACAATAAATGCTCGAGACAGTGCGGAGCAAAGGGAACCCTCTTGCACTGTTGGTGGGAATGCAAACTAGTACAGCCACTATGGAGAAAAATGTGGAGATTCCTTAAAAAACTGGAAATAGAACTGCCATAAGACCCAGCAATTCCACTGCTGGGCATAGATACCAAGGAAACCAGAATTGAAAGAGACAGGTGTACCCCAATGTTCCTTGCAGCACTGTTTATAATAGCCAGGACATGGAAGCAACCTAGATGTCCATCAGCAG
This sequence comes from Ovis aries, assembly GCF_016772045.2. Lineage (NCBI taxonomy): Eukaryota > Metazoa > Chordata > Mammalia > Artiodactyla > Bovidae > Ovis > Ovis aries. The sequence goes on from NC_056062.1 coordinate 4,778,896, forward strand.
ATGAATGGATAAGAAAGCTGTGGTACATATACACAATGGAATATCACTCAGCCATTAAAAAGAATACATTTGAAACAGTTCTAATGAGGTGGATGAAACTGGAGCCTATTATACAGAGTGAAGTAAGCCAGAAAGAAAAACACCAATACAGTATATTAATGCATATATATGGAATTTAGAAAGATGGTAATGATAACCCTATATGCGAGATAGCAAAAGAGACACAGATGTGTAGAACAGTCTTTTGGACTCTGTGGGAGAAGGCGAGGGTGGGATGATTTGAGAGAATAGCATTTAAACATGTATATTATCATATGTGAAACAGATTGCCAGTCCAGGTTTGATGCATGGGACAGGGTGCTCAGGGCTGGTGCACTGGGAGGACCCTGAGGGATGGGATGGGGAGAGAGGGGAGGGGGGTTCAGGATGGGAAACACATGTCAACCCATAGCTGATTCATGTCAATGTATGGCAAAACCCACTACAGTATTGTAAAGTAATTAGCCTCCAGTTAAAAAAAAAATGACTGTCAGAGCTGACTGTGTTGTTTCTGCATTTAGCTTCCTCCCTCTGTCTATATACCCCTGAAATTCCCCTTTAAAAGCTCTTGCCCACTGATTATCAGGGGGATATTGGCCTTTGGACATGAGTCCACCTTCTCCCTCAATTGCCAGCCTCCAAAATAAAACAAGTTTTTCTCTCCACTGATCTTGTCTCTGGAGTATTGGCTTTCAAGCAGTGAGCCAACATACATGACTTCAGTAACAGCTAAGAAAGTCACAGGCAAGTCTGAGTCAGTCTCTTGTGGGGCCACTGCTCCTTTCTCCTGGGTCCTGAAGTAATGCTCAAAATTCTCCAAGCCAAGCTTCAATGGTATGTGAACTGTGAACTTCTGGATGTTCAAGCTGGATTTAGAAAAGGCAGAGGAACCAGGGATCAAATTGCCAACATGCTTTGGATCATTGAAAAAGTGGAGAGTTCCAGAAAAACATCTACTTCTGCTTTATTGACTATGCCAAAGCCTTTGTGTGGATCACAACAAAATGTAGACAATTCTTCAAGAGATGGGAATACCAGACTACCTTACCTGCCTCCTGAGAAATCTCTATGCAGGCCAATAAGAAATAGACTGGACATGGAACAATAGACTGGTTCCAAATCGGGAAAGGAGTACATCAAGGTTGTATACTGGCAACCTCTTGTTTAATGCATGCAAAGTACATAATGAGAAATGCTGGGCTGAATGAAGCACAGATGGAATCAGGATTGTGGGAGAAATATCAGTAACCTCAGATATGCAGATGACACCACCCTTTAGGGCAGAAAGTGAAGAAGAACTAAAGAGCCTCTTTATGAAAGTGAAAGAGAAGAGTGAAAAAGTTGGCTTAAAGCTCAACATTCAGAAAACGAAGATCATGGCATCTGGTCCCATCACTTCATGGTGAATAGATGGGGAAACAGTGGAAACAGTGGCTGATTTTATTTTTCTGGGCTCCAAAATCACTGCAGATGGTGATTTCAACAATGAAATTAAAAGATGCTTACTCCCTGGAAGGAAAGTTATGACCAACCTAGACAGCATATTAAAAAGCACAGACATTACTTGGTCAACAACCAACCATTACTTGGTCCATCTAGTAAACGCTATGGTTTTTCCAGTGGTCATGTATGGATGTGAGAGTTGGATTATAAAGAAAGGTGAGCGCTGAAGAATTGATGCTTTTGAAGTGTGGTGTTGTAGAAGACTCTTGAGAGTCCCTTGGACCGCAAGGAGATCCAACCAGTCCATCCTGAAGCAGATCAGTCCTGGGTGTTCATTGGAAGGACTGATGTTGAAGCTGAAGCTCCAGTACTCTGCTCTGGCCACCTGATGCGAAGAGGTGACTCATTGGAAAAGGCCCTGATGCTGGGAAAGATTGAGGGCAGGAGGAGAAGGGGACAACAAAGGATGAGATGGCTGGATAGCATCACTGACTCGATGGACATGGGTTTGGGTGGACTCCGGAAGTTGGTGATGGACAGGGAGGCCTGGCATGCTGTGGTTCATGGGGTCACAAACAGTTGGACACGACTGAGCGATTGAACTGAACTGAAAATCAGATTAGCAGGACAAAATTAAAAAATAATAGACAAAACAAAATCAAATCAGGAAACAGTAGGTTTAACATTTTATTTATGGATTTGAAGAAGAATGAGAATTAACTTTTAGAAGCAATTTGTACTTATTCACTTTGCCTTTTTTTTTTTTCCCATAAGGAAAACATGCTTGTTCTATGTCTCACACTTTCTGATCCCAGAGTCTGATATTTTTTGTGTTTGGTAACATTCTGCCCCTCTAGCCTGCATCGTGGGCTGAGGTTATGTCGTTGGGGCCAAGAACAAGTGAGAGGAAAGTGTCACGGCGAAGACATAGTTTCACCATCCACCAAATATAGGTGCCCAGCCCTTTGCTGATAATCCTTTATGCTATAATTAGACTTACTCCTGTAAGTCTGATTGTCACCTGTGAATGCCAACTCTGCTTCTATATCGTGTTTCACATTTTATCTCCAGAGACACAGTGCCCAGAAAAAAAAATGGCTTAAAGAATGTGCAAATTCACACCCCTGAATTGCTTAGAAATTCCTTAGCCCTAACTTAGTAGCTGTCACAGGAGCTACATTTGCTCTCTATGACTGATGTGAAACAGGAGTTCAAGGATCACTTATTTTTCATTCCATTATTACAAATGAAACTAAAAATAGAAAACAAGGGTTTTGTTCCAAAGTTTAATAAAAAAAAAAAAATCACCCTGAGCAACACATGCCACACACCAGTGTGACAGCCAGCTTGGAGATGTCAGCCAGCCCTTCTTGGACTGCTAAAGGCACCAACCCTTCCTTCTCTGAGCAGGAAGGTCTGTGAGGCTGTGTTTTCCTTGAGCAAAGAGGACTCAGGGTCAATGTAGGTGTCTTGGAAACTTTCACTAGGACAGGCCCCTCTGATGCATGGTTTTAATGAAGTCACCATCTCCACAATATTTCTCCTAGCATTGACATTTCCTGGGAGTAATTTGAAAAAGTGGATGCATAAGCAAGGAAATGAAATATTTTCATTTCTCTACTAACTTTTGAACTGTGGAGGAGATAAATGCCAAGGCTGAAACCGTGAAGGAAGGCTGCTGTTTCCAGCAGAGGGGTGGTTACCACTTGAGAGAACAAATGGGAGAGACTGAGGAAAACATCATCTACCAGAGACAGGGCAAGAACTTGAACCTGAGGTTAGATACATCATGGGTCTCAGCACGTGACATCTACCTTGAGTTTAGATTTGTTTCTCGCATGCAGTGTGGCGAGAGGGCTTTCCTGGTGGCTCAGATGGTAAAGAATCTGCCTGCAATGCAGGAGATCCAGGTTTGATCCTTGGGTTGGCAAGATCCCCTAGAGAAGGGAATGCAACCCACTCTGGTATTCTTGCCTGGAGAATCCCATGGACAGAGGAGCCTGGCAGGCTATATAGTACATGGGGTCGCAAAGAGTCGGACAGGACTGAGTGGCTGACAATTCACTTTCATGTTCCGTGTGGCAAGAAGTCTGTCTAGGATCTAGGTGGATGTGTTTGGAAGAGCTGGATCCTACAAGACTACTGTTTTTAATTCTCTGACTCTGAGTATGTTGACAGTTTGCGTCAGACAAGCAGACCCCAGCCTAAGTAATGGTGGGGAAGGAACTACTGAAGGGGAGGTGGAAAGGGGTGAGGAGAGCAAGCATTACCTCTGAAATAAATGAGGACTTTTCAGGACAGTTATACTGCATTTGAGCTGCTGCCTTTCTTGTACAAATAACACTTAAAACAGTAGCCTTCCTCCCTCCATACCTCCCTCTCTCCCCTTTCCCTTCCTTCCTTTCTCTCTCTTTTACTCGCCCTTTCCTCCTTCCTCCTTTCCTTTCTGTTTTTTTTTCTTCTTTTACTTGTCAGACAAGTCATGATTTGTATTGCATTAATGCCATGTGGTGACGTGTGTGGGTTAAGCCTTGGTATAGTATTAAACTGGGATCAGGCCAGTTTCATTTTGCTGATAAAAGATGTGAGTGTAAGTGTACTCCCCATTCTTTCTATCCTCTCCTCTTCCAGATGCAGAATGGTCTTTGATTTTCTTTACTTCTCACCTTCCTCACAAGCTTGTTTCTTTTATTATCCGCAATGATGCTGTTGTCTAAATCAATCTCTCTAGAGCAGTGTTTTTCAAACTGACCGATACTGGGCCTTGAAATGAATTTAGTGGATTGCAACCAGCATTTAAATAAATGAAGAAGAAGGGAATATGTGAAATTAGGATGCACATTCCAAAGTGCAATACAGAGTCTTGTTTCAATGAAATGGGTTTAGTTATCTGTATACGGCTATACTGTGGGCTTCCCAGGAGGCTCTCTGGTAAAGAATCTGCCTGCCAGTGCAGAAGCCACAGGAGACATGGGTTTGATCCCTGGGTCAGGAAGATCTCCTGGAGGAGGGAATGGTAACCCACTCCGGTATTCTTTCCTGGAAAATCCCAAGGACAGACGAGCCTGGAGAGTCAGACATGACTGAGAGACTGAGCATGCAAACACTATGGCTTTACTAAAACGTTATGTAAAATACACCCCTAAATGTGGGACGCAGATAAGTAAGGCTGAAACTCCCTGCTGAGGGATGGTGAGGATCGTTGGTGGGGAGGGATGGTAGGGGCCCCAGGAATGTGGCCACAGCAGCCCACAGACATACGGTTGGGATTACTTGAGGGGACATCTGGGTCAGATACTGTTGTTATGTCTTCTGAGCCTCTTGGAGTTGCATTAGTTTCTGTTTTCCAAGGCTTGTCCTTTAGATAGTTTTGTAAGATCCCACCATCCTTCCGGTACATTATTTTGCAGCCTAAATGAACCAGAGTTGAACCATAATAGCTTGGAAAAGTCTCTGAATTATGCCTTCATATAGAAGAGTTAAATGTTAACCTACCTGATACTGATGTTACAAGAGTTCTCAAATGGGCAAGGTCAGGTGTAACTTATGCCACAAATCCAAAATTAAAGTGGCTTACTTCCTTTCTCTTTTTTTTTCCACCAGGAAAAGCCAAGCTGAATTCACTAATTAGGGTCAAACAGATTCTCCAGTGAAGCAATATTCTGATTATTGGTGATGTCATTTAAAGTTTTAATGAAGTTTAATATGCCACATCACTCTTAATTAATGTTTACTGAGAACCTACTGTTATACTTGGCAATTAGACTTGGAAAGGATTGTAAAGGGTAAAATCAACAGATGAAATGGTTTGAACTATGAAAATTTGTTTCTGTGCTAATAATTAAACCAAATATTAAATACTTACAGGATTTAGAATCTAAGCAGCGTCCTAGGCTGTAAGTAAAATACGTGTGTGTGTGTGTGTGTGTGTGTGTGTGTGTGTGTGTGTAGAGAGAGAGAGAAAGAGAGAGAGCTGGGACTTACAGTCCTAGGCTATAAGTAAAATACATGTGTGTGTGTCCATATATATATATATATATATATATATATATATATATATATATATAGAGAGAGAGAGAGAGAGAGAGAGAGAGAGAGCATGCTTCCTTTGTTCCTAATTATACAAGATGAGATCTAAGTATTCATCAATAGGGAATTTTGACAATTAATTGGATATTTATACAATTGAATATAATGCAATGAAAATAATTAACTGAAAAAAGCAAAGTGTAACATGATGCACCATTTGGTTAAAAAATGAGAATATTACATATTTGTTTGGTTAGGCATAGAAACACTTGTAGAAGGGGCCATAAGTAACTGATGCCAATGGCAAAAGAGACAGGAAGTCAGGGAAGGCTACTTCCCTATATCTTAGGAACATTTTGCATTTTGCATCTAAAAAGTCAGCAAATTTAAAATTCAAAACATTTTTTTATGTGCTAATCTTTGACCCTGGCTGGCTGTTCTGGGACTTTTTTAGAGCTTCCTTTTCTCTTTTTGGGCTTCCCTGGTGGCTCAGAGGTTAAAGTGTCTGCCTCCAATGCGGGAGACCCGGGTTTGATCCTGGGGTCGGCAAGATCCCCTGGAGAAGGAAATGGCAGTCCACTCCAGTATTCTGGCCTGGAGAATCCCATGGATGGAGAAGCCTAGTAGGTTACAGTCCACGGGGTCGCAAAGAGTTGGACACGACTGAGCGACTTCACCTCACCTCACCTTTCTGTTTTTACCCTAGCCTTGGTATGATGAAAATTAGACTTTCAGAATTCCCCATTTGGGAGAATGTGGAATTGAGAAGAATAATTAGCCTTGATGAATCCTGAGATACTGGGGACCCTGCAGCATGTGACCTTCCAAGATAAAGTTTGGCCCTTGTCCCTTGGACCATGTGTATTTTGGCATGTTTGTGTGAGCAGCAGCATCTGTTTCTTTATTTTATATAGAGTTTGATCACTTGTACACGTCTCTACAAATGGCAGGTATTTACACATAACACCAAATGTGTACAAATAAAAATGTCCCCGGTGATGAGGATTCAGTTGCTATCATAACTCATCAGTGCTTCTGAAACTGACCATTTTGCGACACCCAAGATTATCATTTGCTAAGACAGGTGCTTGGTACTATCCACTTCTTATCAAGGCATCACTATGAATATACATGATGACCAAGAATGTATTTAATATTTATAAAGCAGGTGAAAAAGTCTGATGAATATACTGTTATTTTAAAAGGCACTGAATCCTACAGCATCAAGAACAACACTTAGACTGTAATCTTCTAAAGAACCCGAGAGAAAGGAAAATAATTAGATAACTTAATAAGATACTTATTTGTGCATTTGCTTAATAATTTAAACACTTATGCTTCCTATAATTCTATTTTTCCATATTCTTTGAATTTTTTTAGTACCTAGAGTGGAATAAATCCAACGTGGCTCTGTATTTTTCCCTTTGAGCTTTCATTTAGATGATATTAGCATATTTGATCAATAAAAAAAACATATGCTGTCATATTCATAGTATATTTTAAGAACTTGACCTAAACTTCTTGATACATATTGGATAAGTGGGTGCATTAATAATATTCAAAGGTTCTAGGAAGTTTTATTAGTAGAGGTATAATTTTAAGATAAAAGTTTAAACTTTCAGGTTCAACTCCATGTTTAATTCACTGCATGCATTTTAACATGTGTCATATTTTCCACTAATTCAACTTTCACACCATCTGTTTGGTGAGGGGATATTTGGAGTCATGACAGTTGGCAGCAATAGGTATTGTTGAAGCTTCAATTTGGCTCTTAACACCCTCCTTTGTACCCCTAATACTTATCCATTCATCCATGAATAAATGTACCTGAGCTAAGCTGATGGATTTAAACAATTCAGCCATCCATCCACAGGGTTTTTCTTTCTGTCAAACACAAAAGGATCTTGGTAGAATTTGCAGTAAAAATGATTACCTCTTCCACTGCTGCCTATGAATTTTGGAACAGAGAATGTTTTATCTAATTATTTACCTATCTATATCACTATCTCTAAGTTTATATGTACACATAGATTAAGGTTTCTCACTATGGAGTGAGCCTCCAGAAGACACTAATATAAAGTATAAAGAAGCAGTATCAGGAATAACGAGAATGCTAGGCTGAAGGACACTGACAACTCTGGAAAAGACGAGGAGGAAAGAGAAGAGAGTCTATTTGCAGTGTAAAAGATGTCTTAAAACCAAAATAGATCTTAGGTTTGGCAAGAATTCATAAAAGTTTCAACAGAATTTAGAAAGATGGTAATGATGACCCTGTATGAGAGACAGCAAAGAGACACAGATGTATAGAACGGACTTTTGGACTCTGAGGGAGAGGGAGAGGGTGGGATGATTTGGGAGAATGGCATTGAAACATGTATACTATCATGTAAGAAATGAAGTGCCAGTCTATGTTCGATACAGGATACAGGATGCTTGGGGCTGGTGCATGGGGATGATCCAGAGAGATGGTATGGGGTGGGAGGTGGGAGGGGCGTTCAGGATTGGGAGCTTGTATACACCCGTGGTAGATTCATGTCAATGTATGGCAAAACCAATACAGTATTGTAAAGTAAAGTAAAGTAAAAATTAAAAAAATAATAATAAAAAAGTTTCAGAGATAACCTCTGCTAACAGAGGTGACTTCATCTTCCTTTATCTAGCAATTGGTTAACTTCAGCAATACTGGCACTTTGGGCCAACAACTTGGCAAGGGCACTGTTTCAACTTGAAATAAAGATATTAACTTTTAAACAGAAATGCCCTTAGGTTTTATCCGGTTATAGAATTATTTTAAATAATGCAAACAAATGAAAAATTCAAATTAGATACTGAAAATGTTATTATAATTTCAGTTTTTTCTTGATAATAATACATGCCTAGTGGTGCTTTGCCTTTTCATACTGTTGAATTGATGCTTTTGAACTGTGGTGTTGGAAAAGACTCTTGAGAGTCCCTTGGACTGCAAGGTGATTCAACAAGTCCATCCTAAAGTAGTTCAGTCCTAGGTGTTCATTGGAAGGACTGATGCTGAAGCTGAAACTCCAATACTTTGGCCATCTGATGCGAAGAGCTGACTCATTTGAAAAGACCCTGGTGCTGAGAGGGATTGGGGGACAGGAGGAGAAGGGGACGACAGGGGATGAGATGGTTGGTTGGAATCACTGAGTCAATGGACAGGAGTTTGGGTAAACTCCGGGAGTTGGTGATGGACAGAGAGGCCTGGCGTGCGGCAGTTCATGGGGTCACAGAGTGGGACACCACTGAGCAATTGAACTGAACTGAATTGAGTGGTGCTTTTGCCACTTGGCTTCTGGCTTTGGGAAAAACTGTGCTACATACAGAGCAATATTCAACCAGAAATGCATTTAGTTCATTTAGATAGAGGTATCTGCATTTATTTTTCCATTTTTGCTTCCAAAACATAAACTCTCACATGGATTATTGTATTGAAGCATTTCATCAGGAAACATGGCAAGTATACATTCTTGAACTGATTACGAATACTGACCTTATTTTGAGACTAGACATAGAGAAACACTATCAATATCAATTTATCGATTATACACAGGAAACAGTGTTTCCAGTTTTGCTTTTGGTAGTGGCACACTCCTACTGCTGTATTGTGTATCTACACAGAGATACACAAAGAGGTCTAGAGAGCTGGGCTTTAGGATTAAAAGCACAAACTTTGCTCTAAAATAAGTTTTGAGGTCAGATCTCAGCTCACCAGTTATTGGCTATATGACTTTGGGTAAACTCCTTAATCTGAATGTCAGTTTTCATTTGTAAAATGAAGAAAGTAATTATACATACATCAGTGATAGAATTAAATGCATTGTGGGTGATGTGTATTTTTCTTCCCTGGTTTGTTAATTTCCTTTCCTGTTTTATTTTTTTTTTGTCTGACATTTTAATATTTTACTTGTTGATAATCACATTTTGTATTTAATGTCAATAACTTATTTGTTGTGAACAATTTTTCCCTGTTCATATACAGCCTTGCATTTTGTTTATGATATTTTAAATGTGCAGTTTTAGAATTTTCATATTGGCAAAATTACTTTTTCCTCTCTAGATTATTTCTTTCATTGTGTTTTATGTTAAGAAAGGCTTTCCTTATCTAGAGGTCAGGTCCTCTCAGATATATATATAGTTGACCTTTAAACAATGCCAGGATAAGCAGTGCCAACCTACTTCAAGCAGTATTATAGTACACATTTATCAAGGAATCTGTGTGTAAGTGGACCTGTGGAGTTCACATACACACACACACACACACACACACACACACACACACACACACACACACACACACACTTGTCCCTCAGTATCCATAGGGGATGTCAGGACCTGCCCATGGGTACCAAAATCCATGAATGTTCAAGTCCCAAAGTGACCTTATCCACTGACTCTGCATCCACAGGTAAGGAGGACTGACTGTATACATATTTCATGATTTTTATGCTTCATTTTACATGTATTTATTCAATTCATGTATTATATATTTAGTGTATAATGTCAGATGACAACTTAAATGAATGTTCTTCCAAATAATTAGACAATTTACCCAAAGGCAAAAAGCTTCCCACATTTTCAAGTTTTTAAAAAACAATACATTAAGTTCTTATTTTGCTAGGATTGACTCAAAGCTACTTTTTCTGGTACATTGGTCTCTGTGTTCATTCATCTATCAGTTCTTTACTGTTTAAAATCTTACTATGTTTATAGCAGGCTTTGCCATACGTCAGGGTCAGCCTTCCTTCATTAGACTTCATCAGAACATAGTCTTTTTTCCTCTTATTTTTCCAGATGTGCTTTAGACTTTGTGTAATGTTTTTATAATTTTAATTTTTATGTTTTTAAAAATAGTAGCTTCACAAGCAATATAGTGCAGAGGAAATATTCCTATTAACCTTGACTCCCAGGTTTTCTTCTCTGAGGCAACTTATTTAGTGTTTATTAACGCTGGTTCTGGAGACAGACTGACTACGTTCAAATCACAGTGTGTAGCTGCGTGTAAGAACTTAGGTAGGTTACTTAATCTCTGCTTCAGTTTCCTCATCTGGAAATGGGGACAACAATTATAGCCAACACATTGAACTTCTTAGATGATTAAATAGGTACATCAGTTAGAACAATGCCCAGGCTTTTGTAAGTGTGCTATAAAACTTGGCTGTTGCTATCAAGTAGCAAATGTTCTTATAAATCCTTCTAGAGATAGACTACGCTGATGAAACACATGTACTTTAATGTTTTATACCAAATAATGGAAGCAAAACGTGCACATTCTTCTGCAGTTCTTTTTTAAAAAATTAAACAGCTCATGGAAGTCATTTTCCATAAGTGTGTGTGTGTGTGTGTGGTATATAAATACATGTGTATTTTTAATTGCTTCATAATAAATTATTGTATATATTTATTTTAAAAGTCTGCTAATGAATATTTAGATTGTTTCCTGCCTTTTGCTACTGTAAACAGTGTGGCAATGGATGACTTCACCTTTTTGCACATTTATAAGTATATGTGTTGATCAATTTCTATAGGTATAATTGTGGATCAAAGCATATTTTCATATTAAATAGTAATAAATCTTTTTAACTTCACTTCTGTATATAATATATCAACTTGTTACAGACATCAGTGATGTATGATTGTTTCTCTGTCAATACTCTTACTAACGCAAAAGATTACCAATCTTGGTCTTTGTTAGTCAAAGAGGTAAAAAGTGATGTCTCAGTGTTTCTAATTTGCGTTTAACTATGATTAACATTGGTTTCCTCTGATGTGGTTAAAAAATTATATTTATTTTTATTTGAACAACCAATAAATATCTCTTGTCCATTTTAAAAATTAGAGTTTGGTCTTTTCTTAAATTTATTTATTTATTTTTCTTTTCTTTTATTTTAAATTTTTTTTTAATTTTTATTTTTACTTTATTTTACTTTATAATACTGTATTGGTTTTGCCATACATTGATGAAGGACAATTGCTTTACAGAATTTTGTCGTTTTGTGTCAAACCTCAGTATGAATCAGCCATAGGTAGAAATACATATATCCCCTCCCTTTTGAAACTCCTTCCCCTCTCCCACCCCATCCCACCCCTCTGGGTTGATACAGAGCTCCAGTTTGAGTTTCCTGAGCCCTACAGCAAATTCCGCTTGGCTATCTATTTTACATATGTTAATATAAGTTTCCATGTTACTCTTTCCATACATCTCACCCTCTCCTCCCCTCTCTCCATGTCCATAAGCCTATTCTCTATGTCCATTTCTCCACTGCTGCCCTGTAAATAAATTCTTCAGTACCATTTTTCTAGATTCCATGTATGTGCATTAGAATATGGTATTTATCTTTCTCTTTCTGACTCACTTCACTGCATAATAGGTTCTAGCTTCATCCTTATATATTGATCTGTAAGAGCTTTGGGAAATTAAGAATATTTGGTCTTTGACATATATGTGGCAAATATATTTCGTCCACCTCTTTACTTGTCTCCAGTAGTCTATGAATTTTTTGAGGTATAGATATCTAAAGTTGCTCTGTCAAGTTAATATACCTTCCTGTGACTTCTGGGTTCTGACTTTTCTTTTGAATCATGGGCTTGGTCGTAGGTAACATCTTTTGTCCTCTATATCTTCTGGGTGCTAATTAGGAATGAGCTCAAGAGAATTAGGATTAGGAGTGAGACGCTGATGTTCTGATGGTGACTTAGCTCAATTCAGTAGGTCTGAAGGTGTGCCACCAGAAGACTAAAGTCATGGAGTCTGAGCAAGGCAATCACTGTCATGCTCAGCTGTCACAAGAATGAGCCTGGTATCTTCCTCTCCAGGCAAGGACTCCTTGCTGGTGAACTGCCAACCCACAGATCACTAGATAGAATATCGTTTTCTCCAAACTGGTAACTCCCTTTCTTTGGGCGAGTTACTATAAGCGGAATTTTAGATCCCCAAGTAGGGATATTCTTAAGGTTTTTGACACCCATTCATATACTCTCTTCCATAATTTGTGGAAATTGTTGCCAACAGTGGATGAGAGTTCCCTTTCCTAGAGCCCTTGTTAATTTCTTAAAGTCTCTTCCAATCTGTAGGCAAAATATGAAATCCCATTAATTGTGTAATTTGGTGTGTTTTTTTTTGATTGATAGTAAAGCTAAAATTATTTTTCTTGCCGTTTTTACGTTTTTTCAAAAAGATTATGTACTTAAATAATTTCAAAATTTTTTGGTGTTTGACTTTTTATTTTTGACTTATAAGGTCTCATTATATATTAAAGTTATTAATCCTTTAACTGTCATCCAGTGCACTGATTATTCAACAATCCAAAACTTCTCATCTTGTTAATATATATGTATATAACATACTCACACATAATTTTTACATATCATCTTACCATCTTCTCTCATATAAGTGCATATATAAATATAAATGTAAATATAAATGCCCATAAATATGCATTTTATTAGATTTTAGATAACAACATGACTATAAGAAACATTAATTTACTACAGCATATTTTGAAATTTGTTTTAAAAATACTATAATTATAAGTCTCTTCGTTAAAATTTAATGTCAGTTTTAGAAGTTCTATCCTTCTTGCATTGAGAGCTAAGGACATTGTGCCTCTGCTATGTTGCTTTAGATGCTTTCTTTTATGAAGTAATCACTTATAGAAGGACTGACCTCAACATCATGGTGGTGTGAGACACTGTTTTTATCACCTTCAATTTAAAAACAGTAAAGCACTGATAAGTCAGCGAAGACTCCTCTATCCAACACACTAGGGCACCAGAGAATTCCACTCATCCGTACTCCTGAAGGTGGGTGGATTGGAGTAGACAGAAGAAGCAAAGCTGTTGGAATAACTGAGGCAGAACTCACAACCCAGGTAATCCTAGACACAGCAGAGGCCCCACTGTCCTTGTGCCCCAGATGGGGACAGAAGTGACAGCAGTGCCCCTGGCAACAACAAGGCGCCAGCAACCCTGGAGGCACGGGGGCACCAGGTGACATTTCCAGCAGAGCCAATGGAGGTCCTAAAAAGTGCAGATTTTCAAATACAACCAGAGGAAGCCTAGAAAGAGAAGCCAAACTCTGGTGCTATAGCGCCATCTACCGAAGAATAACTAATTATCAAGTCATGGAATCGTTAGGGGGCTTCCCTGCTGGCTCAGATGGTAAAGAAAGTGAAAGAAGCGTCTGACTCTGTGCGACCCCATGGACTATACAATCCATGAAATTATCCAGGCCAGAATACTGGAGTGCGTAGCCTTTCCCTTCTCCAGGGGATCTTCCCAACCCAGGTCTTCTGAACCCCAGTCTCCCGCATTGCAGGCAGATTCTTTACCAGCTGAACCACCAGGGAAGCCCAACAACGCTGGAGTGGGTAGCTTATCCCTTTTCCGGGGGAATCTTCCTGACCCAGGAATGGAACTGGTATCTCCTGCATTGAAAGCAGATTCTTTGAGCCTGCTAAAGTATCTGCCTGCAATGCAGGAGACCTGGGTTCAATACCTGGGTCGGGAAGACTCCCTGGAGAAGGGAATGGCTACCCACTCCGGTATTTTTGCCGGGAGAATTCCATGGACAGATGAGCCTGGTGAGCTAAAGTCCATGCGGTCTCAAAGAGTCAGAAATGACTAAGAAACTATTATCTTAAGTGAAAAAACAAAAACAAATCCTCTTTGCCTAAGGAAGAAAGGTGTTCAGTACTTCAAGTGCACCAAAAGAGAAACAACTTACTAAGCACATGAATAAGCATAGTATCACAGTATCCTACAAAGAAACTGATTCACAGAATATTGTGATCTGATAGAGAATTCAAAATAGCTGTCAGGAAACAACTCTATGCAGTATTAGAAAATTCATAAAGAAAGTTCAGCGAGCTCAGGAATAAAATTAGTGAACAGAAGGAATATTTACCAAAGAAACCGAAACTCTAAAAAGAACCAAGCAAAAATTTTGGAGCTGAGGAACTAAATAAATGAGATAAAGAATGCATTAGAAAGCACTGGAGACAGAGCAGATTATAAGAAAGAGAGAATTAGTGAGCTCAGTGATAGAAATGATACGGGCAGAAGAAGAGGGAGAATGAAGATCTTAAAAATTCTGTAAGAACTATCAAAATTCGTTAGCAAGTTCAGCATGAAGATAATGGGTATCCTAGAGGGAGAAAGGAGTAGGAGTTTGTTAAACAAATCATAGCTGAGAGCACCCCACATCTGGGAAGAAACAGGGTATACAAGTATAGAAAGCTAAGAGAATACCTAGTTACCTCCATGCACAAAGACTGTTTCTAAGACACATTATATTAAAATGTCAAAAAATCTATGAAAAAGAAAGAATTTCAAAGCAGCCAAGGAACAAAGGATGGCTATCTCAGCAGAAACTCTATAGGCTAGGGGAGAGTGGAATGGCAGACTCAAAATATTGAAGGCAAAAACTGTCAACCAAGAATACCCTATCCAGGAAAGTTACCCCTTTAGATATGGAGAAATAAAAGCTTTCCTGGACAGATGTAAGCTGAGGGAGTTCATCACCATTAGATCTGCCTCACAGGATATTTTGAAAGGAGCGCTTCACCCTTAAAAAGGAAAAGAAAGGGCAAAAGTGCAGAAAATCTTGAGTAAGGTGATAAATAGACTGAATCAGAAAATCACAACTGTGTATCAGAAGAGGTTGTTAAACACTTAATTAAAGCATAAAGATTAAAAGGAGAAAAAAACAGTAAAAATAACAATAGCTATTTCAATTTGGTAACAAACTTGCAACATAAAAAGGGATATGTGAGATATAAAAACATAAAAGAGGAAGAGAAAATGAATGGAATCTGTATAGGGAAATAAAGACAAATTGTTATCAGCAGAGAAAGGACTATTTTAACTATGATGATTTTTTTTTTTTTTTTTGCGTAGAAGGAGTAGATTTTTGTATAAAAGGATTATTTTAGAAAACATCATGGCAACCACAAAACATAAATATAGCAGAGACAGGAAACATAAAAAAAGAGGGGAATCTGAAAAAAAAAATAGAAAACAGCCAAACTAAAATGGCAGACAGAAACACAAGAACAAAGAAACAATGGAGATGTAGGACAATCGGAAAACAAAAGTTAAAGTGGCACGACTAAGTCATCATCTATCAATAATCATCCTAACGTAAATGCATTTCATTCACCAGTCAAAAACAGAGCAGCTGCATGGATTAAACAATAAGATCCAACTATATGCTGACTCTAGAAGAAACACCTCATCTTTAAAAACAAGCATAGGCTCAAAGAGAAGGGATTGAAGGTGATACTCCAAGCGGGTGGCAGGCAAAATAAAGAGGGTGTAGCCATATTCACGTCAAACAAAATAGACTTCATGCCAAGAGAGAGGTAACAAGAGACAAAGATAGACATTTTATGATAAAGGGGGTAATTTTTAAGAACATATAATCAATTCAGTTCAATCACTCAGTCCTGTCCGACTCTTTGCGACCCCATGAACCGCAGCCCGCCAGGCCTCCCTGTCCATCACCAACTCCCAGAGTTTACTCAAACTCATGTCCACTGAGTTGGTGATGCCATCCAACCATCTCATCCTCTGTCATCCCCTTTTCCTCCCTCTTCAGTCTTTCCCAGCATCAGGTCCTTTTCAAGGAGTCAGTTCTTCAAATCAATTGGCCAAAGTATTGGAGCTTCAGCTTCAGTATCAGCCCTTCCTATGAATATTCAGGCGGGGTGTCCCAACTTCCCGGGAGGCTGAGGCTGGAGGATCGCTTGAGCTCACGAGTTCTGGGCTGCAGTGCGCTATGCCGATCGAGTGTCCGCACTAAGTTCAGCATCAATATGGTGACTTCCCGGGAGTGGGGGACCACCAGCTTGCCTTAGGAGGGGTGAACCGGCCCAGGTCGGAAATGGAGCAGGTCAAAACTCCCGTGCTGATCAGTAGTGGGATCGCGCCTGTAAATAGCCACTGTACTCCAGCCTGGGCAACATAGCAAGACCCTGTCTCTTTTGAGCCTCAGAGTTGATTTCCTTTAAGATTGACTGGTTGGATCTCCTTAAAGTGCAAGGGACTCTCAAGAGTCTTCTCCAATACCACAGTTCAAAAGCAGCAGTTCTTCGGCACTCAGCCTTCTTTATGGTCCAACTCTCACATCCATACACGACCACTAGAAAAACCATAGCTTTGACTAGACGGACCTTTGTTGGCAAAGTAATATCTCTGTTTTTTAATATGCTGTCTGGGTTGGGCATAACTTTTCTTCCAAGGAGCAAACCTCTTTTAATTTTATGGCTGCAGTCACCATCTGCAATGATTTTGGAGACCAAGAAAATACAGTGTGTCACTGTTTACATTGTTTCCCCATCTATTTGCCATGAAGTAATGGACTTCCCAGGTGGCGCTAGTGGTACAGAACCCACCTGCCAATCCAGGAGAGAAGTAAGAGATGCAGGTTCGATTCTTGGGTTGGGAAGATCCTCTGGAGCAGGGCATGGCAATCCTCTCCAGTATTTTTGCCTGGAGAATCCCATGAACAGAGGAGCCTGGCATGTGGTTGCAAAGAGTCAGACACAACTGAGAGACTTTCCGTTTCATTTTCATTTTCAATGGGACTGGATGCTATGATCTTTGTTTTTTGAATGTTGAGTTTTAAGCCAACTTTTTCTCTTTCACTTTCATCAAGAGGTTCTTTAGTTCCCCTTCACTTTCTGCTATAAGGGTGGTGTCAGCTGCATATCTGAGGTTATTGATATCTCTCCCAGAAATCTTGATTCCAGCTTGTGTTTCCTCCAGCCTGGCATTTCACATGATGTGCTCTGCATATAAGTTAAATAAGCAGGGTGACAATATACAGCATCAACATTACAGTTTCTAACTCAATTTGGAACCAGTCAGTTGTTCCATGTCCGGTTCTAACTGTTGCTTTTTGACCTGCATACAGATTTTTCAGGAGTCAGTTAAGGTGGTCTGGTATTCCCATCTCTTGAAGAATTTTCCACAGTTTGTTGTGATCAAGAGCTTTGGTGTAGTCAATAAAGCAAAAGTAGATTTTTTTTCTGGAACTCTTTTGCTTTTTTCTGTGATCTAAAGGATGCTGGTAATTGGTTTCTCTGCCTTTTCTGAATACAGCTAGGACATCTTGAAGTTCTCAGTTCACATACTTTTGAAGCCTCGCTTGGAGAAATTTTAGCATTACTTTGCTGGCACATGAGAGTGCAACAAATGCAGTGTTGAGAGGGAATTTTATAGCAATTCAGCAATTCAAAACTCAAGTAAGTAGTCTAAACTTACATCTAAAGGAAGCAGGAAAAGAAGAAGAAACAGAGCCCAAAGTCAGTATAAGGAAGGAAATAAAGATCATAACAGAAATAAACAAGTGGAGACTAAACACACCAAAGATCAATGAATCTAAGAGCTGATCCTTTGGAAAGATAAATAAAATTGACAAACATTTATTTAGACTCAAGAAAATAAAAAGAGAGAAGGCTCAGATAAATAACATCAGAAATTAAAGAAGAAATTGCAACAGATAAAACAGAAATACAAAAGATGACAAGAGAATACTATGATCAGTTATCCACCAACAAATTGGTCAACATAGAAGAAATGGATAAATTCTTAGAATCATACAAACTTTCAAGACTGAATCATAAAGAAATAGAAAATCTAATTAGACTCGTCAGCAGTAAGGAGATTGAGATAGTAATTTTATAAAGATATTAAAATTAAAAAAATAAAAAACAAAAAATTTAAAAAAAAACAAAGAAAACAAACAACAAAAAAAGTTTCTCAGAAAGCAAAACCCCAGAACTCAATAGCTTTACAGTTAAGACATTTTAAGAAGATTTTAAACATTTTAAGAAGATTCAAACATTTTAAGAATATTTAATACCGATCCTCCTCAAATTCTTCCAAAAAATTGAAGAAGAGGGAATGTTTCCTAAGTTATTTTGCAAGGCTAGCACCATCTTGATACCAATACCAGACCAGTACAGCACACACATACAAAATTACAGGTCAATATCTCTAATGAACAGAGATGGGAATACCTCAACATAATATTAGCAAACCAAATACGACAATATATTATAGTATCATAGACTGTGATCAAGAGGGATTTATTCCAGGGATGTAGGATGGTTCAAATGTGCTAAGCAACTAGCATGATAATCAGATTAACAGCATGAAATATAAAAATCAACTTATCATCTCATTAGGTACAGAAAAAGCTTTTAATAAGATTCAATACTCATTCATGTTAAAACTCTCTACAAACAGTATATAAGGAATGTATCCCACATACTAAAGCTCATATATGAGAAATCCACAGCTAACTTCATACTCAATAGTGAAAAACTGAAAGCTGTCCCTCTAAGATCTAGAGCAAGACAAAGATGCTAACTCTTGCCACTCTTATTCAACCTAGTCTTAACCATAGCATTTAGGCAAGGGAAAAGAAAAGCATCCAAACTTGGATGAAGAAGTAAAACTGTCATCATTTGTGGATAACATGAATATATATATATAGTGGCTTCCCAGGTGTTGCTTGTGGTAAAGAACCTATTTGGAAATGGAGAAGATATGAGAGAAGGAATGGAATGGAGGAGACATGAGAGAAGAGGGTTTGATCCCTGGGTTGGGAAGATCCCCTGAAGGAGAGTATGGCAACCCAAACCAGTATTCTTGCCTGGAGATTCCCATGGACATAGGAGCCTGGCAGGCTACAGTCCATGGGGTCACACAGAGTTGGATAAGACTGAAGTGATGTAGCATGCACACACACACACACACACACACACACACACACACGCACGCATATGTATAACCCTAAAGTCTCCACCACAAACTGATAGAAATGATAAATGAATACAGTAAAATTGCAGGGTAGAAAATCAATATAAAAATCTGTTTAATTTCTATACACTAACAACAAACTAGCAGAATGAAAAATTGAGAAAGCAATCTCTATATCTTCTTTGGAGAGATGTCTATTTTGGTGTTCTATCCAGTTTTTTAATTTTTTTAAAATTGAGCTCTATGAGCTGTCATATATTTTGGAAATTAAGCACTTGGCTGCATTATTTGCAAATATTTTCTCCCATTCCATACATTGTCTTTTCATTTTCTTTATGGTTTCCTTTTTGTGGCTCAGAGGTTAAAGTGTCTGCCTGCAATGCGGGAGACCTGGGTATGATCCCTGGGTTGGGAAGATCCCCTCGAGAAGGAAATGGCAACCCACTCCAGTTTTCTTGCCTGGAGAATCCCATGGACGGAGGAGCCTGGTGGGCTAGTCCACAGGGTTGCAAAGAGTCAGACATGACGGAGTGACTTCACTTTCTTTCTTTCTTTCTTCCTTTCTTTCTGGCAAGCATGTGAGTTTGACTAGTTCCATTTATTTATTTTTGCTTTTATTTCCTTTGCCTTTGAAGACTGATCTAGAAGAGCATTGATATGATTTATCACACAGAATGTTTTGCCTCTGTTCTCTTCTAGGAATTTTATGTGCCGTGTTATATTTAAGTCTTTAAACTATTTTGAGTTTATTTTTGTATATGGTGTGAGGATGTGTTCTAACTTCATTGATTTACATGAAGCCATTCAGCTTTCCCAACAACACTTGCTGAAAGGACTATCTTTTCTCCATTGTATATTCTTGCCTCCTTTATTGAAGAGTAAATGATCTTAGGTGTGTGGATTTATTTCTGGGCTCTATTCTGTTCCATTGATGAACATGTCTGCTTTTTCTTTTGGCAAATACCATATTGTTTTGATTAGTGTAGCTTTGTAGTAGTGTCTAAAGTCTAGTAAGATTGTACCTTCAGTTTGTGTTCTTTTTCCTCAGGTTTGCTTTGACATACAGATGACCAATAGTCACATGGAAAGATACTCAACATCACTAATTATTAAAGAAATCAAAACTGCAATGAGGTATTACCTCACACCAGTCAGAATTGCCATTATCAAAAGGTCTACAAATAATAAACACTAGAGAGGGTGTTCAAACTACCACACAATTGCACTCATCTTGCATGCTAGCAAAGTAATGCTCAAGATTTTCCAAGTGAGGCTTCAACAGTACATGAACTGAGAAATTCCAGATGTTCTAGCTGGATTTAGAAAAGGCAGAGGAATCAGAGATCAAATTGCCAACATCTGTTGAATCATCAAAAATGCAAGAGAGTTCCAGAAAATCATCTACTTCTGCTTTATTGACTACACCAAAGCCTTTGCCTGTGTGGATCATTCTTCAAGAGATGGTAGTACCAGAACACCTTACTTGACTCCTGAGAAATCTGTATGCAGGTCAAGAAGCAACAGTTAGAACTGGACATGGAACAATGGATGGGTTCCAAATTGGGGAAGGAGTATGTCAATGCTGTATATTGTCACCCTGATTATTTAACTTATATGCAGAGCACATCATGTGAAATGCCAGCCTGGATGAAGCACAAGCTGGAATCATGATTGCCAGGAGAAATATCACTAACTTCAGATATGCAGATGATACCACCCTTATAGCAGAAAGTGAAGAGAAATTAAAGAGCCTCTTGATGAACGTGAAAGAGGAGAGAGAAAAAGTTGGCTTAAAACCAACATTCAAAAATCAAAGATCATGGCATGTGGTCCCATTACTTTATGGCAAATAGATGGGGAAACAATGGAAACAGTGACACACTTTATTTTCTTGGGCTCCAAAATCACTGCAGACGGTGACTGCAGCCATGAAATTAAAAGAAGCTTACTCCTGGGAAGAAAAGTTATGATCAACCTAGACAGTATATTAAAAAGCAGAGACATTACTTTGCCGACAAAGGTCCATCTAGTCAAAGCTAAGGTTTTTCCAGTAGTCGTGTATGGATGTGAGAGTTGGACCATAAAGAAGGCCGAGTGCCGAAGAATTGCTGCTTTTGAACTGTGGTGTTGGAGAAGACTCTTGAGAGTCCCTTGGGTGAAAGACGATCAAACCAGTAAATCCTAAAGGAAATCAGTCCTGAATGTTCATTGGAAGGACTGATGCTGAAGCTGAAGCACTGATACTTTGACCACCTGATACGAAGGACTGACTCCTTGGAGAAGACCCTGATGCTGGCAAAGAATGAAGGCCAGAGGAGAAGGGGATGACAGAAGATGAGATGGTTGGATGGCATCACCGACTCAGTGGACATGAGTTTGAGCAAGCTCTGGGAGTTGGTGATGGATAGGGAAGCCTGGTGTGCTGCAGTCCATGGGGTCACAAAGAGTCAGACACAACTGAGTGACTGAACTGAACTGAAGAGAGGATGTGGAGAAAAGAGAAACCTCCTATTCCATGGAAAATAGTATGGAAATTCCTTAAAAACTAAAAATAGAGCTACTATGTGAACCAGTGCTCCCACTTCTGGGCATATACTCAGACAAACCTATAATTCTAAAAGAGACTTGCACCCCAATATTCACAGCAGCACTATTTATAATAGCCAAGACATGGAAACAATCTAAGTGCCCATTAACAGATGCATGGATGAAGAAGATGTGGTCTATATATACAGTGAAATATTACTCAGACAAAAAAGTGAAATTATGCCACTTTCAGAAACATGGATGGACCTAGAGATAATCATACTAAGTGAAGTAAGTAAGACAGAGAAAGGCAAATATTATATGTGGAACCTAAAAAATGATACAAATGTGCTTATTTACAAGATAGAAGCATACTCGCAGACAGAAAACAAATATATGGTCACCAAAGGTGAACAGAGTGGGGAGAATAGATTAGGAACTTGGGATTAACAGATACACATTATTATAGATAAACAACAAGGACCCACTGTATACCATGGGAAGCTGTATTTAATATATCATAATAATCTATAATGAAAAAGCATCCAGGGAAGCAATCTGGTAGCTGCAGCCAGGGCAGCACGGGGATCCCTGAAGCTTTCGGATACTTGCAGCTGAGCAGGGATTTAACTGCCGCCATGTCGAGCAAAAGAGCAAAGACCACGACCACCAAGAAGTGCCCCCAGTGCACAACCTCTAATGTGGTGTCCATGTTCAACCAGTCACAGATTCAGGAGTTCAGGGAGGTCTTCAATATGATAGTTTATAACAGAGATGGCTTCGTCAACAATGAAGACTTGCATGATACACTTGCCTCCCTGGGAGAAAATCCAGCTGATGAGGATCTGGATGCCATGATGATGAGGCTCAGGGTTCCACAAACTTTGCCATGTTTCTCACGAAGTTTGGTGAAAAGTTAAATGGTGCAGATCTGGAAGATGTCATCGGAAATGCTTTTACTTACTTTGATGAAGCAACTGGCGCCATTCAGGAGGATTACTTGAGACAGCTCCTGGCTGCAATGGGAAACCAGTTTACAGGGGAGGAAATGGAGGAGCTGTACAGAGAAGCACCTATTGACAAAAAGGGGAGTTTCCATTATATTGCTTTCATGCACATCCTTAAGCATGGAACAGAAGGCCAAGATGACTGAGAACTTCAGATTCCAGTCAAACTTTCTTTTTGCCGCTCTAAGTACTTCTGCGACTTTTTCCCAGAGCCTATTAAATGCCCTTAGCTTTACAGCTCCACCTTTCTTGTTGTATTTATTTTCAGCCATTTGGGGAACATTCATCTCTATAATCAGACTGGATGTGGGACTTTCTGTCATCTTCAGAATAGAAAATAGGGTAATTTAACTTACCAGCTGCCCCCTACTCTCCCTGCCTCCAATAACTGCAGTCTACAAAGGCTTTGCTGTGACTCAGTGGAGAAGGCAATGGCACTCCACTCCAATACTCTTGCCTGGCAAATCCCATGGATGGAGGAGCCTCGTGGGCTGCTGTCCATGGGGTCGCAAAGAGTCGGACACGACTGAGCTACTTCACTTTCACTTTTCACTTTCATGCATTGGAGAAGGAAATGGTAACCCATTCCAGTGTTCTTGCCTGGAGAATCCCAGGGACGGGGGAGCCTGGTGGGCTGCCGTCTATGGGGTCGCACAGAGTCGGACACAACTGAAGCGACTCAGCAGCAGCAGCAGCAGCAGCAGCAGCAGCAGCAGCAGCAGCAGCAGCGATAAAGAATCTGCCTTCAATGTGGGAGGCCCAGGTTTCATCCTTGGGTGGGGAAGATCACCTGGAGAAGGGAATGACAACCCACTCCAGTATTCTAGCCTGGAGAATCCCATGAACAGAGGAGCCTGTAGGCTACAGTCCATGGGGTCACAAAGGGTCAGACATGATTGAACAACCGACATACACACAAAGTCAATATATTTTTTCAGAGAACGTTAGTCACTCAAATTTTTCTGAACCATAATCAAATGTTATGATAAAAAACCATTTGAAAAAGAATACTTGTGTGTGTAATCACACACACCCACATATCTAAATCACTTTGTTGTATACCTGAAACTAGCACCACACTGTAAATCAACTACATTTCAATAGGAAAAGAAAAAACTCACTTACAATCTCAAAAAATAAAAAAATACCAGGAATAAATTTAAACGCTAAAAACAACACCAGAAATGATAAACTACTGAAAAATAAGACACAAAAATGGGAAAATATTCTGTGCTCATGCATTAGAAGGATTAAACTGTTAAAAATATCCAATTTTTGCTATAATAGTTTATAGATTCAATGCAATCCCTATTAAAAACCCAATGACATTTTTCCCAGAAATAGAAAATTTTAAGTTCATTTACAACCATAAAAGACTGCAAATAGCCAAAGCAATTCTGAGGAAAAAGAACAAAGCTAGAGGCATCATACACTCTGCTTTTAAATTATAATACAAAGCTGAGTGAGTGCTAAGTCGCTTCAGTCATGTCTAGCTCTCTGCAAACCTTTGGACGGTAGTCCACCAGGTTCC
This sequence comes from Ovis aries, assembly GCF_016772045.2. Classification (NCBI taxonomy): domain Eukaryota; kingdom Metazoa; phylum Chordata; class Mammalia; order Artiodactyla; family Bovidae; genus Ovis; species Ovis aries. The sequence continues at coordinate 4,803,253 of NC_056062.1, forward strand.
TCCGTCCATGGGATTCTCCAGTCAAGAATACTGGAGGGGGTTGCCATGGACTCCTCCAGGGGATCTTTGCAATCCAAGGATCAAACCTGTGTCTCTTACATCTCCTGTGTTGGCAGCCAGGTTCTTTACTGCTAGCGCCACCTGGGAAGCCCACTACAAAGCTATATTTAAACAAAATAGCATGGTTTTGGCAGAAAACAGATACATGGATCAATGACATATAATAGAAAGCCCAGAAATAAGTGCATACAAATACTGACAACTAATTTACCACAAAGGAGCAAAGAATATACAATGGAGATAGATAGTCTCTCCAGTAAATGATATTGGGAGAATGGGCCTGCCGCAAACAAAAGAAACTGAAGCAATATCTTACACCATAGACAAAAACTAACTCCAAATGGATTAAAGACTTGAATATAAGACCTGAAACCATAAAACTCTTAGAACAAAACATAAGCAATACATTGTCTGATATTGGTCTTAGCGATCTTTCTGGATTTGTCTTTTCAGACAAGGGAAACAAGCAAAAATAAACAAACGGAACTGCACCAGACTAAAAAGCTTCCACACAGAAAAAGAAACCATCAACAAGATGAAAAGACAGCCCACCAAATGGGAGATTATTAGAAAACCATGTAATCAGTGAAGGATTAATATAAAAAATACATGAAAAACTCACACAACTCAAGAACATCAGCAATAAAAAAAAAAAAAACCCAAAGCTAGTTAAAAGTGGGCAGAGGATCTAAATAATAATTTTTCCAAGAAGAAAAATGACTTAAAGACACTTGAAAAGATATTCAACATCACTAATTATTGGGGAAATGCAAGTCAAAACCACAATGAGATATCACCTCACATCCATAAGAACAGCTGTTATCAAAAAAGATTAGAAATAGCAAGTGTTGGACAGTATGTGGAGGAAAAGGAACCTTCATATATTGTAGATGGAAATGCATATTGGTGCAGCCAATGTGGATAACAACATAGAGGGTCCTCAAAATATTAAGAATAGAACTTCTGTATGATCTAGCTGTTTCACTTCTGGGTATTTATCTGAGAATATGAAAACCTTAATTCAAAACTATGCCTGCACCTCTATGTTCATTGCAACATTGTTTACAATAGCCAAGATATGGAAACAACCTCACTGTCCATATGGATGAACAGATTCCACACTGGAATACTACTCGGCCATAAAAAGATGAAATCATGCCATTTGTGACACACAGATGGGCCTTGAGGGTATTATACTAATGATATAAGTCAGACGGGGAAAGAAAAATACCGTATGACCACACTTGTATGTAGAATTTTAAAAAAATAAATAAATGAACAAACAAAACCCGGGGAGCAGAATAGTGGTCACCAAAGGAAAAGGGGAGAGGAAAGGAGGTGTAGTGGTAAAAGGTTAACCGTATGGTAATGGATGGACACCAAACCAGGTGGTGAGCGCCCTGCAGTGTAAGGAGAAGTATAGTGTTTTACACATGAATCATGGACTGTTATAAGCCAGTGTTGCTGTTGTGTGGTCACTAAGTAGCGTCTGACTCTTTGTGAACCTGTGGACTACAGCACAGCAGGCTTCCCTGTCCGTTGTCTCCTGGAGTTTGCTCATACTAATGTCCACTGAGTTGATGATGCCATCCAACCATCTCATCTCTGCCATCCCCTTCTCCTCCTGCCCTCAATCTTTCCCAGCATCAGGGAGTTAGCTCTTTGCATCAGGTGGCCAAAGTATTGGAGCTTCAGCTTCAGCATCAATCTTTTCAATGAATATTCAGGGTTGATTTCCTTTAGGATTGACCTGTTTGATCTTGCAGTCCAAGGGACTCTCAAGAATCTTCTCCAACACCACAGTGCAAAAGCATCAATTCTCAGCACTCAGCCTTCTTTTTGGTTCAACTCTCACTTTTGACCATGAACAGTACGAAAAGCCAGCAGTACCTCAATTAAAAAAAAAAAAAAGTTAGCTTGAATACTACTGACATATTTTGAAGCATGCTTTTTTAGTTACTTTCAAGGTAAATTTTATGCCTTCTTGTGATTAGTTACTTCAGTGTACACAGAATTTTGAAACTGAAGATGCTACTAAAGGACGTTTTCACTTTGTTGAGCACGTGCAATGCTTTCTTAAAGGAAATCATTAGGTTGGAAGTCTGCATAACTCAATTGTTTCTGTACTTCACAATATATATCTTGCTGATCAGTGTACATCATTTTCCTGTGTCTTTTCAATGCTCATCTCAAGAATTCCAAGCCTCAGTTTGTCAAATGCAGCAGCAAGTACTGTAACTACTAATGTTGTTGTTTTAGTTGCTAAGTTGTGTCCTACTCTATGTGACCCCATGAACTGTACCCCACCAGGCTCCTCTGTCCCTGGGGTTTCCCAGGCAAGATACTGGAGTGGATTGCCATTTCCTTCTCCTGGGGATCTTCCTGACCCAGGGATCGAACCCAAGTCTTGGCAGATGGATTGTTTACTGCTAAGCCATTAAGGAAACCCTAATAAAACATGTTACTAATACTAAATAAGTGTTACATACACCGTGCTAACTACTGTTCCAAGTACTTTCAGTGCATTGTTGATTAACCTTCAACAAAAGTCTTATAAAATATTGTTGTTCCCGTTTAGTAGATGAGGAATTTCAGGCACAGTGAGGATAACTGCACAGATCATTCAGAGAAGTCAGGGTTAGATCTACAGAACTTCAAGTGAATCAGAAAGCTCTGATTTTATGTAAAATCTTCAGGTCTGTTAATGTTGGTAACTAACTCATAAATTTTAAATATTGTGTGGATCAACAAAATTCCGGCAAAAGCCAATATATCTGCCCACTGAATGCAGCATGCTGTATGCATTCAGTTTTTTGACTTAAGACTTTTAGGATTTTTTGCTCACTTACATCTTCCAAGTACTCCTGTCTTCGCTTATCACTGCTGCCTCTTCTTCATCTTTCTATGAGCCATTTATCATACTCTGATATCTACATTATTAAATTGAGTTTGTTCATGTGTTTCTTCTTACATTTCTGCAATTTAAAGGGACAAATAAGTGCAATCGAAGGAGGGAGACTGTGGGCAATGGAAATACATTTATTTATCAAAAAAAATTCACATATAAGTAGACCCATGCACATGTTCAAGGGTGAACTGTACACTGAAATAAATTTATGAAGATAAGGAAAATGAAAATATTCTGAGATGAATCAGGCAATCTTATAAAGAAGCTGTTCCTTGCCTCTTACCCTCTAACAGGTTTTTTTGGGGGCGAATTTCTGCAGTGCTGTCTCATTAGTGGGGTACATTGTTTATTGTAGGCTTATGTTATCTCTCATCTCCATCCTGTTGTCTGTAACCTCCTTTCAGAATTTGAAAACCCCTCATTTGAAGTCCTTCCCCATGCTCTTTCTTGTGTGACATTGGTCACATTTATGCTCTTTTCTTCCTTTCTTTTTTTCGCATATATATTGTTAGTGGTACTAGTCTTCACATTTCATCTGCACTTTAATTGGGATATTTCATTTGAATCTTTAGGCTTGTCAATTTTATGCTGTCTTGCTCACAACATCCAGCAGAGAAATCAGTCTCATCAGTTCTTTCCTCTCCGAATTGACATGGTTGAAGTGCTCTATAGGAAAGGTAGGGTTTTAGTCCAGAAATAGAGAGCATATTCATGAACTGAAGGGCTGGTGTGTGACCTGCAAAACCAAAAACAGGATTGACTAAACTGGGACATCTCTGCCTCTTCCTGCTGCACTAAAATAGAATCTATCCGGGTGACCCCATTTGTAGTCTGCTGTTTGAGGGCTTTGTGATAAGCGCTAAATAATTTCAGGGAATACAATCTAAATGATTGCAGGATTTAAAAGTATATATATCTCTGGAATTCCTCTAAATGTATAACTGATGCTACATTATAATTTTTTAAAGAAATCGTTGTTGACTTTTTTTGTAGTTCAAACATCCCCCCTCAATTTTGGTGAATGATCCCTTTTTATTCATATCCAATAATGTTAGCCAACCAAATATATAGAATAATACATTATATTTTATCTGTATGTTCCCAATATCCTATGTATAGTTGTTTCATACTGAGAGGGGAAAAAAAAAAAAAAAAGACTTTTAAGGCCAAAGAAAAATGCAGGAGGCAAAGCAGAAAGGGAGCTCCTGAAGCTCTTCCTGCATCAGGATTTTGCAAGCAACTCGATGAGAAACTGCCCAGGAGCTAAGAATGATTTCTAAGTGTTTAGATGGTTGAACAAAATCAAAGGAAAAATAAATTCTGTGACATGTAGAAATTATATAAGATTCCAGTTGCAGTGTCTATCATGTACTGGAATTGTGTGTAGTCGATGGCTACTTTCAAGTTATAGCAACTGAGTTCAGTAATTGCACAAGTGACCATGTGGCTCTCAAAGACTAAAATATTGATCATCTGACCATTTCCAAAAACACTTCTGATCCCTAACCCACAGTAACTTCTTTTTGCTATAATATTTTATTCTTAATTTACAAAAATCAGTGTATTTGATGGATTGCCAACTCATTCTCTTCTAGTCCAGCTACAAGTTTTTGCACCCCAGATCATTCATTTACATGTAGGTGCTCTGCAAAATTACTTTCAGTCTTAAAGCAAACTCTTTATCCATATTTCTGTCTCTGTGCAAAAAACATCTTGAGGCTGCACCCAGACTTTGGCAAAATGGGGAGGAAGAGACAGAAGTGAGATTGGTCTTGGGAAATACTCCCAGTGTGCCTCAATACTCTCTTTTATTGAGCCTCCACAGCCCTTGATGGAAGTCATTTAAACTGACAGCTTGCTGCCCAGCAGTAATAAATAGCATATAAGGTGATATGTAATGCAAATTCCACACTCATTATACTGGCATGCAATGCCTGCTACAACCTATTCTTCTTGTCTTGTCTCCCATATCCTTCACTTCTGTCGTAACAAGCTTCTCATTCCTCCCTATATGACTTTTGCCTTTCCACTGACTCAATTGACTTGAGTTTGGGCCAGCTCTGGGAGGTGGTGAAGGACAGGGAAGCCAGCTGTGCTGCAGTCATTGGGGTCACAAAGAGTTGGACACAACTGAATGGCTGAACAACAACAACCAGACCTCCCTGCTCATCATCATTATTTCTGGTTTTTAATCTACTCAAAATTTCAGATGCCATCACTCTATGGTTCAGATCATATATCATCTTGATTCATTTCATTTCAATGGTATGAAAATTTCATGTCTTCAAGATCAGAAACTAATTGAAGAGTTTTCATGTCACTTAGTTCAGTTCAGTTCCATTCAGCCACTCAGTCATGTCTGACTCTTTGTGACCCCATGGACTGCAGCACGCCAGGCTTTCTTGTCCATCACCAACTCCCAGAGCCTACTCAAACTCATGTCCATTGAGTCAGTGATGCCATCCAGCCACCTCATTCTCTGTCTCTTCTCCTCCTGCCTTCAATCTTTCCCAGCATCAGGATCTTTTCCAATGAGCCATTTCTTTGCATCAGATGGCCAAAGTTTTGGAGTTTCAGCTTCAGCATCAGTCCTTCCAAAGAACACCCAGGACCGATCTCCTTTAGAATAGACTGGTTGGACCTCCTTGCAGTCCAAGGGACTCACAAGAGTCTTCTCCAACACCACAGTTCAAAAGCATCAATTCTTTGGCACTCAGCTTTCTTTATAGTCGAACTCTCACATACATACATGACTACTGGGAAAAACATAGCTTTGACAAGATGGACGGTTGTTGGCAAAGTAATGTCTCTGCTTTTTAATATGCTGTCTAGGTTGGTCATAGCTTTTCTTACAAGGAGCAAGTGTCTTTTAATTTCATGGCTGCGTCACCATCTGCAGAGATTTTGGAGCCCAAGAAAATTAATCCTGTCATTGTTTCCATTGTTTCCCCAACTATTTGCCATGAAGTAATGAGACCAGATACCATGATCTTAGTTCTTTGAATGTTGAGCTTTAAGCAAAGTTTCACTCTCCTCTTTCACTTTCATCAAGAGGCTCTTCAGTTTCTCTTCACTTTCTGTCATAAGGGTGGTGTCATCTGCATATCTGAGGTTATTGATATTTCTCCCAGGAATCTTGATTCCAGCTGTGCTTCATCCATCCTGGCATTTCACATGATGTACTCTGCATATAAGTTAAATAATCAGGGTGACAATACACAGCCTCGATGTACTTCTTTCCCAATTTGGAAAAGGAGTCTGTTGTTCTATGTCCAGTTTTAACTGTTGCTTCTTGACCTGCATACAGATTTCTCAGGAGGCAGGTAAGGTGGTCTGGTATTCCCATCTCTTGTGCACTTATTCCTCATTAGATAAATGCCCAAGCCATTATTAGCTATGACCTTTGTATTATTGGTCTTAGGTTTAGGGGTAGAAAACTGAACTATCTTGGGTGCCATTCTGGTTTTGTTTATGTTTGATTCATGGAATAAAAAATATATAAAATACAGAGAATTGCAGGCTCCCAACCCCAGCCACTGGAGATGATGTCTATTTTTAGGGGATAAAAGGGCAGAAGTTGTGGTTTCTGATGAGACTATTCACATGCTCCTTGAGTATTAATCCCATTAATTCTTAACAGGAAGCAAAGTTTCAAGTGAATCCTTAAACTAATAGAAAGGATTAGCCTGGAAAACAGAACTTTAAGAGGGAAAATTGGACTTATTAGCAGTCCTGCATTTTTGTTTGCTTTATTTTAAACTATTTTTGTTTCCTGATTCATTGGTTTCTGCTTTTATCTCAATTTCTGTTGTAGTTCCTCCGTTTTGTTTAAAATTTTATTTATTTTTCATTTTTTGGCCACACTACATGTCACATGGGATCTCAGTTTCATGACCAGGGATCAGACTTGCATGCCCTGCATTGGAAGTGCAGAGTCTTAACCACTGGACCACCATGGAAGTCCCCGTTAGCCTCATCTTACAGACAAGAGTGGAAACATCTCCATATTTACTATAAGATTCAGGATATAAAACCTGGGCTTCCCTCCTCACAATCACTCTTTGCCTGTGACTTTCTGATACATCATTTTAAAGTTATCTGGTTTCACAGTGATTCACAGTATGAGAAATACCTGTAACACATAATCCTGGCAGGTTACCTCGTGAGTCAACCAACTTTAGTTCAGTTCAGTTCAGTTCGGTTCAGTCGCTCAGTCGTGTCCAATTCTTTGCGACCCCATGAATCACAGCACACCAGGCCTCCCTGTCCATCACCAACTCCCGGAGTTCACTCACACTCACGTCCATTGAGTCGGTGATGCCATCCAGCCATCTCATCATCTGTCGCCCCCTTCTCCTCCTACCCCTAATCCCTCCCAGCATCAAAGTCTTTTCCAATGAGTCAGCTCTTCACATGAGGTGGCCAAAGTACTGGAGTTTCAGCTTTAGCATCATTCCTTCCAAAGAACACCCAGGACTGATCTCCTTTAGAATGGACTGATTGGATCTCCTTGCAGTCCAAGGGACTCTCAAGAGTCTTCTACAACACCACAGTTCAAAAGTATCAATCCTTCGGCGCTCAGCTTTCTTCACAGTCCAACTCTCACATCCATACATGACCACTGGAAAACTATAGCCTTGACTAGACGGACCTTTGTTGGCAAAGTAATGTCTCTGCTTTTGAATATGCTATCTAGGTTGGTCAAAACTTTCCTTCCAAGGAGTACGGGTCTTTTAATTTCAACCAACTTAATTACCTAAAAAACTGGCATATTTTAAGGCATTGTTAATACCTCCAACTCAATCTCATAGCTGTGTTTATATTACGGAAGAACCTTTTGTATTTATTATAGTCTCCCATTTTTAGTGAAAACATGCAAACCTGTCACAGAAGAGAAATGGGTGCAGTGATCTTTGACATGCCCTGTTTCAGAGCAATGGCCATATTTTGATTAATATTATTTATTACAGTAAGAAAATAATTATATAGCAGGGTGATAGCAAGTTCGGGATTTTCTTTAAAATATGCCATAGAAAACTGCAAGTTCTACTTTTAAATTCAGTTTTTATTATACCTTCTAACTCTGCCAGGCAGAATTCCTTACTTATCTTTTCTGCTTCACAATATTTTGTTAGTAATAGTAGTTAGCGTATTGTTCAGTTCAGTTCAGTACAGTCGCTCAGTCGTGTCCGACTCTTTGCGACCCTATGAATCATGGCACGACAGGCCTCCCTGTCCATCACCAACTCCCAGAGTTTACCCAAATTCATGTCCATCGAGTCGGTGATGCCATTCAGCCATATCATCCTCTCTCATCCCCTTCTCCTCCTGCCCCCAATCCCTCCCATCATCAGGGTCTTTTCCAATGAGTCAACTCTTTGCATCAGGTGGACAAAGTATTGGAGTTTCAGCTTTAGCATCATTCCTTCCAGAGAAATCCCAGGGCTGATCTCCTTCAGAATGGACTGGTTGGATATCCTTGCAGTCCAAGGAACTCTCAAGAGTCTCCTCCAACACCATAGTTCAAAAGCATCAATTCTTCGGTGCTCAGCTTTCTTCACAGTCCAAATCTTTTATCCATATATGATTACTGGAAAAACCATAGCCTTGACTAGATGGACCTTAGTCGACAAAGTAATGTTTCTGCTTTTGAATATGCTATCTAGGTTGGTCATAACGTTCCTCCCAAGGAGTAAGTGTCTTTTAATTTCATGGCTGCAATCACCATCTGCAGTGATTTTGGAGGCCCCCCCCAAAAAAAGTCTGACACTGTTTCCACTGTTTCCCATCTATTTCCCATGAAGTGATGGGACCGGATGCCATGATTTTCGTTTTCTGAATGTTGAGCTTTAAGCCAGCTTTTTCGCTCTCCTCTTTCACTTTCTTCAAGAGGCTTTTTAGTTCCTCTTGACTTTCTTCCATAAAGGTGGTGTCATCTGCATATCTGAGGTTACTGATATTTCTCCTGGCAGTCTTGATTCCAGCTTGTGCTTCTTCCAGCCCAGCGTTTCTTATGATGTACTCTGCATATAAGTTAAATAAGCAGGGTGACAACATACAGCCTTCCTATTTGGAACCAGTCTGTTGTTCCATGTCTGGTTCTGTTGGTTCTTGACCTGCATATAGGTTTCTCAAGAGGCAGGTCAGGTGGTCTGGTATTCCCATCTCTTTCAGAATTGTCCACAGTTTATTGTGATCCACACAGTCAATGGTTTGGCACAGTCAATAAAGCAGAAATAGATGTTCTTCTGGAACTCTCTTGCTTTTCCATGATCCAGTGGATATGTGCTATTTGATCTCTGGTTCCTCTGCCTTTTCTAAAACCAGCTTGAACATCTGGAAGTTCACAATTCACATATTGCTGAAGCCTGGCTTGCAGTATTTGAGCATTGCTTTACTAGCGTGTGAGATGAGTGCAATTGTGTGGTAGTTTGAGCATTCTTGGCATTGCCTTTCTTTGAGATTGGAATGAAAACTGACCTTTTCCAGTCCTGTGGCCACTGCTGAGTTTTCCAAATGTGCTGGCATATTAAGTGCAGCACTTTCACAGCATCATCTTTCAGGATTTGAAATAGCTCAACTGTAATGCCATCACCTCCACTAGATGTGTATTGTATCCTAATATATATTTCTGTCTTCTCAGGACTATGAGCTTCTGGAAGATTATATGTCATATATCTGCAAAGAAAAGTACCTCAGTTAAATGTTAGCTTTGGATAGATTATATGTGATATTTGAAAATAAGTTAGTTTGGGGTCTGTTTCTTTAAGTTTTTTATTCTTTCTAATCGATTCAGTTCAGTCTCTCAGTCGTGTCGAACTCTTTGCAATCCGATGCACTGCAGACCCCATGGACTGCAGAAAGAAACTACTGTGTCTAATACTTTGTGTTTCGTTTTCCCTGCCAAGTATGTGCTGGCTTTTTGTCAGTTATTGTTCTAGGCATGGGCTTCCCCAGAGAATCTACCTGCAAGTTAAGAGCCCCAGGAGATGCAGATTCTATCCCTTGGTTGGGAAAATCTCTTGGAGGAAGGCATGGTAACCCACTCCAGTATTTTTACCTCTAGAATCCATGGGCAGAGGAGTCTGGAGGTCTCCAGTCCATAGAGTCTTGGAGTCGGGCACGACTGAAGCAACTTAGCATGCATACACACACATTCTAAGCATTAGGAAATATATTGAGGGAAAAACAGAACAAAATTCCTGTTCTCATGGAGCTTATATTCTCATGGGATGAATCAGACAAAAAATGTAAAGAAGAAAAAGAGGAAGGAAGAGGAAAAAAGGAGGAGGAAGAGAGAAGATGGAGAAGAAAGAAAAATAATAATAGTAATAGAGATCAGCAAAGTTTGTACATAATTTGGAGGTGAAGCAAGCTAATGAATGATTCCTAATGGGGAAAATCTTGTTAAAGAGGGAAGAATGCAGAGAAGATATAATATATCTGTGTTCTGGGTCAGACTTCTAGCCGTGAAAATTTCGTTTCAGAAGAAAAAAAGAAGTACCTGAAACCTCATATCCAAGATGTGTAAAAGCCTTTCTGCTGCTGTAGGTGGTGGATAGACAGAGCACTAGCCTCTCAGTCTCCCCCTGACAACTCACTGGCTGCCTTTGTCCCTGAAGAAATAGTGATGTAATACCCAGCATGGTGACTGTAGTTAATACTATTACACTGTAGGTCTCGAAAGTTCTCATTGCAGGAAAATAAATTCTGTAACTATATATGGTGATGGATGTTCACTAGATGGATTGTGGTGGTTCATTTTGCAAAATATACAAATATCAAATCGTTATGCTGCATACCTGAAACTAATATAATATCTTATGTCAATTATATCCCAATAAAAAATCTATTATCTGTAGACTTGCCAGAGAAGGTGGTAGAATGTATTTAAAGGTAAATATTTAAACTATGAAAGAGTGGGTAATTCATGGGTCAATTTCTCATTTTTTGGCCAAGTCATGTGGCACATAGGATCTTAGTTCCCCAACCAGGGGTTGAACCTGTGCCCCTGCAGTGGAAGCATGGAATCTTAACCACTAGACCACCAGATAAAGTCCTCATGGGTCAAATGACAGGTTAGGATGTTCAGAACACAACTTCAAAGAGGAAGCAGAACATAGGTCTTTGGCAGAGAGAAATAAATATGAAAATAAATATGAAATAAATATGAAAAATGGGGAGTCTGTCGAAATGTAAGGATCATGTCGATTGGAGGAGTTTTTGCCCTGTCTCTTACATCTAGAATTATCATCAAAGCTACAACAAGGCTTATTCATGTTGAGGTTTGGCAGAAAACAGAAAAATTCTGTAAAGCAATTATCCTTCAATAAAAAATAAATTAAAAAAAGAATCACCATCATCGCCATCATCTTTAAGGTAAAGAATGGCTTTTTCTCTACATTATATAAATGTAAATAAGTGATCTTTGGAATAATTTTTGTTCTTCGGTGCCGAACAATATGATATCATTAACACCAGTGTACTTGCTCACAAATACAGTATTAGGTTTTGCTCCTTTGTCTTCCCTTCCAGGAAGATTACCACACTACAGCACTCCAGCGTAGAGGTTAAAGGGAAGGGGAAAGAAGTCACATTGGGTCATTTCATCCTTCTCAGGAAAAGTAGAAGACTGACTTGAGGAAAGGAAAAAAAGAGGTCTGGAGAGGCAATGAAAAGTGTCACATAAACAAAATGGATTTTAATAATGTAGCCTATAGACATTCTCAATCCTTACTACTTAAAAAAAGAAAAAAAGTCTTATTTTCTTCCTTATTAGCAGTAATGAGTAAGTAATACTCTTGCTATGCCCCTGAAAATTTACTCATTTAATCTCAAAATACTTATTTATCTTTAGTCATAAGTATTGCTATTATTATTGTTTGTGTTATTTTTATTTGCAAATCCACAACACTAGCGAAAGTGGTTAGTGTTGAACCACCTAGATGAACACCAGAATTCTGATGAAATAAAATTTCAGATAACGAGTAAAGATGATGGGACTCTTTAATACACTGGGAAAAAGTAATAAGTCGGATGTGACAAAAACATCTAATGTTCCAGGAAGGTTGTTGCTCTTAGCATCGATTCTGTACTGGGATCATGATGATGATAATCTATTACCAGTCCATCCAAGGAAGGTAATTGTTATATCTAATGATTGCTTTGGGGAAGAAAAGGGTGACTATTCTTAGGTGAAATTGATGCTTCTACCCTGATGCAGATCAGGGACTAGGAATTTAGTGGATGTGACAGCTCCTTTGCTGGAGAACACTGCTTTTTAGCCCTGGAGTCAGGAAGTAGTCAAAAGGATCAATCAGGTAACATCTGAGTTGCATATCTTTCACTCTGTGAAACAGAGAATTCAATTCCTTCTGTTTGGGAAGACAATGTGATTTAGTCAACTGTGGAATAAAGAAATAATGAAAGATTCAAGCCTGAAATAAGAGGACAGGAGTGCATGCTAAGTAGCTTCAGACATGCTCAACTCTTTGCAACCCTACAGACTATAGGACAGCTATAAATAAAAGTGAGATCCTTCCATGTAAAATCCTCCTGTATTCAGGGATAGACATCAATCAACCGTTTCCACCTCTTGGTTTTCCCCCTCGCTCATTCCTGGGGAGATGCCCTCCTTCTGTGGCCTGAGGAGCTGGATGCCTTCATGAGATATTACCTGTAGAACTGCCTTTCACAGGCTGCTTCAGACCCAGTCTACTCTCTTTCCTTATTAAGATCCCCAGATTTTCTTCTCTGTCATCATGATGTCACACTGGATTTTATGGCCTGAATATCTCCCCTTACCCTCCATTCACATGTTGAAGTCCTAACCCTAGTGCCTAAGAATGTGACCATGTTTGGAAATAAGTTTGCAAAGTGTTTGCAGATTATCAGGTTAAGATAAGATCATTAGGGTGGGCCCTAGTCCAACATGACAGTGGCCTTATAAATTGGGGAAATTTAGACACAGAGCTGAATCACAGAGAGAACACAGTGTAAAGATGGAGGAAGAAATTGGGTGGTGCCTTTACAAGTCAAAATAACCCAAAGAAGGCCAGCAAAGCACCAAAAGCTAAGAAAGAGGCATGGAACAGACATCAGACATTTGAGAAAAGCCTGTAACACGAATACAGAGACCCAAAGGTAAATATCAGGAAAGCAGAATTTGTGAAATAAACTCCAGAGACAATACAGGAACAGAGGGATATATCAACAAATTCTACACTATTCATAGAAGAATCCTAGAAGATGCTGCTTTTGTAATAGTGATAATAATAACACTACCCAAGTAGCTATAAAAGTGGGTCTATTATTCTGTAAAATGGAAAGAAGTCTCAGAAATGTAAAATACAGCAGCAGAAATAGAGCACAACTAACAGACATAAAACATTGAAGACATTTTTCAGAAAGTAGGAACAAAGGGTAAAATAGGAACAAAAGTGAATGGAAAATAGGGGAATATATGTTTAAAAAGCAGAGGCTCAATCCAGGAGTCCTAATATTTGACAGATCAGGGCTCTGGGCAGCGAAACCAAAGTCAATGGGACAGGAGAGATCATCAACAGATCTTTCATACAGCCTTCCTGTTGAAGAAGCCATCCAATTTCATACTCAAATCACCAGCCGAATGTGAGGACAGAAGAAATACTTTTTACACATGCAGGCCTCAAAACTATCTTCTTTATACTTTCTTAAGGAATGGATTGAGAAGGTGCTCCACCAAAACTAGAGAGTAAACGATAAAAGAGAAGTCTCAGGGTCAGCGGAAAAAGGGTCTTAACAAAGGAATTGGGTGAAGGGAATGCCAAGCCTTCTGGTGGAAGGAAGTGCCAGGCCTTCAGCTGGGTAATCCTGAGTTAGAGCAGGGGAACTGGGGGCCACCCCTTGGAAGTCTCCCCCAAAAGAGCACAGTGAACTGGTGAGATACCTGATGTGTTTGTACTGAGATGAACCTGAAAGCTAGGAGATTTTTTTAAATTGTTTATTTTTCATTGAAGGATAATCCCTTTACAATATTGGTTTGATTTATTAGTGATGAATGTATAGAAGGTAAGCAAGCAAACCAAATGAAGTAAACAAATAAGCAATAGTAAGAAACAAAAACATCCCAGTCAAATATAAACACTAGGAAAAGTAAATGAAAATTAAATATTACAAAGAAAGAAAATATAATTACATATATACCATGTGAACGAACTCTAACTATGTATATATAATCACAATTTTTAAAAAAATAAATATTGACTTAATAAAAAACTTTGATATAACCATATTGTGAGAATGAGGTAAGATGTACATATGTTTAAGAGATGTGGTTTAAGAGATCTAAAAAAAGCAATAGAGTTCCAGAAAAACATCTATTTCTGCTTTATTGACTATGCCAAACCCTTTGACTGTGTGGGTCACAATAAACTGTGGAAAATTCTGAAAGAGATGGGAATACCAGACCACATGACCTGCCTCTTGAGAAATCTGTATGCAGGTCAGGAAGCAACAGTTAGAACTGGACATGGAACAACAGACTGGTTCCAAATAGGAAAAGGAGTGCGTCAAGGCTGTATATTATCACCGTGCTTATGTAACTTCTATGCAGAGTACATCATGAGAAATGCTGGACTGGAAGAAACACAAGCTGGAATCAAGATTGCTGGGAGAAATATCAATAACCTCAGATATGCAGATGACACCACCCTTATGGCAGAAAGTGAAGAGGAACTAAAAGCCTCTTGATGAAAGTGAAAGAGGAGAGTGAAAAAGTTGGCTTAAAGCTCAGCATTCAGAAAACGAAGATCATGGCATCCGGTCCCATCACTTCATGGGAAATAGATGGGGAAACAGTAGAAACAGTGTCAGACATTTTTTTTGGGGGGGGGGCGGGGAATCCAAAATCACTGTAAATGGTGATTGCAGCCATGAAATTAAAAGACGCTTACTCCTTGGAAGAAAAGTTATGACCAACCTAGGTAGTATATTCAAAAGCAGAGACATTACTTTGTCGACTAAGGTCCATCTAGTCAAGGCTATGGTTTTTCCAGTGGTCATTATGGATGTGAGAGTTGGACTGTGAAGAAAGCTGAGCACTGAAGAATTGATGCTTTTGAACTGTGGTGTTGGAGAAGACTCTTGAGAGTCCCTTGGACTGCAAGAAGATCCAACCAGTCCATTCTAAAGGAGATCAACCCTGGGATATCTTTGGAAGGAATGATGCTAAAGCTGAAACTCCAGTACTTTGGCCACCTCATGCGAAGAGTTGACTCATTGGAAAAGACTCTGATGCTGGGAGGGATTGGGGGCAGGAGGATGCTGGGGTCCAGCTCCAGTGGATCCAGGGTGATTCGAAGGGGAGACGGATAGATGAGGAAAACTTATGTATTTAGAGATATAAGATTAGATTAGGAAGAAATAGTGTAGTAGGAAAACTAAGTGGAGAAAAGAGGCTGAATAATTTGGTATACGTGGAAAGCCAATAAAGTTCCAGACAAGGAACTTGCACCATCTACATTAGGCCACCGGCGTCCGTTTGAATATCGAAGAGTGCCCCGCCTTGGCCTCTCTCTCTTATGGATCTTAGAAGCCGGGACAAGTAGACATGGCGAGCCTCCACGCCCCAGATGGGAATTCAGCTGAAAAAGGGGAGAAAAAGAATGACATGGGGAAGCCCAACATCGGTGCAAGACTCCAAAAATCTTATTTTTCAAAATCAGCTTATATACCCCAACTTATACATAAAGAAATAATGGAATATGCAGAGTTATGCAGGGGCAGCAGTCCTGACCCTCATTGAGACAAGGCTTTCTTTTTGCATACCCTCCCATATACAAAAGGTCTCAGGTGGTTTACATTATCTTCTGGCCAAGAGGCCTGTTAACATTTTTATGGCTCTCTTCCTGGATAATTGTCTATCAACCAGAAAACTCCTTTTCCCTAGAAGAGTTTTTTCTTTACTCTGCATCACCCTCAAAGTACTAAATAAAGTTACATTCCTGTAGAACAAAGGTGCAGTGGGTTATAACAAAGAAAGTACTTAACTCAAAGATCTAATGTTGCTAATACCAGGTCTACTACCTGTTTTTCTATATACCAACTATATCTAAAAATAAAAGATATGAAAATTTGGCTGCAGGTATTGGCTCAACAAATGAAACCTTTAATCAGTCCTATTCTAATGATTTTGACTCCTTGGAAGCCCCTACATTCCTAGGATGTTTTAAGCTTCCTGTGCCTCCTGCGGTCAGGAGGCCTCAAACAATCACATGCGCAGCTGTACATGTTCTGCAGGCAGGCTAGAAAGCCATCAGAGGGGTTTTTTGATTGAAACACTCATATTATGCCCAGGAGATTTATTATCTAAAAGCTAATTTTTTCCAGAAAAAGGTGGTGGGGGGACAGCCCCCTGTTAATGACAGGAGAGTAGGTGGAAAGCATAACAGTAAAGCAGGCAGACTTTGGTCTTGGCGGGTGGATGCTCAGGAAATTATAGGGGGAACCCCTGAAACCTGATCACGTCCTTCCATTTTGTCAGGCTTCCTTCCGCATGACCTTGTCACGGGCAGGATTCCTCACGCTGGCCCCCGGCAGGAGGAGAAGGGGACGACCGAGGATGAGATGGGTGGATGGCATCATGGACTCGATGGATGTGAGTCTGAGTGAACTCCGGGAGATGGTGATGAACAGGGAGGCCTGGCGTGTTGCGATTCATGGGGTCGCAATGAGTCGGACACGACTGAGAGACTGAACTGAACTGAAAACACATTTTTAAAACATGTGGTTTCAGAGATTTTAAAAATGTGCTTCTGTGTAGGATGCCAATCGATAGTATAAAAAAAAATAAAAAAAAAATAAAAAATAATGATATACTATTTATAAGTCTGCTATTTAGAAGTGGGAAGAAAAAATATTAGGACAAAGAGAGGTGCTCAGTCGCTCAGTCATGTGTGACTCTTTGTGACTGCATGGACTGTAGCCCTCCAGGTTCCTGTGTCCATCGGATTTTCCAAGCAAGAAAACTGGAGTGGGTTGCCATTTCTTCCTCCAGGGGATCTTCCTGACCCAGGGATCGAACCCATGTCTCCTGTATCTGCTACATTGGCAGGCGGATTCTTCACAGCTAAGCCACCAGGGAAGCCCAGAATAAAGAGAGAATATAGCTTAAAATGATTACCCGTTGGTAGTGGAAATAACCAGTAAGGAAAGATGAGGCAGGACACTGATATTTTTTGTTGTAAGCCTTGCAATTGTATTTCACTTCTGAAATGTATGTTCTTGTTTAGTCACTAAGTGGTGTCCACCTGTTTGTGACTCCCATGGACTGTAGCCTGCCAGGCTCCTCTGTCCACAGGATTTCCCAGGCAAGAATATGGAGTGGGTTGCCATTTCTTTCTCCAAGGGATCTTCCTGACCCAGGGATCGAATTCACGTCTCCTGCATTGGCAGGCAGATTCTTTACCATTGAGCCACCTGAGAAGTCCTCTAAAACATATGAAAGTGAAAGTGTTAGTTGCTCAGTCCTGTCCTACTCTATGCAACCCCATGGACTGTAGCCCTCCAGGCTCCTCTGTCCCTGGGGTTTTCCAGGCAAAAGTACTGGAGTGGGTTGCCATTCCCTTCTCCAGGGATCTTCCCAACCCCAGGGATCGAACCCGGGTCTCCCACATTGGAGGCAGATTCTTTACTGTCTGAGCCACTGGTGTGTTATTTCAAACAAACAGGGAGGGAAGGGAAAAAGGGAGGAAGAAGTGAGGGAGGAAGGGAGAGAGGAATGAAGTGGGAGGGCAGGATAAGAAATTTATGAAAGACCTAAAACTCCGACAAAGACATGGAAAAAAGATGAGGCAGCATGATCACAGCATATAATGGAATGATTAAGACCTTCACCCACCGCAGAATACATCAACTACTTGTGTGTGTTATGAGGATGCTGGGGTAGAGACAAAAGGGTGATCTTTTCTCTTAGGAGCTGAAATCTCCACCTCTTCATCATTACAGTGAGAATTCAACACCCAGCCTCACTTCCATTGACACGGGAGCATATCACTCAGGCTGATCAAGGGTAGCTCCTGCTTCTGTGCAAAGCGATTGGTTCAGGGATGGATACATCACTGATACAGATTGATACGGATGCTGGGGGAGGCAGTGTGCTTCTTTTTCCTCTGGTTTTCTTAGTTCTAACCTGGGGTTGCTGGGGATCATCTTTGCTGTCATGTGACTGAATCTTCCCGGAATACAGCAGATGTAGGAGAAACCGGAGCATAGAAATAGACAGTCTCAGATATGGGATGCTATTGTACCTAGATTTTATCATGCTTGAACTATGTCAAGAATCCCTTAGTTACTTCTGCCAATATATCTCTTTTGTGCTTTGGCTAGTTTGATCTGGCTTCTGCCCTCTGCCACCGAGGGTTCTCAGCAGCAGGGAATCTTAGCCCCATTCTCCAGCCCCTTCTCCTTTGTCCCTGACTTGTTCACACTGCCAACTTCAGGCATCCAGAACTCTCTTTCGTGAAAATCCACATTCAAAAAATCTTCATAAACCTAGTTTTGAAAGCAAATTAATGTATTATCTTTTTTGGAGGTATCTGAATGTTGATATGGCATGAAATGTAGGTGAATATTATGGTGTTTTTTTATTTCAGTTTTTTTATTTTAATTTTTTAGGATATTTAACTTATTTATGATATTCATTTCCTAAAGTATAGTTGATTTAAAATAATATTAGTTTCAGGTATACAGCAAAGTGATTCATATATAGATATATACATATTTTTTAAGAGTCATTTCCCTTATAAGTTATTAAAAAGCATTCAGTTAGATCCCTGTGTTGTACAGTGATCACTGTTGGTTGTCTATTTTTTTTTTTAATAATTTATCTATGTCTGACAGTTCTGGGTCTTCCTCACTGTGGGCTTTACTCTAGTTGTGGAAAGCGGGGGCTACTGTCTAGTTGTGGTACGTGAGCTTCTCATTGTGGTGACTTCTCTCGTTTTGGACCATGGGCTCTAGGATGTGCAGACTTCAGAAGCTGTGGCTCGTGGGCTCAGTAGTTGCAGATCCTGGGCCCAAGAGCACACGCTCAATAGCTGTGGCGCATGGCTTAGTTGCTCCAAAGTAAGTGGGATCTTCCCAGACCAGGGATCTTCCACACTGACTGGTGGGTTTTTCACCACTGAGCCACCAGGGAAGCCCCAGTTACCTATTTTAGATATGGTACTGCATAAATATTAACCCCATATTCCTTACTCACCCTTCCCCTGCTTTGTTATTCATTTATATTTTCTTTAAAATTTTTTGTATATTTACAGTGATGATTTAATAGTTTGATGCACATGTACATAGTGGAATGATTACTACAGTCAAGTTAATTAGCATATCTTCCTCCATACCATTTGTGTGTGTGTAGTGAGAGCACCTGCAATCTATCCTCTTAGTAAATTTCCACCTTAAATCCACTCTTACTAACCACAGCTTGCTGTACACTGGATCTCTAGACTCTTTCATCCTTCATAAATGCAACTTTGTGCCCGTTGATCAATCTCTCCCATTTTCCTCACCCCCCTGGTAATCACTGTTCTACTGTTTCTATGTATCTGACTTCTTCAGATTCCACATATAAGAGGGGTCATGCAGTTTTTTTTTTTCTTTCTATGTCTGGCTTATTTCTCTTAGAGTATATCCAAGGGTGGAAGGAATGAAGTTTCTCCACTGAACTGCAGTATATAATACCACAATTTCTCCAACCATCCATTGATGAACATGTAGCTTATTTCCATGTCTTGGCTATTATGAGTACTGCTACAAAGAACCTAAGAGTGCAGATTTTTTTTTTTCAAGATACTGATTTATTTTTTTATTTTTATTTTTTGTGTGTGCTCTTTATTATTTATTTATTTACTTTAAAATACTGTATTGGTTTTGCCATACATTGACATGAATCCACCACGGGTGTACATGAGTTCCCAATACTGAACCCCATTTACTTTAACTATAAAGCCAACAGAGGTATTGGTGGATGAAAGTACACCTATATTTTTAGTTTTTAAAGAAACCTTATACTGTTCTCCATTGCAGCTGCACCAGTTTGCATTCCCACCAATAGCATCCAAGAGTTCCCTTTCTCCACACCCTCATCAACCCTCTCCTTTTTTCCATCCTTAGGATATTTTCACTGTCTGGCAATCTAGGTGATAATTAGTTAAGCTTCATAAAAGATAAAGAAAGAAGTATGCTTTAATTCTTGCAAACAACCTGAAATGTTGTACTCTGCATATAAAGTTAAATAAGCAGGTTGATAGTATACAGCCTGGACATATTCCTTTTCCTATTTGGAACCAGTCTGTTGTTCCATGTCCAGTTCTAACTGTTGCTTCCTGACCTGCATACAGATTTCTCAAGAGGCAGGTCAGGTGGTCTGGTATTCCCATTTCTTTCAGATTTTTCCACAGTTTATTTGATGCACACAGTCAAAGGCTTTGGCATAGTCAATAAAGCAGAAATAGCTGTTTTTCTGGAACTCTCTTGCTTTCTCCATGATCCAGTGGATGCTGGCAATTTGATCTGTGGTTCCTCTGCCTTTTCTAAATCCAGCTGGAACACCTGGAAGTTCACGGTTCACGTATTGCTGAAGCCTGGCTTGGAGAATCTTGAGCATTACTTTACTAGCATGTGAGATGAGTGCAATTGTGTGGTAGTTTGAGCATTCTTTGGCATTGCCTTTCTTTGGGATTGGAATGAAAACTGACCTTTTCCAGTCTTGTGGGCATTGCTGAGTTTTCCAAATGTGCTGGCATATTGAGTGCAGCACTTTCACAGCATCATCTTTCAGGATTTGAAATAGCTCAACTGGAATTCCATCGCTTCCACTAGCTTTGTTCTTGGTGATGCTTTCTAAGGCCCACTTGACTTCCCATTCCAGGATGTCTGGCTCTAGGTGAGTGATCACACCATCGTGATTATCTTGGTCATGAAGATCTTTTTTGTACAATTCTTCTGTGTATTCTTGCCACCTCTTCTTACTATCTTCTGCTTCTGTTAGGTCCATACCATTTCTGTCCTTTATCGAGCCCATCTTTGCCTGAAATGTTCCCGTGGTATCTCTAGTTTTTTTCCTCCTATTTCTTTGCATTGATCACTGAGGAAGGCTTTCTTATCTCTCCTTGCTGTTCTTTGGAACTCTGTATTCAGATGCTTATATCTTTCCTTTTCTCCTTTGCTTTTCACTTCTCTTTTTTCACAGCTATTTGTAAGGTCTCCCCAGGCAGCCATTTTGCTTTTTTGCATTTCTTTTCTATGGGGATGGTCTTGATCCTTGCCTCCTGTAAAATGTCACGAACCTCCATCCATAGTTCATCAGGCACTCTATCTATCAGATCTAGGCCCTTAAATCTATTTCTCACTTCCACTGTGTAATCATAAGGGATTTGATTTAGGTCATACCTGAATGGTCTAGTGGTTTTCCCTACTTTCTTCAATTTAAGTCTGAATTTGACAATAAGAGGTTCATGATCTGAGCCACAGTCAGCCCCCGGTCTTGTTTTTGCTGACTGTATAGACCTTCTCCATCTTTGACTGCAAAGAATATAATCAATCTGATTTCGACATCTGGTGATGTCCATGTGTAGAGTCTTCTCTTGTGTTGTTGGAAGAAGGTGTTTGCTATGACCAGTACGTTCTCTTGCCAAAACTCTATTAGCCTTTGCCCTGCTTCATTCCATATTCCAAGGCCAAATTTGCTTGTTACTCCAGGTGTTTCTTGACTTCCTACTTTTGCATTCCAGTCTCCTATAATGAAATGTTTTTTGGTGTTATCCAACCAGTCCATTCTTAAAGGAGATCAGTCCTGGGTGTTCTTTGGAAGGAATGATGCTAAAGCTGAAACTCCAGTACTTTGGCCACCTCATGCGAAGAACTGACTCATTGGAAAAGACTCTGATGCTGGTAGGGATTGGGGGCAGGAGGAGAAGGGGACGACAGAGGATGAGATGGCTGGCTGGCATCACCAACTCGATGGACGTGAGTCTGAGTGAACTCCGGGAGTTGGTGATGGAGAGGGAGGCCTGGCGTGCTGCAAATCATGGGCCTGCAAAGAGTCGGACATGCCTGAGCAACTGAACTGACTGACTGAAATGAAATGTTAGCAAAAGCTGAGGCAGAAACAAAACCATATGTTTAAAATGTGTAAATAGTCAAATAATTGATCTTTTGTTTTCAAAATTCAGACACATGCCACATATATATGTAACAGTAGTTTTTAAATATTTGTCTCCTTGATCATTTTTTCATCCCTCCTATCATCCTATCATTGCTAGAAATTTTAAGCCAACTGGAGATAATTTGTTGTTTCACACTTTTTCTCCACCTCCTCTTTCTCCACGGTGAGAACCTTGACTCTGAGCTGGCCATGGTGACAAGACAAGTGTGAGATGTTTTCTTTGGATTGGTACAATGTTTGTACAGATCGCTTTTCTGAATGAACTTTTCTTGCTAAAAAGCTAGCAAGAACTATAATTAAAGGAGCATTAATATATAAGGCACTTTGTCATCCCTGGACTCATCCTGTTAATCAAAAGGAAGTCACTGAATTGAGCCTCTTAAAAATTTTTAATTGGAAAAATCTCAGAAATCAGCTGTAATATACATTCCCAAATGGAAAAACTGAAGATCAGCAAAAACTGAAAATGCACTTAACTAGATAAATACGTTTGTGTTTCTTTTGCACACCCTGATTATAATCATAAAATATCTGCCATAAATAGGGTGCAATTTTTGGTAACTTGGCACAATTGTACATATTTACTGCTGATGGAGTCTTTATTTAGATTTTATGAACTCTTTAAATTCTGTGACTTAGCCTGAAACAACATTTTCTTTGTGAATGAGTAGGTTCTATTCACAAGTATAGCATTTTTGCAGAGTACCATTGTCACACAATCTCCTTCCTGTGCCAGGTGAAGGTCAAGCTCAGGAACTTCCTGTTGCGGTTGCAGATATTACTGTGGAACCTTCATTACAGGAAAGATAAAGGCCAACCTGGAACTGAGCCAGCGCACATGTTATGTGAAAGGAAATGTCAGAACCAGATGGAGGACAGAAGAATTTATATCCATGATGTAAGGGTGACCCCATCACTCTTGAATGGTTCTGAAAATTGGCAATGAAGACATCTCTGTGTGTAATTAATGCCAGTTCTTCAGCATGCAATATTTGTGACAAGTTCAATTATGAAGCATTTCATGTTTAAACTTTTCCAGAGTTTAAATTTAGTGGTAACTGCTCCTAGCTCCTCACTCTTAGGATTCATGCTGCATCAGAATTGACCTTCAGAATTATGAGAGAAAGAAGAAAAAGAGATGTGCTTTCTTTACAATTAATCTGTAAGCATAGGAAAGTTATCCTCCCCCCTTCTTCACTGCCTCATTTTGACATCTTGCTCTTTCTTTGCATCATAGAGATTTCTAATAATCAGCATTAGTGTTTTAAAATAGTAGCCCATATACTATTGAAATAAAAATATTTCCCAGAGTCACTGAAAGAAGATCACAGAATATCAATTCTTAAGTGCAAACTGCTAGGATAGTTTTCTCTGATACCAAAGCAACAGGAGATAGATTGCCATGCATCCTGCTCCAAGGCTTTCTGAGTATGGAGACTGTACTAATGTCTATAGAAGACTCTTTCTGTTACTGGAGGATAATTGCTTTTCAATGTTGTGTTGATTTCTGCCATACTACAATGTGAATCAGTCATAAGTATTTACATATGTCCCTTGCCTCTTGAGCCTCTCTCCTACCTCCGCCTCCCACCTCTCTAGGTCATCACAGAGCACCAGGCTAGGCTTGTGTTATATAGCAGCTTCCCATTATCCATTATACACATGGTGTTGTTTTTATGTCAGTGATACTCTCTCAACTTTTCCCAAACTTTCCTTTCCCTGCTGTGTCCACAAGACCACTCTTTATGTCTGTGTGTCTATTCCTGCTCTGCAAATAGGTTCATTAATACCATTTTTCTAGATTCCATACATATGCACTGACATGCAATATTTGTTTTTCTCTTTCTGACTTACTTCACTCTGTATAACAAGTTCTAGATTCATCTACCTCATTTTAACTGACTCAAATTCATTTCTTTTCATGGCTGAGTAATATTCCATTGTATACATGTACAACAACTTCTTTATCCATTCATCTGTTGATGGACAATCTAGGTTGCATCCATGTCCTGACAAAGAAGACACACAGATAGCCAACAAACACATGAAAAGAGGCTCAACATTGCTCATGATTAGAGATATCCAAATCAAAACTATAATGTGGTATCATCTCAACATTAAAAATGGCCAGTCAGAATGGCCATCATCAAAAAATCTACAAGCTGTAAATGCTGGAGAGGATGTGGAGAAAAGGGAACCTTCTTGCACTGTTGTTGGGAATATAAATTGATACAACCATGATGGAAAACAGTAAGGAGATTTCTTTAAAAACTATTAATAAAACTACCATTGTAGTTACTGTTGTTCAGTCACTGATTCGTATCAGACTCTTTGCGATCCCGTGGACTGCAGCACTCCAGGTTTCTCTGTATTCCACTATTTCCCTGAGTTTACTCAAACTCATGTCCACTGAGTCAGTGATGCCATCCAACCATTTCATCCTCTGTCACCCCCTTCTCCTCTTGCTCTTAATCTTTCCCAGCATCAGGATCTTTTCCAATGAATTGGCCATCAGGTGGCCAAAGTATTGGAGCTTCAGCTTCAGCATCAGTCCTTCCAATGAATATTCAGGGTTGATTTCCTTTAGGATAGACTGGTTTGATCTCCTTGCAGTCCAAGGGACCCTCAACAGTCTTCTCTACTACCACAGTTCAAAAGCATCAATTTTTGGTGCTCAGCCTTCTTTATGGTCCAACTCTCACATCCATATGTGACTACTGGAAAAACCATAACTTTGACGATTTGGGCCTTCATCTGCAAAGTAATGTCTCTGACTTATAATATGCTGTCTAGTTTTGTGATAGCTTTCCTTCCAAGGAGCAAGCATCTTTTAATTTCGTGGCTGCAGTCACTGTCCACAGTGATTTTGGAGTCCAAGAATATAAAATCTGTCATTGTTTCCACTTTTCCTCCATCTATTTGCCATGAAGTGATACGACTCAGCAGTCCCACTACTAGGCATATACCCCAAGAAAACTATTATTTAAAAAGACAATGTATGAAATACCCCAGTGTTTATTGCAGAAGCCTCTTTTTGAATGTTATCTCTATCAACAAATCATTTTTATCTCAAAGTCTCTTCCTAATCACGATATAAATCTACTTCCCACCTTAAATAGCTCCTATAGTAGGGGCAAGCCTAGGAAGTGCCCTTTATATAAAAATTTCCTACTTTTTAAAGTAGTTGTCATCCCATTACCTTCTTTTCTGAAACTAAATAATCCAAATGCTTCATTATTTCTTAATAAGCTTTATCATCCTACTCATAATTTTAAAATTAATTTTTATTGGAGTATGGTCGCTTTAAAATGTTGTGTTAGTTTCTGCTGTACAGCAAAGTGAATCAGCCATGTATATGCATATCTCCTCCCTTTTGCACTTCCTTCCCACTTAGGTCACCACTGTATAGCACAGAGAACTCTACCTATCCATAATTTTGATCTCTTTTTTCCAGCATCTTTTTCAAATTATTCAAACTGCTCTTAAAATACAGAGATCAGCATTAACAGTATACAAGTATAAGGAAAGCAGTGCTACTCTCATCTGGCTGACTCCTCTAAGTAGGAGTCCTTTAATAACCCATTGCTGACTCACAATGAACTCAAGGTCTGTTATCAGTTGCCATCATTTTTAAACTGTGGTCCTGATGCCTATCTAGTCAATGATTTACAGAATTACAATAGTGTTTGGTTTGGGACAAAGTTTTACCAAAGCATCCTTTATTTCTAGCCTGATATTAATGATGTACTGTACTCGCCTTGTGGAAGTGTCAAATTTCTTTATCTTACATTGGTGAGTATAGCCTCATTAAGAACACAAAATGTTTACATACTTCAGGAAGAAGAGAGCTAGTTGTCAGCCAACTTGACACTGTTGTGTAGAGACATCTCCTCAATCAGTAGAAATAGACCAGTGGTTATGTTTAACAAAAACTGCCAATCTGAAATTCTCTTCAAATTTCCTATGCATTTGCTTGCAATTTGTACTTTATCACATTTATAACACACCTGTATGTTTATTGTGTATCTTCAATGTGCTAGGCCGTGTGTAGAAAGGAAGCATAGTTCTAGTCTTTGCAAGATTTGGGGGAAAAAAAGGCTTTGCAAAATTGTAGCATGTCACAAACATAATATGCATCTGTATAAATATGGTCACATGTGTTTAAAATATATAAATGCTACAGTTCTACTTTTCTATTTGGGCGCTTAAAAAATTTTTTTTTCTTATTTAGTTGTTTTTGTTTAGTTGCTCAGTTGTGTCCAACTCTTTTGCAATCCAGTGGACTGTAGCTTGCCAGTCTCCTCTGTTCATGGGATTTCCCAGGCAAAAATACTCGAATGGGTTGTCATTTTCTTCTCCAGGGGATTTTCCCAACCCAGGGATTGAACTCGTGTCTTCTGCCTTGGTAGGCAGATTCTTTATCACTGAGCCACCAGGGAAGCCCCACTCTTATTAAGCAGACCCAGGTAAATATACAGTACAGTACCAGACACATGAATCAAAATTTGAGACTCACTGCTTCCCAGACTCATACTTTTTCCAAAATGAGCTTGAATTTTAAAAAGATTTTTTAATGAAGGAAGCATGATGTTTTAACAGATGGCAGATGGGAACTTGTTCTAGGTTTTTGAAATAGCATAAACTGTCCTATAAAGTATCTATAGAAAGAGAGACAGAAGGGGAAGGGAGTGTTGTTTCTTGACTAGCGCAGTGGAAACAGGTGGGGGAAGCGATCACAGTGATACAGGTAGCTGGGCTGCAGAAAGTGACGTGGACATCCAGACTGACTGGCAATTCAGGATAGAGTACCATCAAGAGCTGTAAAGGAGGAAGATCATTCTTTTGCCCAGCAAATGAAGGACTAGCTATTTTCTAAGGGAGAAGAGATAGAATACAGAAAGTGAAAACAGGAGACTTAGCATATGGTGAACATTCAACCCCATAGAAAGCACTGCAGCAGCCCTCTCTAACTTCCCATTATCAGCTAAGCATCAGCCTCTGAACTGAGTGCAGTGAGAAGCCGGTTTAATGAAAGACTCTACTTTCCGTAAACACACACCTATCAGCAGCCCCTCGCAGGCATGATTCAAGTCCACCGTGCTGTACTCACACTGCTGAACAGGAGAGACTGACCCCAGTCCGACAGAACTTGTAGCCTGGGGAGAGACAAGAAAATAAGTAAGCGAGCAAGCAAATATCTAATCAATTATACTATTAATAGATGGGGTGAAAAGAGATAAAGTGTACAGTAAGAGACTACTGAGAAATGTTTTGAGGTTGATAAAACTGTTTTGGACAGCATCGTATTAATAGAAGGTGCCCTGGGGAGGAGATATTTGAGATTAGTCATGAGACCTGAGAAGTCTGCCATCAGAAGAAAGAGTATTTCAGGTAGAAGGAACAGCCTTTGTGATGACCTTGAAGAGGGGAAGAGCTCAGTATGCTTGATGACCTAAAGCAAGCCAGTGTGGCTGGGACAGGAACCCAAGAAAAGGAACAGGAGAGACGAAGCTGGGCCTGATCGCAGTCCTGTAGGCCTTAACAAATTACTTTATTTTGTTCTAAGTAAAATGGGAATCATTAGAGTGCTTTTAACAGGAGTATGACATGTTCAGACTTACATTTTTAAAAGACTGCTCTGGCTACTGCAGCAAAAATAGCTGTCTTAAAGTAGGAAGGATTATGCATAGACTTTATAATAACTCAGGCAAGAGTCATTAAAGCAGTGGCAGCTGAGAGGAAGAGAATTGAGATAGTTTTGAGATAGTTGAGTGGATAAGACTTGAAGATCAATTAGACAAAAGTGCTGAGAAAGAAAGAGGGATCAGAAACAGCCTGAGGGGAGTAGTGGTGCCACACAGGGGAAATTGTGGAATATATACAGCAAAAAACCTGGGGACTAAGTATTGTAGGTACTATATTTGAGATATATATGAAATTTGAGATGTCTGTAAGACATTCAGTTGGAGCTATCAAACAGCCATCTGACATCACAAAGAACATGTGTGTCTGGAGCTCAGGGGACATGTCCAAGTTACAGATACACAGGCAGCAGTTACCAACATGTATGCAATAGAGGAGACATTCATACGGACATACACCTGTTCTGTGGATGCAAAGCACCCGGGGCACATAAATGGGTATGTCTTACTTATAGTTAAATTTTCCATTTTTGTTATCTCAGGTCCCATAAACTTTGGATTTTACTCTAGAATGGGTTTTAGTGCCTAACAGAATTTTGTGGAAATGTCAGGATACATTTAAAGATGGAAGGATTACTTTGTTTTGAAGACTACGCTCTGCCAGGCAGAAGGTGAAGAGTCCAGTTAGGACTGTCTAACACGAAACCCCATCCTTCCTCAGTTCTGAGTTTGTTACCTTGCTTCTGCTGTTGAGCCCAAAGGATTTTTTCTTTACCCCTTTCACAGATGGTTGAGGGCATCTGCATTAAGTCACCAGTTAGAATCACTGCATTATATTATTCTTCTTGCCTTTTAGCTATTATGATAATAATCAAAATTAGCATTTGGAGTGATCTTTTATAGCTTCAAATTGTTTTTAAAAAATGAACTAATTATTCCTCAGTATATTCTTGTGTAACAGAGTTTATGGATGTAAAGATGGGAGAGCAGGTAAATCGATAGTTTTGACAGATGTTGTTTATTCAAACCAGCACTGAAATTGCTGGGTGAAATTTCTTAGCTGATAAGTACAATGAATGCATTTACTTTTAAAAGAGTGACAAAGAATGAATTCATGGCCATAGGAAAGTTATATTTCAGTTATTCTGAGAACTAAAACTGAATCCTAAATACATAATTATATGGATAAAATTGCATATAACTACATATTCACTGAAACCTTTATAATGTTATTTGTATTATACATAACTGTACCTTTATATGGGCTTCCCAGGTGGCACTAGTGGTAAAGAACCTGCCTGACAGTGGTGGAGACATAAGAGATGCGGATTTGATCACTGGGTTGAGAAGATCCCCTGTAGGAGGATATTGCAGCCCACTGCAGATTTCTTGCCTGGAGAATCCCATGGAGCCTGGTGGGCTGCAGTCCACGGGGTCACAAAGGCTCAGACATGACTGAAGTGACTTAACATGCACATACCTTAATATATGATATATAAAGTATAACTTTATATACAACTATATATATATATATAATTAAAAGTTTGCCTCTTTATGAGTCTTGGAATGTCAACCGTTTCACATAAAATACCTGGATAAACCTTTACATATTCCTAATCAGAATGAGATAAACATAATTTAATGTTTTCTAGATGACAGAATCATCATTATAAACATTCATTGTGGCACTGCCCTACACTATGAGGCCCACGTCCTGGGAGCTGTAGATTTCCTTCTGGTTTCCCCGCAAGAAGACAAAGAAGGGGAGGACTCTTGCCTTCATCAGCTTTTGGCATTTTGCTCCATGATCCTGCCTGTAACTATTTTCCTAAAACAGTTTCTCCTTCATTTAGTTATTTCTCATCAGTCTCATGCTCAAGCCAATGCCCAAAGAACTCTATTGGGTAAAAATCAGTAAATTTTAGGAAAATGTAAAATTTTTTCTACATTTAAATATTCATTTTTTATTAAGTTCCTTAGCTTTGTTGGAAAAGTGAGCTATAATCAGAATAATAGAAATCCACTGTATTTATATGCACACATGCATGAGGTATGTATCATATATCCACAAAAAAATGATTCTAGATTATTAAATTCAGATGGCCATTTGGATTACCCTCCTGGTACCATAACCCCAAGCTAAGATGGTAATATAATAACTGCCTGGAAATAGTGAGCTCCATAGAGCCATGAACATGGCTAATTTAAAATTTTGCTTGCAAACAACATGGATAGACTTAGAGATCACCATACTGAGTAAAGTAAGTCAGACAGAGGCAGAGAAATATCATATAATATTGCTTATATGCAGGATCCAAAAAAAAAAAAAAAACCTGATACAAATGATCTTATTTGCAAAGCAGAAACAGGCTCACAGACTTAGAGAGCAAACTTATGGTTACCAGTAGGAAATAGCTGGGGGAGATACAGTTAGGGAATTTGGGACTGACTATACACACTGCTACATATAAAGCTGCAGGATATAAAATCAACACACAGAAATCCCTTGCATTCCTATACACGAATAATGAGAAAGTAGAAAAGAAATTAAGGAAACAATTCCATTCACCATTGCAATGAAAAGAATAAAATACTTAGGAATATATCTACCTAAAGAAACTAAAGACCTATATATAGAAAACTATAAAACACTGATGAAAGAAATCAAAGAGGACACTAATAGATGGAGAAATATACCATGTTCATGGATCGGAAGAATCAATATAGTGAAAATGAGTATACTACCCAAAGCAATTTACAAATTCAATGCAATCCCTATCAAGCTACCAGCCACATTTTTCACAGAACTAGAACAAATAATTTCAAGATTTGTATGGAAATACAAAAACCTCAAATAGCCAAAGCAATCTTGAGAAAGAAGAATGGAACTGGAGGAATCAACTTGCCTGACTTCAGGCTCTACTACAAAGCCACAGTCATCAAGACAGTATGGTACTGGCACAAAGACAGACATATAGATCAATGGAACAAAATAGAAAGCCCGGAGATAAATCCACACACATATGGACACCTTATCTTTGACAAAGGAGGCAAGAATATACAATAGAGTAAAGACCATCTCTTTAACAAGTGGTGCTGGGAAAACTGGTCAACCACTTGTAAAAGAATGAAACTAGATCACTTCCTAACACCGTACACAAAAATAAACTCAAAATGGATTAAAGATCTAAATGTAAGATCAGAAACCATAAAACTCCTAGAGGAGAACATAGGCAAAACACTCTCCGACATAAATCACAGCAGGATCCTCTATGATCCACCTCCAGAATTCTGGAAATAAAAGCAAAAATAAACAAATGGGATCTAATTAAAATTAAAAGCTTCTGCACAACAAAGGAAAATATAAGCAAGGTGAAAAGACAGCCTTCTGAATGGGAGAAAATAATAGCAAATGAAGCAACTGACAAACAACTAATCACAAAAATATACAAGCAACTTCTGCAGCTCAATTCCAGAAAAATAAACGACCCAATCAAAAAATGGGCCAAAGAACTAAATAGACATTTCTCCAAAGAAGACATACGGATGGCTAACAAACACATGAAAAGATGCTCAACATCACTCATTATTAGAGAAATGCAAATCAAAACCACAATGAGGTACCACTTCACACCAGTCAGAATGGCTGCGATCCAAAAATCTGCAAGCAATAAATGCTGGAGAGGTGTGGAGAAAGGGAACCCTCCTACACTGTTGGTGGGAATGCAAACTAGTACAGCCACTATAGAGAACAGTGTGGAGATTCCTTAAAAATTGCAAATAGAACTACCTTATGACCCAGCAATCCCACTGCTGGGCATACACACCGAGGAAGCCAGAATTGAAAGAGACACATGTACCCCAATGTTCATCGCAGCACTGTTTATAATAGCCAGGACGTGGAAACAACCTAGATGTCCATCAGCAGATGAATGGATAAGAAAGCTGTGGTACATATACACAATGGAGTATTACTCAGCCGTTAAAAGAATTCATTTGAATCAGTTCTGATGAGATGGATGAAACTGGAGCTGATTATACAGAGTGAAGTAAGCCAGGAAGAAAAACACCAATACAGTATACTAACACATATATATGGAATTTAGGAAGATGGCAATGACGACCCTGTATGCAAGACAGGGAAAGAGACACAGATGTGTATAACGGACTTTTGGACTCAGAGGAGAGGAGAGGTGGGATGATTTGGGAGAATGACATTCTAACATGTATACTATCATGTAAGAATTGAATAGCCAGTCTATGTCTGAGGCAGGATGCAGCATGCTTGGGGCTGGTGCATGGGGATGACCCAGAGAGATGTTATGGGGAGGGAGGTGGGAGGGGGTTCATGTTTGGGAACGAATGTAAGAATTAAAGATTTTAAAATTTAAAAATAAAAAAAAAATAAATAAAATGCAAAAAAAAAAAAATAAATAAAATTAAAAATAAATAAATAAATAAATAAAATGGATAACCAATAAGTTCCTACTGTTTAGCACAGGGAACTCTGTTCAATGTTATGTAACAACCTAAATAAGAGCAGAATTTGAAAAAGAATAAATACATGCATAACTTAATTACTTTGCTGTACACTTGAAACTATTACAACATTGTTTACCAACTATGAAAGAGAGTGAAAGTGAAGTCACTCAGTCCTGTCTGACTCTTCGCGACCCCATGGACAGTAGCTTACCAGGTTCCTCCGTCCATGGGATTTTCCAGGCAAGAATACTGGAGTGGGCTGCCACTTCCTTCTCCAGGGGATCTTTCCAACCCAGGGATCGAACTCATCAGGTCTCCTGCATTGCAGACAGACGCTTTACCGTCTGAGCCACCAGGGAAGACCTTACCAACTATACTCCAACCTAAAATAAAATGTTAAAATTTTTGCAATATGGATTTCTTTCAGGAATGTTTGATTTAATAGTTTTTTAAAAATCGATAAATATTGCAGCACTGTTTACAATAGCTAGGATATGCAAGCAACCTAAATGTCCATTGGCAGACAAATGCTGATGTTGTGGTACACATACACAATGGAATATTACTCAGCTATAAAAAAGAACAGATTTGAGTCAATTCCAATGAGGTAGATGAACTGGAACATATTATACAGAGTGAAGTAAGCCAGAAAGAGAAACACCAATACAGTAGATTAACACATATATATGGAATTTAGAAAGCTGGTAATTATGACTCTACATGCAAGGCAGGAAAAGAGACAAAAATGTAAACAGACTTTTGGACTATGTGGGAGAAGGTGAGGGTAGGAAGATATGAGAGAATAACATTGAAACATGTATATTACCATATGTAAAATATATGACCAGTGCAAGCTCGATGTATGAAGCAGGGCACTCAAAGCTGATGCTCTGGGACAACCCAGAGGGATGGGGTGGGGAGCAGGAGGGATGGGGTTGAGGATGGTGGGACACATGTGTACCCATGGCTGATTCATATCAATGTATGGCTAAAACTACCACAATATTGTAACGTAATTAGCCTCCAACTAAAATATATTAATTTTAAAAATATTAATAGATAGAATTTACACCAGACCACCTTACCTGTCTCCTGAGAAACGTGTATACAGGACAAGAAGCAATAGTTAGAACTGGACATGAAACAACAGACTGGTTCCAAATTGGGAAAGGAGTATGGTCAAGGCTATATATCATCACTCTGCTTATTTAACTTACATTCAAAATACTTTGTACAAAATACCAGGCTGGGTGAATCACAAGGTAGAATCAAGATAGCCAAGAGAAATAACAACAACTTCAGAGATACAGATGATAGCACTTTAATGGCAGAAATTGAAAAGAAACTAATGAACTCCTTGATGAGGGTGAAAGAGGAGAGTGAAAAAGCTAGCTTAAAACTCAACATTCAAAAAATGAAGAAAATGGAATCCAGTCTCATCATTTCATGGCAAATCGAAGGGGAAACAATGGAAAGGGTGACAGACTTTATTTTCTTGGGCGCCAAAATCACTGAGATGGTGACTGCAGCCATGAAATTAAAAGACATCTGCTCCTTGAAAGGAAAGTTATGACAAACCTAGACAACATATTAAAAAGCAGAGACTTCTCTTTGCTGACAAAGTTCAAATAGTCAAAGCTATGGTTGTTCTAGTAGTCGTGTACAAATGTGAGAGTTGTTCCATAAAGAAGACTGAGAGCCAAAGAAGTGATGCTTTCAAATTTAGATGCTGGAGAAGACTCTTGAGAGTCTCTTGGACTGCAAGGAGATCAAACCAGTCAGTCCTAATGGAAATCAACCTTGACTATTCCTTGGAAGGACTGATGCTAAAGCTGAAGCTCCAATACTTTGGCTACCTGATGCAAAGAGCCGACTCATTGGAAAAGACCCTGATGCTGGGAAAGATTGAGGGCAAGAGGAGAAGAGGGTAACAGAATATAAGATGGTTGGATGGCATCACTGATTCAATGGACATGAGGTTGTGCAAACTCTGGGAGGGCAGTGAAGCCTGACACACTGCAGTTCATGGGGTTGCCAAGAGTCAGACACAACTTAGTGACTGAACACAAACATCCACATTAATAGATAAGTTCAGTTCAGTTCAGTTCAGTTGCTCAGTTGTGTCCAACTCTTTGCGACCCCATGAACTGCAGCATGCCAGGCCTCCCTGTCCATCACCATCTCCCAGAATTCACTCAGATTCACGTCCATCGAGTCCGTGATGCCATCCAGCCATCTCATCCTGGGTCGTCCCCTTCTTCTCCTGCCCTGAATCCCTCCCAGCATCAGAGTCTTTTCCAATGAGTCAACTCTTCGCATGAGGTGG
This sequence comes from Ovis aries, assembly GCF_016772045.2. Taxonomy (NCBI): domain Eukaryota; kingdom Metazoa; phylum Chordata; class Mammalia; order Artiodactyla; family Bovidae; genus Ovis; species Ovis aries. The sequence continues at coordinate 4,837,875 of NC_056062.1, forward strand.
CCAAAGTACTGGAGCTTCAGCTTTAGCATCATTCCTTCCAAAGAAATCCCAGGGTTGATCTCCTTCAGAATGGACTGGTTGGATCTCCTTGCAGTCCAAGGGACTCTCAAGAATCTTCTCCAACACCACAGTTCAAAAGCATCAATTCTTCGGTGCTCAGCCTTCTTCACAGACCAAATCTCACATCCATACATGACTACTGGAAAAACCATAGCTTTGACTAGGCAGACTTTAGTCGGCAAAGTAATGTCTTTGTTCTTGAATACACTATCTAGGTTGGTCATGACTTTTCTTCCAAGGAATAAGCGTCTTTTAAGTTCATGGCTGCAGTCACCATCTGCAGTGATTTTGGAGCCCCCCAAAATAAAGTCTGACACTGTTTCCACTGTTTCCCCATCTATTTCTGATGAAGTGATGGACCAGATGCCATGATCTTGGTTTTCTGAATGTTAACCTTTAAGCCAGCTTTTTCACTCTCCTCTTTCACTTTCATCAAGAGGCTTTTAGCTCCTCTTCACTTTCTGCTATAAAGGTGGTATCATCTCCATATCTGGGGTTATTGATATTTCTCCCGGCAATCTTGATTCCAGCTTGTGTTTCTTCCAGTCCAGCATTTCTTATGATGTACTCTGCATATAAGTTAATTGAGCAGGGTGACAATATATAGCCTTGACGTACTCCTTTTCCTATTTGGAACCAGTCTGTTGTTCCATGTCCAGTTCTAACTGTTGCTTCCTGACCTGCATACAGATTTCTCAAGAGGCAGGTCAGGTGGTCTGGTATTCCCATCTCTTTCAGAATTTTCCACAGTTTATTGTGATCCACACAGTCAAAGGCTTGGGCATAGTCAATAAAGCAGAAATAGATGTTTTTCTGGAACTCTCTGGCTTTTTCCATGATCCAGCGGATATTGGCAATTTGATCTCTGGTTCCTCTGCCTTTTCTAAAACCAGCTTGAACATCTGGAAGTTCACAGTTCACGTATTGCTGAAGCCTGGCTTGGAGAATTTTGAGCATTACTTTACTAGCATGTGAGATGAGTGCAATTGTGTGGTAGTTTGAGCATTCTTTGCCTTTCTTTGGGATTGGAATGAAAACTGACCTTTTCCAGTCCTGTGGCCACTGCTGAGTTTTCCAAACTTGTTGGCATATTGAGTGCAGCACTTTTACAGCATCATCTTTCAGGATTTGAAACAGCTCAACTGGAATTCCATCACCTCCACTAGCTTTGTTCATAGTGATGCTTTCTAAGGCCCACTTGACTTCACATTCCAAGATGTCTGGCTCTAGATTAGTGATCACATCATCATGATTATCTGGGCTGTGAAGATCTTTTTTGTACAGTTCTTCCATGTATTCTTGCCACCTTTTCTTAATACCTTCTGCTTCTGTTAGGTCCAGACCATTTCTGTCCTTTATTGAGCCCATCTTTGCATGAAATGTTCCCTTGGTATCTCTAATTTTCTTGAAGAGATCTCTAGTCTTTCCCATTCTGTTGTTTTCCTCTATTTCTTGGCATTGATCACTGAGGAAGGCTTTCTTATCTCTCCTTGCTATTCTTTGGAACTCTGCATTCAGATGCTTAATCTTTCCTTTTCTCCTTTGCTTCTCACCTCATTTCTTTTCACAGCTATTTGTAAGGCTTCCCCAGACAGCCATTTTGCTTTTTTGCATTTCTTTTCTATGGGGATGGTCTTCATCCCTGTCTCCTGTACAATGTCACGAACCTCAGTCCATAGTTCATCAGGCACTCTGTCTATCAGATCTAGCCCCTTAAATCTATATCTCACCTCCACTGTAAAATCATAAGGGATTTTATTTAGGTCATACCTGAATGGTCTAGCGGTTTTCCCAACTTTCTTCAATTTAAGTCTGAATTTGGCTATAAGAAGTTCATGATCTGAGCCACAGTCAGCTCCTGGTCTTGTTTTTGTTGACTGTATAGAGCTTCTCCATCTTTGGCTGCAAAGAATATAATCAATCTGATTTCAGTGTTGACCATCTGGTGATGTCCATGTGTAGAGTCTTCTCTTGTGTTGTTGGAAGGGGTGTTTGCTATGACCAGTGCATTTTCTTGGCAAAACTCTATTAGTCTTTGCCCTGCTTCATTCTGCAATCCAAGGCCAAATTTGCCTGTTACTCCAGGTGTTTCTTGACTTCCTACTTTTGCATTCCAGTCCTCTATAATGAAAAGGACATCTTTTTGGGTGTTAGTGCTAAAAGATCTTGTAGGTTTCATAAAACCGTTCAACTTCAGTTTCTTCAGTGTTACTGGTTGGGGCATAGACATGGATAACTGTGATATGAATGGTTTGCCTTGGAGATGAACAGAGATCATTCTGTCATTTTTGAGATTGCATCCAAGTACTGCGTTTTGGACTCTTTTGTTGACCATGATGACTACTCCATTTCTTCTGAGGGATTCCTGCCCGCAGTAGTAGATGTAACGGTCATCTGAGTTAAATTCACCCATTCCAGTCCATTTTAGTTCGCTGATTCCTAGAATGTCGACGTTCATCCTTGCCATCTCTTGTTTGACCACTTCCAATTTGCCTTGATTCATGGACCTGACATTCCAGGTTCCTATGCAATATTGCTCTTTACAGCATCGGATCTTGCTTCTATCACCAGTCACATCCACAGCTGGGTATTGTTTTTGCTTTGGCTCCATCCCTTCATTCTTTCTGGAGTTCTTTCTCCACTGATCTCCAGTAGCATATTGGGCACCTAATGACCTGAGGAGTTCCTCTTTGGTATCCTATCATTTTGCCTTTTCCTACTGTTCATGGGGTTCTCAAGGCAAGAATACTGAAGTGGTTTGCCATTCCCCTCTCCAGTGGACCACATTCTGTCAGACCTCTCCACCGTGACCCACCCATCTTGGGTTGCCCCACAGGCATGGCTTGGTTTCATTGAGTTAGACAAGGCTGTGGTCCTAGTGTGATTAGATTGACTAGTTTTCTGTGAGTATGGTTTCAGTGTGTCTGCCCTCTAATACCCTCTTGCAACACTTACCATCTTACTTGGGTTTCTCTTACCTTGGCGTGGGGTATCTCTTCACGGCTGCTCCAAGGATGAAAATAATTTTATTATCTCAATAGGTACCTATAAATATCTGAAATTCAACACATCTAGAAAACTAGGAATAAAGGGCAAAATCTTACAAAGGTTAGCTCTTAATAACTTTACAGAAAACATACTTAATACTGAAATATTGAGGGCTTCTTCCTGAGGTTAGAAATAAGACAAAGATGTCCATTCTCACCATTTAAAAATAAAATAAGTCATTGGGAAGCCTTTTATCTGAAGGTGCATTCCATCAGAGAGATCACAGAAAGAAATTGCAAGGTATGCAACAAAGTCCATTACCAGGAGAGAAAGAACTTATTCCGAAGAACAGGAAGCTATACAGCAATATGAAACAAAGGCTAAAATAACCATGTTTAAAATCAAAAGGATAAATCAAGGGTTTTTTAGAGAGAATAACAAAGAAATAGAATCCATGAAACAATACAAAATATTTTATGTATGTATGTTTGTAAGTATGTTGTTTGTATGTATCTATCATCTTTCTCTCTCCCGCCATTCTTCAAGGTCTGTTTAAATCTAAAATCCATGTCTTATTCCTTTGTTCCAATAAATTGCCTCCATAAATCATTAAAAAAATTAGGGAAACTAATTCAATACCCATACTGTTGGTATTGAAGTATTTAAAGTTAGATTTTTGTGAAAGAATTAGTAAACGTAGATTAGAAAGTTGAACATTTGTTATTAAATCTAAGAAAAGTGAATTTATCTTATATTCAAATTTATATTCACAATTAGTTTTTTTCAAATATTAATGAGACATAGCCATGAAATATTTTAAAACTGAAATAATTGAATCTGGCCATTATAAAATTAGTTTTTTAAAAAATCTTAAACCTAAGCTAAAAACCTCATCATCTTTTGGTGCAGGTTGAAAAGTACAGGTTGACTTTTTAATTGTACTTGTTTAAACATAAATACTAACTTTCCCCATGAAAGAAACTAATAATACAATGAACAAATTGTGTAAACATGACCAATACAGTATTTTGCATTTTGCATCTGTGTCCCATAATGTTTCATCTATTTTGACATTCTACAAATCTACAAAGAAAGTTCGTAGGGTTAGCACCTTTCAGTTGTTGCAAAGGAATATAAATAAAATGTTTACAAGATTCTAAGAGTTTATTGTTTGTATACCAGAATGCTAAACTCTGGGTCATAACAATCTAGTAAACGTAGCTATAAAAATGAACCAAGATGGAAACACTGGCCTTTTAGCCAGGAAATGAATCACTTGATAGGTTCGGCAGTATAATAAACTTACCATTCAGAAACCTCATCAGGATACATTTTTGTCTTATAATGCAAACAAGCCATAAATTCGGGCAATATGCTATATTTTACCTTTTGATTGGTTTTGGAAATTGTTACTGAGGGTGATTTATTGACCATATTTAAGTTAAGGTTTTACATTAAGTGATGGATTTTTTGACTTGAAGACACAAAGTATAGCTTAGTTGCTTTCTTTTGTATCCTGAAGATTTTTGTGTTGAGTAAAGCTGCTCTTAGATCCAGAAGAATAGAGCTAATCCCACATGAGCTGACATCTATGCTCTATTTTCTCCCTGACACTTTGTTTATGGTTAGTGTTAACTCTTCAACCATGCAGAGTTGCTACATTACAGAAAAGACAGCCAAGACTCATCCAGGGAGACATGCGGGCAAGAGTTAGCTAGGATGGGGATATATTCCCAGGTTTGGGAAAATTAGTCCAGCATTAGACCAAAGGAAGCAAGGATCTTCATGCATTAACAGCTGGTGTTGTAGTATCTGCCTGTATCACAGTAAAGAAAGAGAATTGATTTTAATTTTTTACCCATTTTGGAGTGGTATTCTGGTCGGATTACTTCTAGATCTCTAGTATCAGCTGGGAAGGAAAGGGCATTTATTCTGGATCTGAGATTTGAGGTGATAACTGATCAGAGAACCCACACTCCTCATATTATTCAATTATCCAAAAGTTCACTGTCCATGTGTGCTAAGTTATGTCTGACCCTTTATGACCCCATGGACTATAACCCACCAGGATCCCCTGTCCATGGCATTCTCCAGGCAAGAATACTGGAGTGGGTTGCCATGCCCTCCTCCAGGGGATCTTCTTGACTCAGAGATCGAACCAACATCTCCTGTGCCTTCTTCATTGCAGGCAGATTACTGCTGAGCCCCTGAGGAAGCCATCCCACCCCTCCAAAGCTCACTACTTTAATAATAATAATATTAACAAAAGCTATTATTTATTGAGCTTTGATTAGGAAAATTTTGTCTTAACCTAGTTGATTAAATGAAACTAATGTGGACTTATTTCAGTTTAAGGTATTTGTGCCTTCATTCAGTTTTTGCATATATTTATAAAATATATTCATATTTATGTTGCAAATATATTTAAACATCACATTTTAAAATTAACACACTGTAGTTGTGCTATGCTTAGAAAATTTGGCCCTTTCTGCTCTATGTGGGTCCAGGCTAGTGTTGTTCTTTGAGTTATATTTGAAACTGGTATCACTTATGATTAGTTTTGTTTTACTGGGCCCACTGCCTTATCTAATGAAGATAATTGTGCCAGCTATGCTGGGTTGTTATGACATTTAGGACAATGTGTGACAAAGAACAAAACACAACAGGCAGCTGTTAAAATTCTTTTTAAATTTTTAACAAGGCTTTGTTTTCACAAGGAAAGTTTCTAGACATCAGGGCTTATATTCTCTTGGTGAAATTCCCAATACTGGAAAACATCCCAGGAGACTTCTGATAAATGATGTTCAGCTTCTTGATTCTGAATGATCACGTAAGAAGGATTCAGAATTTAGGAGCTTTCTGGTACCACAGATAAATGAGTCAGTAGAATGTAGTGATAATAAATTGGAAGATCCCGTGGCATAATTTAGTAGCCTTTCAATGATCTGCTAGCTGTTCTTTGATAACGGTGTTGTCCTGCCTTAACCAAATTTACTACTGACATTAAGTGGGGAAATTAAATTTCTGTGATTATCAACATCCTATTGCTTAGCATCAAAAGTCAGCTCTCTGGTGGGATTGGGTGTTATCATAGACCTTAGGCCTTAGAACAGGAAGGGCCATCACTTTTAGGGGAGCATCATGGAAATGTCTATTGATTGTGGAAGTGTCAGTAGTTATATAGATATTCTTATTACTGTTTCTTTTGCAAGACAGGCTCTATGCAAATAGACACACAATCTCATATTTCTCAAATTTAAAAAACAAAAGGAAGTGAAAACACAGACCACTGGGGTGGCATGGAAGGCAATGTCACTGTCATATACTCAATTTCATCTCGGAAGAGTTAGAAGACCTCCGTGTTTCAATGTTGAGCGTCTCCTAATGGTTCTCTCCAGAATAAGGATTGTAGTTCCATTTTAGACCCAGTCATCAAATTCTCTTTGGAGTTTTGAACATTCTGTTAACTCAGAAATGCTAATGTCTTTCTATTAGCTAATCTACAATTTATGTAGAAATTTTTTTTTTCTTGTGACTTTTTTAGCTGCATAACTGATAAACTGGGATGATTCTTTGTGTTTATTTAATTTTAAGGCTTTCTGTTACTCTCTGTGTGCCAACTTTTCTAGCATCATGTGCCTGATGTAAAGTTCAACTTTTAACTTCAAGATAAAGTCAAAATCCTTTCCTTTGATAATTTCATAATATGTCATTGTGAAAATGGCTCATTATGGCTAGAAAAATTATATATACATATATCTATAATACATATATCTTTATATGTAATTTTCTATATTTATATGTAAATACAGAAAATTACATATCCATTTTTCACATATAAATGTAGAAAATTACATATAAATATATATGTATTATTCATATTTATCAGGGAGAAGGCGATGGCACCCCACTACAGTACTCTTGCCTGGAAAATCCCATGGATGGAGGAGCCTGGTGGGCTACAGTCCATGGGGTCACTAAGAGTTGGACACAACTGAGCAACTTCACTTTCAATTTTCACTTTCATGCATTGGAGAAGGAAATGGAAACCTACTCCAGTGTTCTTGCCTGGAAAATCCCAGGGACGGGGGAGCCTGGTGGGCTGCCATCTATGGGGTCACACAGAGTCAGACACGACTGAAGTGATTTAGCAGCAGCAGCAGCAGCAGCAGCATATTTATCAGCAAATTCATATGAAAAGCAAGAAATGTGTTTAATAGCAAGCATTGTATAGAAATGTTAACCCCATGGGTTAGGAGACTGATTGCACTGATTTTTCAAGATACAAATTATACATTATAGGAATTCTGGCCTTCTCTATTTTGCACAGGGAGAAATGGAGTAACCAGACTCTAATTTTGTTTTTAACATAAATTTATTTATTTTAATTGGAGGCTAATTACTTTACAATATTGTATTGGTTTTGCCATACATCAACATGAATCCGCCATGGGTGTACACATGTTCCCCATCCTGAACCCTGCTCCCGCCTCCCTCCATATCCTAATTTTTGTGTATGTACTCTCTTCCCAAGATTGATTTCAATTCCTAGGAATCCCGGGAAGAGATAAGCAAGAGAGAATGTCATAGACTTTCAGATTTCTCTTTCTTTTTCCATTTATTTTCCTTTGAATTTATTTTTGGAAAGTGGTACAGGTATGTTAGAAATTTAGCTTTGCTGATAGTTGATTGCGTTGCGGACTCCTCTCTTTCCCCTCTAAAGAGTGTCAAAATAATCTTTCATCTCGGGGATCCTTTAGTTTTATCTGCATCTCCTCTTTTCACCTCCATTTTTTTCTCCTGTAGATTCTTTTTGTTGTTCTGCCATCATCATACTTTACAGAAAAATTTAAAAGGCAGTTTGTTTTTTTTATCAGTGTAGTACAGTCCACTAATTGCATATGCAAATGCCATTTTTCCTACTTCCTTAGGGGATATCCCCGCATTTCCCCCAAGCTGTGATGTGTATCAGGTAAAGGCTCCTGGTCACAGCCTGCAGACCCAGTGGCCATGAGTGTTACTGGGCAGGACTCCCAGCAGGCTCCTCACAGGGCTTACTTTGGTATTTGGCAGGCCCTTTGCCCACCCTCTTTCATTCCTCTTCCTGCCAGGAATGCAGATGGAATGGACAATAAGGTGACCCCAAGCAAGGAGCGCATGTTCTACTTGTAGAACAAAAAGGTATGAAGAGCCCTGGCCACCAGTAACCTGGACCTGCCAGACTCCAGACTCCAGACTCCCTACCTTCAGACCTCAGTCAAGTGAGAGAAACAAACCTTTGTCTTGCTTAGGCAATGTATTAGGATTTTCTATGGTGAGCTGGGGGCAACCCACTCCAGTGTTCTTGCCTGGAGAGTCCCAGGGATGGGGGAGCCTGGTGGGCTGCCATCTATGGGGTCACACAGAATCGGGCACCACTGAAGCGACTTAGCAGTAGCATGGTGAGCTGCAAATCAAATCCTGTATACGCATAAGTATACATGTATACAGGATTTGATTTGGCTGCATAAGAGAATATGCAAATATATCTCAAGTGTTAGAAATGTCTATATTGAATAGAATGTATGTATGTGTGTATGGTGTGTGCATAGCATACACCTGCATAACACATGTATTCATTGTAGAAATTTGTCAGAATATGAAAGAATATAAAAATTATGAAATTTTCTTAAAAAACTAAGAATTTTTTACAAAATGTTATTTACTCTATATCTTTTTATATCCTGTCTTTTTTTCACTTACAGTTATATCATTAAATTTTGTTCCAAAATCTAATTTTAATAATCACACAGTTGTCTATCTTTTAGAGCCACTGCAATTCATTTACCTAATCTCCAATTGTTGAATATATAATTGTCTCCAACTTTTTACCAGGCTAATTTTAAATCAATCTTTCTGTACATTTATGATGATTTCTTTAGAATAAATTTATGAAAATAACATTGTTAGTCATATTTTAAAGTGGCACAAGCATTTCTAAATTCCTTGATAAATTTTGTCAAATGGTCTTCTATAAAGATCATTATCTTTACCACTACTACAGAGTATAGCCATTTAAAATATCTTGTGTAACTTGACTGATAAAAAGTGACCTCTCTTTTTTAAGTTGTACTTATGTGATTACTAATGAAGTCAAATCTCATTTCATTAATTTATAAAAAATCATCACTTTTATTATCAGTTTATAAAAGTGCATTGTAGATTAAGAATTTTGACATTTTGGATTGGATTTGCATTGTTTTTTTCTGACACAATACTGGCACCTGGTAAGTACTAACAGATGTTTCCATATTTTTTTCCTTCGTAAAGAAAACTATTCTTTGAAATTTTATTCTTACATAACCATAATTACTTATTAATGAATATATGAGACTTTGGAAACTGCACAACTTTTTCTTTTTTCAGAATATAGTTACTTTTGGGGGCTTCCCAGGTAGCAATGATGACAAAGAACCCACCTACCAATGCAGGAGACATAAGAGATGCAGGTTCAGTCTCTGGGTTGGGAAGATTCTCTGGAGGAGGGCATGGCAACCCTCTTCAGTATTCTTGCCTGGAGAATCCCTTGGACAGAGGAGCCTGGTGGTCCATAGGATCGCAAAGAGGAGGCCATGGCTGAAGTGATTTAGTATCTAGTTATTTCACAATGTTGTGTTCGTTTCTACTGTACAGCAAAATGAATGAGCTATACATATACAAATATCACCCTGGAGGAGGGCACAGTAATCCACTCCAGCATTCTTGCCTGGAGAATCCCATGGACAGGTCATGGGGTCACACAGAGCTGAACTGAAGCCACTGAGTACACACACATGCATACACATATCCTCTATTTTGGGGGGATTTCTTTCCCATTTAGGTCACCACAGAGCATTGAGTAGAGTTCCCTGTTCTATACCATAAATTCTCATTAATGATCTATTTTGTACATAGGATTGGTAGTGTATATATGTTAATCTCAGTCTCCCAACTCATCCCACCCCTCCTTTTCCCTTTGGTATCCATACATTTGTTCTCTCCACCTGTGATTTGGGGCATTTTCTTTTAATATTTAAAGATAGGAACACAGGAAAGGGGAATGTTCTGGTTTGTGGCAGAATATAAAAAGAGAAATTCTGTTTTGGGTAAACTGTTTAGAGTGTCGATAGGGTATCTAAGTTAGAGCTGTCCACTCAGCAGTCTCCCAGAAGGGGTTGGGCACCACTTATGGTGTATGGAGAAAATATAAGAACCTCTGATTAAATTTATTTTTAATTTTTTATGAAAAGAATTAAAATTTACTAAATGTCATCATGGATGGGCACTGGGTTTCCTGGGTTGTCTGTCTGGTTTTTTTTGTTTTGTTTTGTTTTGTTTTTTAATAGGGTTGATTATACATAGTAAGCAAGATCCCCTGCATGTAGAGTTTAATTTTGCACTGAGACTGGGCTGACAGTGGCCCCTCACAAGTCTAATCAGGGCCTTACCACACAGTAACATTATTGGATAAATGGATTTACCAAGCCTATTACTGAGTTTAATAAATATACCTCAGGGAACAGAAAAGAGGCTTAAAATATTAG